>NW_006439568.1:966646-1045038 GCF_000325575.1 Pteropus alecto | reverse complement strand
CTTCCTTCCTTCCTTCCTTCCTTCCTTCCTTCCTTCCTTCCTTCCTTCCTTTCTCTCTATTTCTCTCTCCCTCTCTCTCTTTCTTTTCTTGTGGTAAAAACAGATAACATGAGATCTACTCTCTAAATAAATTTTTAAGGGTATAGTATAGTATTGTTAATAGTAAGCACGCTGTCATGCAGCAGACCTCTAGAATTTATTCATCTTGCACATCCGACACTGTATACCCATTGAACGGCAAATCCCCACTTCTCTTTCCTCATCCCCTGGCAACCACCATTCTATTTCTGCTTCTATGAATTTGACTGTTTTACATACCTAGGAGATGTTCTTGATATCTCTTTTTCTCATGTATCTAATCCATCAGCAAGTTTTAGGATCTCTGCATGAAAACTTATCCCTAGTCACCGTTACTAAGGTATCGCATTTTGTCTAGACCACTGTAATAACCCCTTAACAGGAGTCCCTGCCTCCTTGGTTAATCCCAGAGAAGCCAGAGTGATGATTTAAAGATATAGATGAGATTTTGCCGCTCTCCTCTTCAAAACCCTCCCAGGCCTCCTTACCCCAGCTAGTGTAAATTCTGAGCTCCTGCCACAGATAGTCTGCAAGGCCTACATGATCTGGTCCTGCCCTCTTCCCAGACACCATCTCTGTAGTCACTGTGCCAGTGGTCTCCTTGCTACTTTGGAACAAGTCCAGCAAGCTCCCAACCCTGGGAATTCCAACTTGCAGCTAGTCCCCTCTGCCTAAATTGCCTTTCAGATCTTTGTACAATCTGGTCTCCTCCAGACCTCATCAAATGTCACCTCTTCAGAGAAGCCTGCCCTGATCATCCAGTTTAAAGCCGTGCCCTTAAGGCCCCCACCATTCTCTACGCCTTTTCCTTACTTGGTTTTTCTTCATTACCAGAAACTGTATTGCATATTTATTTGTTTTCATGTTTCCTGAATTATCTCCAACTAAATAGAATGTTAGCTTTGAAGGTGGAATGCCATTTTTGGCTTCATTCACTGCTAAGTCCCCTAAACCTAAAACAGTACACATAGTAGATTCTATTGAGTAAATTAATAAAGAGTTTTTGCTATCCTTAAGGCTGAATTAATCTTTTATTTCTACCATATTTGTACAAGAAACATTTTTCTAACTCAAGTATCATAGGACAGTCATCTGATGTCAGGATTTTATTGTTAAAATAAATTATAATTGTGGGGCAAGCTTAGGCCTAATAATTAGGATATGTGGCCCCTCCACCATTCATTTTTTTTTCAAGCTATTTAAAATTTCTCTTTTTCAATTTCCTTCATTTCTCAAACAAGGTTGGTAATAAAACTTATCTAGCCTAATTCTGGGTTTGCCGTGATGAGTAAGTAAGTGGAAATACTTAGAATGACAACAAAATCTATTAAAGTGAGATACTAATATTTCACTCTACTATATTTTAATGATTATTCTTTATCCTCTAACTCTGTCTATGTGTTTCTTTCTCTTCATTTCTATGAATCTTTATACAAGCAGGTCTTAGTATGTTACACAAACACAAATGCAAAGCAAACACTAATACTTTGACTTGATAATCATCCTGTAGTGTTTGGTTTACTGAGGTAAGAAATGGTTAGTAACTGAGAAGTCTTGGATAATGAGCTAAAAGGATTAGCCAGGACTAGGAAGAAACCTAGGGTAAAAGAAGTCTGGAGTAGGGGCAGGGAAGGCGGGGGTTGGACCTTAATCCATCAGCAAAGATGTGATTTTTCTGCAGAAGACATTTGTTGAGGACCTTTGAGTGGCATGACAGGCAGGAGTGTAGGGCTCAGATGCATCCGCTAAGTACAACATCCAGAAAGAGAAGTGAAACATAGACCTCCCTGGTCGAGCTCTTCAGTTCTCTGCAAACTCCACAAGTGTTGTTATTTGCTGTTAGCACTTCTTGACAATAGACCAGGAGATAGAATCTGCTGTCCAGCTTCTTCCTCACATGCAGAACAATTTGAGAAAAGACAATATGATTACTGCCCATTATCTCCTTGTTTACAATTGTGATCCTATTTGCTGGATAACTTGAGCAGTTACTCTAAGATGTAATATGGCCTTAAGGAACTCCCAAACCATGTAAACTGCATTTCTATTTTTCTACTTTATAGATGGAGAAAGTGGACTCCAGAGAAGTTAAGTAACTTGTTCAAGATTGCATAGCAAGTTGAAAATTGATTCCGAGTTGGTGTTCTTTTTGCTGCTTTATGGTATCTTTGTGTAGGTAGAAACATTTCTTTAGTTATTACGCATGGATTGATTTCATTTGGAAGAATAAGATGACTTAATTATTTTAGTTTTTATTTTATAAAAATTTTCAGATCCATATCTGGGGACTGAAGACCATTTCCAGGTACCAATTGTTTCAGTAAGTATTTTAAATTGCTGGTTTAAGAAAGGCTGGCTAAAGTAATATCTCCCTAGGAGCTGTCTGGGTTCAATCCCAAGTCTACCAGTTTACTGGCTGGGAAACCTCAGGCAAGCTGCTCAGTTTCTTGGTATATCTGGGGTTATATTTCCTGTCTGTAAAATGGAGATAATAATTGTATCTCTTTCATTGGGGTGCTATGAATAACTGAACACATATAAAGTATTAGTATAGTGCCTAGCACATAGTTAGTAATATATACATGTTTCTTTTTACAGTAACTAGATACAAATGTAGATAAGACTAGAGTACATTAGAGCTTGTGTCAGGAGTTCTCATCTTGAACATAGTTTTGTAAAAGTTTTCAAGTGAAAACATTTTTGTAGTGTTTAGATGCAGCAACTCAAAGCTGTCACTAGATGGCAATTGTGGTCCATTGTGACTTCAGCGGCTCCAGGTTTTAGCAGATAAGTGAAACCCTGGAATTTGTTTTCTGTGCCCTGGAGTATTGTGAACTCAGGCTGCCCCTTCCCCATAAGGTGAGCCTTAAAAAATAAAAACAAAAAACTGTTACAGCCAGCGGAAATCAGCAAAATTTGCCTTCTGTGGCCACTCTTGAGACTCACCCACAGTGCCCAATCCACCTCATAGCAGCCCTGCAGAAGCCTGCGTTTATCTGCCAATATCCCATTGTGAATTTGTTTATCAGGCGTGCTGTCATCAAGTGACAAGAGGGCAGTGCTACAATCCTGTGTTAAGAAGATTAATTAGTGGTTTTCAAAATCTGTTTTCCGGTCCCCCACAGGAGCCTCAGTACCACCTAGGAACTTGTTAAAAATGTAAATTATTGGGCACTATCTCAGACCTACTGAACAAGCATCAGTGTTTTAACAAGCCTACCTTATGATTTTGATGCCTCCTAAAGTTTGAGAACCACTGAAATGAACCAATACTTAGCATCATATAAATGTCGGTGCTGGGTGGGTCCTTAGACAATATTTTTCCCAACCCACTCATTTTGCCGAGAAAAAAAACTGAGTCCAGAGAAGTTAAATGACTCACTGAAGACACAGGGTTAGGCTTGTGGCAGAGAGTGGCCCCAGGATTCTAAGTTGTATCCTCCTGTTTTTCCCACCATACTCTGCACTCCTTGCCGCCTCAAAACTGAGACCTCTAGGTACACACATTTTAGCCTGATATCTCTTCATGAAGAAAAAAAAATCCCTATTTATTTATACAGGAGTTGGTTCATTCATCTCAACAGACATTTTTTCAGGGATAAAAAATGCGTGCGATGCAATGAGTGTGATGCATTTTCAGTAGTGCGTGTATGTGTCTTAAAAGCGAAGGGATCAAGTGAAAAAGTGTCATGTTCTCAAATACTAGGAGACGCAAATGTGCAGGGTCCCCTGGGAAATGGGCAAGTGCAACTAAGTCAGGCATAGGGATTAAGGAAGACAGGTAAGAGGAGAACGCTCCAGAGCAGAACTTTGGGTGATGGGTAGGAATTCATCAGGAGATGAAGTAGGGAACGGACATTTAGAAAGAGGGATCAGCATGTGCTAGGGCATCAGGCCATGAAATAGTGTGGGCAATCGCCAAGAATTTGGTTTGATTGAAGGGAAGGGTGTATGTGGAGGAGTTATCGTGTTATAAATAATAATAATATTACTACTACTAATAATATCTGACACTTATTGAATGTTAACTATGAATGTTAACTATGGGCCAAGCACTGTACCAAGCATTTTACATCTAATATTAGTTGATTTAATTTTTAAACAACTTTTAAACTGCTGTTGTTCCTATTTCATAGATGACAATAGAAATACAAGCACTGTTCTATTTTCCTTCAAATAAATGACTTTCCTTAGGCAGACACTGAACTTAGAAAAAGGCTTAATATTATTTGTTTTAGGACGGTCTCTATAATGGATAGTAGATGTGTATTTTGGGGGGATAAGGAGTATGTTTTTAATACGTATAATTTTATTATAAGCATATTTTTCATAAATGCATAAAATCAGAAGGATTTTGACATTCTTTTTTAACACAAAGAATAAATGTCCCATTATTCTTTGGTCTATCAGCAGCTGTGGAAGTAGCTGATTTCTCATGATAATAGGTAATTGTGCCTGAAAAGTGGCAAAGAAAGCTCCTTTAAATTATTTGATTCGCTGAAGAAAGAAAGCTGAATAATGAGTTAGTGACTTGGTTTGAAATCATTGGCTTTGTTATATTTTTGGTTTTCACATTATACGTGTTCACTGTGAATATGCTTTTTGTATAATTACATGAATATTAGTCAATATTAGCATTTTTCTTCCTTACATAGGAGAATTGACAACAAAACTAAAATTCAAGTTAAAAAGTTCTGGTAGGATTCGAAATACCTAGTCTTTCCCAGGTAAGCTTCCAGAAATTCCTGGATTCTTTGGGAAATTTTATAATGATTTCACTTTTTCCTGAGAAAATAACGATTCCGTTCCTTTGTTTTATCATCTGCAAAACATTGGTATTGGGTGAAATAATCTAGAAGCCCTCTTTTAGCTCCAATGGTCTGTGGATTTATGATTTAATGATTAAATGGCATAAAGAACTCATTTCTGAGATTTCTTTGTAGTAAAATTTTAAAGTTTTCATAAAAGAAGTTATCATACTAAATATTTCTCCATAAATGTTTAAACAGGATGCCTAAAACATCTCTATTTTTCAGTTTTTAGGATCCCTAAGACTCTATCCAGCTCAAAAGATGTGATTATATGATAATCACGTGAAATTTTACATATCTCAGGGACTAAGACTAAGGTCTGTTTTAAACAGACATCATTAGATATGATGGATGGCCCAGTTTGTTTTAAGGTAGAAGAGCTGCACTTTACATAATGATCTGCTTTTCTCATTGCTGCAATAACAACTTTGAGTTTTAAAAGTTCAGATTACAACCTTGATCTTTCATGTTCACAGCTAAGGGTAAAATTGCTTTCTCAGGACAATCTAGAAAACTCAATTCAATTTTCACCTTCCTTGTCTAGAGAAGTTGAATAATCCATAGGTTGCTTTATCTTGAATCAAAGGAGGGGCAATAACTCCTGAAAAGAAGAACCTAAAGAATGTATAATTATTTTAAAATTTTGTGATCGAGAACAAAATTTGTGTTTTACTCCCCCTAGACAATTTTTGCCTTTCTCATTTGCACTCAATTTTAGAGTTGATTACAATAATTTTTCTATTTACTTATTATACAAGTATTACATGTTTATTCTGGAATTATTGCAGAAAAGTGTAAAGAAGGACATAGAAATATGTAATATTCTGCCACCCAGAGTTGGCTATTGCTAATATTTTTCTCTTTGTTCTTAGGTAAACAAGAACATTAAGAAATTGGCGCTAGAGTAATCGGGGAGATCACTTTATAAGTTATATAAGTGTTTAATTATTATACTGTATTCTTGAAACTAATATAAAATAATAAGAAAAAAGAAATTTGCAACAAATTATACAATATATTTTGAAGTCTTTTTAAAATTAATATATAATTAGCTTATATACACAAATTTTAACCTCTATCTGCAAAAATAGCATATTATTATGCAAAAAGTTACAATATTCTTTTAGTCTCACTATTTTGTGACTTTCAGTGCTGTTTTGATTTAGGTTTTTTTTTTTTTGTTTGTTTGTTTGTTTTCATTCTTTCTTTTTGCAGAAAAGATTTAAGATAATTTCCACATGGGTATAATATATAGAGGAAAGCAAACCTCTGAAATGTACGAGATAGTAAATGGTTAAAAGCTTCGGTTCTGCTCCCTGTTGCTAATTTTCAAGTCCTTAAATGAGATAACTTGGTCTACCTCTTAGCACAGTGCTTGAGTCTAAATAGTAAATGCTGAATAGATCTTAGCTTTCCGTGATTTGAGCTATTTGTTACTGTTTTGTTTTTTTCCTCCTAAAAAAGAATCCATTTTTCCTGAGGATTTTCAGTTAGATTTTCCAAAATGGGAATAAACTACTGCTTTAGGAGTTACATATAAAATATCGTAGTGAATTGGAAGGGGAAATAAAACATACTGTATTTTATAATAAATTTATATATAATTATTATTTTATATTGCTGATATCACCTAATAGTCCAATATTTCGTTCAGTCATAATGTTTAATGGGAACATATTTTAAAATAAGGTGTGCTACAGAGCCATAAATACAATTTATAGTTCTTTCTGTGGTACTTTTACTCTAAGCCTTTCAAGCAAGCATTCAGCAAGTATAAAATGAGCTGTTTTAATGAATGAGCAATTTGAGGTATCAACTAATGAAGTCTGACTTTTACCCTGAATGTGGAAGACGTGAGAATGACCGAATCATTGCCGATAATGTGCATTGCTCTATGCTTGACAGAGTCTTTGGAATTTGTTTCAGCCACATCAAGACAGGTGTATAAATAGGGCCAGTAATGTGAAATCTGTACTGTGGGCTCTGAACAATGGAATTTTTTAGTGCAGTGCCGTCCAATAGAAACAATGTGAGTCACATATGTGACTTCTTATTTTCTAGTAGTCACATTAAAAAAGTTAAAAGAAATAGGTGAGATTAATTTTAGTAATATATTTTCCTTTAACTCAAGATGTCGAAAGCATTAGCACCAATAAAAAGTATTAATGAGATATTTTACATTCTTTCTCATTCACAGTCTTAGAAATCCCGCACGGGTTTTACATTCACTGCACATCTCAGTTGCGACTAGCCACATTTCAAGTGCTCAATCACCACGCTTACCTCATTGCTACCATACTGGACAGTGCAGCTCCAGTCATTCCCTCTTTGAAGGCACCAGAGGGCAGCAGTGTGGTGTAGAGGAAAAAAGACAAAAGGCTAACTTGGAATCATAATATATGTCTGTTCCTAGCTCTGACATTTGATATTGACGTGACTGTGAGCAAGTGATTTAGTTTCTCTCGGTCTCAGATTCCTACTTTCTATAATGGAACTCGTTAATAACTGCCATACTTCTCATAGGAGGCTGTGGGAAAGATTAAATAAGATATTGTATGTGAAAGTGCTCTGTTAGATCATAAAGCACCGGACACATGTAAGGCATTAATACCCCTTTTATTGTACATTTACTCTCATGACTTGCCCAAGGCCACATTCCAAGTTGGTAGGAGAATCAAGGATAGAATCTGGGGCTTCTGACTTCTAGCCATCTGCTTCAACTAAAGGCTGCTCATACCAAGCTGGCTTAAAAACGAAAAACCAAAAAAAAAAAACCCTCCCTCCCTCCAAAAAATGCAAATCCTTTTAATTTAAAAAAAAAAAAGAGGAAGGAAGAGAGTGGCAATAAGAAGTAAATTCCATATTAAATAGCTGGGTCTTCTTGGCCATTGTCATAATGTTCTGCAGTAAAGTTATACATACAGGACGTTTATATACCTATATATTAGAATTACAACCATTAAAGATTAGACTTTATTGCTGTCATATAATATAAACCCCCACGTTCTTCAAACTTTCAAACAACTTCTAAATTGAACTGTGGTTTCCCCACTCTATTTATCTCCGAAATATGGTACAACCACAAGAAAGCCCTTCTCTACTGGGTTTGATTAATAAAGCAGATATGGATCAATTCAGCAGGTTTTCCATGGATTATTTTTGGTTACAGATGTAGCTCATTAATTCTCATGTGTGAGATACTACCTCTCTAGTGTGAATCCAAGAGACACATTAATCTCTGAACAGAAAGTGGGAATAATTCAGTTCAATCTATATTTATTTGTGCTTGCTGTGTATAAGGCACATTAGGAATTTTAATGAGTAAAAGGAGTTTGTTTCTATGTTAAGTGTCACTTAGAGATATGTTATTTAACTTGAGGAAAATATAAAATATGCCTAACAAAATGGCTATGTTCTATGTATGACTCAGGAATCTATATTTTTAGAAGGTAAAAAGATGATCAGAAAGGAAATTCCAGATTACCCAAAAATAATTTAAAAAGTCACATCTTTTACTTTTAGAGAGCACACAGAGGATGGGTTATCATGATCTATTTCCATTTTCCCTAATTGTAACCTTATCATGGTTTTCATATTAAATTTTTTAGGTCATTTTTAATTTTTGTTTCAAATTAATTTCTTCTAGAACTTAAAAATCACATAAAGTATTTAGAATTTTATACTATGTGAAATTAAGTACAAGCCAAATTCATTTTCACTGAGAAGACATACATTCAAAAAGTTCTTTATTATTTTTTCAGTCAAAATCCTTTCTTAAAAATGACTTTCATTTGGTTATTTTTATTGGAAAACTATCATGTATAAGCTTTGGGCCTGCCTAAATTGATGACCATGTTGAATAAATGTAATTTTTATTTTTGTTTGCTGAATCATCGCTGTTGACCATTGAATAAAATAGTTTATTGAATAACCTTTACATTTTCATGCTTTTGCACCCTAGTTTAAAAACAAAGCTTAATTTTCTTAAAGTCTAATAAATGTATTTTTGATATTTTCACATAACTTTACAAGCAATTCCTCTCCTCTGCCCTATAATAACCACCTTCTGCATTTTTATGATTTAGTTTAACACTATTATTATAATTTTTTACTAGGTGAGCCCATCAATGCCCTTGGAAACAAGATTTTGCTACAAAAAAATCCAGAAGCTGAGCCTGCTATTGGTTGCAACAATTATAAAGTTTCTCTGGATTGTATTCAGAACCCTACGCTGACATTATGACTAACCGAATTCATGACTTCTGCATCAGCTTCTCTAAAATATGTGATGGGCTTGAGTCCTATAACCTGTTGCTTAAATGAGCATATATTTTTTTATTCAATGGTTATGTGTTATAAATATTTCATTTGATTAACATCTGGCCTTAATGAAATCCAGCCAAAATAATTTACCTGTAGTAAAAATATGATATCTTAGGAAAATTATTAACATATTTGAATTGCTCCAGGAATTGAGAAAGAATTCATTTTAGACCGGATGTGCTCATGTGACATTAAGTGCAGGACTAGATGCTGAGCTTTTATTTTGTTGCCGTTCCAGTGCACTTCCGGCAAGAACAAAAAATCTGAGGAATCTTAACTATTCATTCTTTAAATTACTAAATACAATTATATAGACTAAAAAAAGCCATTGTACTACTAAATATTAGGAAATATTGAATTGTGTGTCCAAAAGTCACACTTAGAACCAGGCAATAGTAATAAGCATAGAGTGGCTGTGGATACTATGAGATAATGTCTACTTGTCAGAAATGGATGGTATTTTCCATCAAAGTTTGAAAGTTAATGATGTATTTTATATTTTAATTGCTTCTAATGATAGGTCAATTAAGGAAAAAAGATTCTATGGATATATTCAATATCATATGTGAATAAAACTGTATTTATTATATCATGCTCTGTTTCATTCTTCCTAAATTGTCTTTAGAAAAATTTAGGATATGTCACTTGAGTCATCTGAAAGGAATCATTTTTTTCATTACAACTCATAACTTAAAACTATAAAATATCAGCCAGAAAAAAATTGACCCAATTAGGAGAAATTTGATAATGGTAGAAAAGCACATACAGATATGACTAGGAGATGATAAGATTATTTTAATTTTCCCATTTGCACTGGAATTATTTATTTTGCAAATCTCCAGATCTTTTATTACTTAAAACCCCCTGCTGAATCATGAAAAGAAGCTTAAGTTAGCAATTTTCCTCTGCAAAAATCTAGCTGCTAGCATCTGGTGAACACTTGGATAACCTAGTCAGGTCCTATGGAAACGATTATTTTAAGACTATTCAACATGCCTAGAGTTAAAACACCAGAAGCACACTCTGCACATGCATTTTACTATCTAGGATTTTAGAACCTGGCGTTAGTAGCAATGGTCTAACGGTTTTGCAGTGGTGGAGATGGGGATAGGAGATAGGACATGCAGGCAGGCCGGATACCCGAGTGTCAGCCAACCGACCCTGTGCTGCCAACAGTGATCTCTGCGGCCTCCTCCCCTGTGGACCACCAGTGGCCAGGCCACTATGCCGCCCTCCATAGTTTCTCGCACTTACATTTAGACTTGGCTGCCTCTGGGATCAGGACTAGTGTCCTCGCTTGTGCCTTTGTGCTTTCCTGTGGCACGCTTAAGGCTGGTTTTTGTCTCTTCACCCTATACTCCGCTTCCAGAACACCGTCTGAAGTAGAAAAAAAAGGATACATTTACTCAGAAAGACAACAAGTAGCTGAATTGTTATCAAAGTGTATTGGTTTGGATCATAGGAGAAATTACATAATAGGAATATATTAATACACATCAGAAAAATTGCTATTATTTGCCAAAATTTAAATGCATATTTAGGAGATATTAGAAATCTTTGTATGATGATTAGGAGAGAGAATATTTTTTCGGGGGTGTGTAGGGGGATTCTATACATGTAGATATGCACTTATTTATTTTTACACATATACTATATGTAGTTTTTGTTCAAATAAACAATTTATTATGTATCTTTATTGCTTTTCATGGCTATATTATGTGCTAAGTTCTCATTAATTTAATTCCCATTAGTACAGATTTAAAATAATTTAGGAAGGATTTGGGCATTTGCTACAGAGGAAGCAAATTTGTCAGTAAGTTATACTTCAGGGAGAAAAGTTAGGTTTATTTTTAAAAAGTGAACTCTTCCAGCAACACTTTTTCCACCCAATCTGTATACAACAGTATTTGAGCTAGAAATTATTTTTAGTTATTTATCAAATCTGTTAGGGCTTTAATTTGGCAATACTTACAGGTTTTTGTTTGGGCTTTTGTGCAATTTAGTTGAAGACACTTTAGGAATCATCTATAATGTAGACTTTTTAAAATCGTATTGGACTTCTTTCCACTTAAACTGAGTTTTGGAAATTTAACTCTGTTTTGGATAATAGATACTCTATTTTGTTTTGATACAGTCCTTAAAGACTTGTTTAGGAAATATTTTCTACATTTGTTGTTCAAAAAAGATTTAGATAGACAAAAAGATTCGAAAGCTGGGATTGGTCGATTAGGAAATAATTGCTGAATTGGGTATCCAATATAGAATTTCTGCAATGTGATTTAAATGATATGTTCTAGAGCAGTACTATTCAGTAAAACTTCCTGTGATAATGAAAATCTTCTATGTTTGCACTGTATATAGCCATTAGTCATGTATGGCTATTGAGCGCTTGAAATGTGGCTAATACAAATGTGGAGATGAATTTTTAGTTTTGTTTAATTTTAATTAATTTGAATTTAAATAACTGCTTGTGGCTAGTGGCTACCTTATTGGAAAGTACAGTTTAAGAGTTTATCTGTATTCTGTATTCAACATAAAATAAAGAAATACTTGAATATCTTCTAGTTACTGAATGTCTATAAAACATGAGTGTCCCCAAAACACAAGGCCTAGGGCTCTGTGTCATGGCCATCCATAGGGGATCCCAAAGGATGGGAACAGCAGTATTCTGAACTTTGGCTCAACCTGTGCATTTTCAGATGTAAATACAGTTTGGGTCAGCCATGGGTGACCTGAGAACTTTTTGTTTCTGGAAAGCCATGAGATCTCAAATACATTCTAGTAATAAAGTTCAGTGATGGTAAATGGACTCAGGGCTTGAATTTTCCATTCCATTTCTCGTGTGGTGTAACTGGCAGGTAATAGAGATAGATACGAAGGAGATACTCCACACACATAGCTGCCTCCATGAAAAAGAAACCCTCCAGATTCAGACTGGGTAGCAGAAAAAGGCTGATCAATACTTTGGAACCTTTTCCCAAATCATTCTTCAATAAATATTGATTGACAGCTACTATGTGCAAGACACAATCCTTAGTGCTGGAGATAAAATGTTGAAAAAACAAAAAAATAGAAACAGCTCCTGCCCTCATGATGATTAATTGCATTAGACAATAAGATTTTTTTTCCAATATCTTCTTCCAAAATTCATTTTTTCCCTTGAATATGGTGAAAATAAAGCCCCAGCCCCTGGCACACCCAGGGTATGGTCTGTGGTTCCACCTGGGGTGCGAAACCAGGACCTTCTGCATGTAAAGCAGACGTGCTAACCGCTACACTATGAAGCCACCTCTGTCTTTTTCTTTCACAGAACAAATGTATAATTAAATGTATGGTTCAATCTGCATTTTTAGATAAATTTTCAAATGTGTCATTGATGGAAATTTAAAGATGAAAAGGATTAAGAATTAAATTAAATGAATGAAACCACAATACCTAGTACTTAAAGTATGTAAAGACCATAAAATCTGTCTCCAGACACATTAATTGATAATGTCCTTGATTTTCTAGATAGACATTTTGAAAATAATTTTTAAAAACTAACTACGAAGCAAGGAAGAAACCACAGAGAAAAAAGAGATACATTTATTTATATAAATACATAAGAACCATTTGCATATAAAAATTATGAACAAAATTAAAAAGCGAAGAGTTTGGTTTATTCTTTAAAAAATTTATACTCTATGTAGGTTTTAAAATGTGACCCCAAATTCTTTGATCCTCCTCTGTGTTCTCTCCCATTGAATCTGGGAGGCCTTGTGACTGCTTTCACCAGTAGGACACAGTGGAGATGGCACTATATAACTTCTGATGCTAGGTCATAAAAGAGTGTGAAGGTGCTGCCTTATGTGCTGGAACACTGCCTTTTGCAGTCCTGAGCCTTCAAGTAACACATCTGAATTTCCTAAAACACTGTAGATGCTCTAGTCAGCAATGCTAACAGAGCTCGGCTTTCTTTCTCTTTCTGCCAGGGCACTAAACATGTGAGTAAAGCCATTTGGGACCCTGTAGATCAGCCAGGTGAGTAACCCATAAGAGCAGGAAAAACTCCCAGCCGAGACCCATAAAATTGTGAGATGAAATATGTGTTGCTTTAAACCACTAAATTTCGAGGTTTATTATGCAGCAGTAGAAAACTGGTTGCATACCCTCTTGTATGTATATTTCACAATAAAAAATTTAAAAATTAAGTGTTAAAGACACTCTGAGAAATTATTTGCCAGAATTGACAAAGACAGTCTCAGTATTCTTTCTATATAAAGAGATCTTACAAATCATTGAGAAAAAACTACTAATACCATGTAGAAAAATGGGAAATTAAATGAACATAAAATTTACAAAAGAAAAATAAAAAGGCTAATAACCATGAAAAAAAGTTCAAATTTATCTGTAAGTAAAAGAAATGTGAACTAAATGAAAATAACTAAAAATTAAAATTTTGGTTATTAAATTGGCAAAGATAAAAATAATATTTAATGTTGGTTTGAGTTAAGTGGGAGTATAAATGACACAAAATTTTTGGAAAATAACTTAATATTGTGTATCTAGAGCTTTTAAAATATCATATTCTTTGACCTTGCTAGGAATCTAGAAATTCAGGTAAGAAAGTAATAATAGAATTGAAGTAAAAAATAAAATGCTTATTATCATTCTATTTATGAGTAAAAATATAGAAACAATCTAAATGTCAATCAATACAGTTAAATACATTATGTATTTCATATTACAGAATATTATTTTATTATTTAGAATACAATTTTGAAGATATTTTATTTGCTAATCCTGACCTGGGGACACAATAGTAGAGCAGAAAAAACTGGTATATTATGTTCACATAGACCAAGCTTTGAATCCTGGATTTGCCACTTACTTTTGCTGGATATTTGCAAATATGATTTATACCTCTGAGTTTCAATTTTTATATAAGGAAAATGGGGCTAAATACCTATTCCGTTGGGTATAGTGATAATTAAATGAAATTATCTGTCTGCTGCCTGTCTGTCTGCATAATAGTTCCTCAGTAAGTAGTATCTCTTTTCTTACAATCTAAAAATACTATCTGAGCTCCATATCCAAATTCACTGACAGTTCTTCCATTCTGTCTTCCTCTATATACATACCCCTTTCCACCATAGTCCAGTCTCTACACCAATAGCCAGAGATATTAAAAATGAAAATGGTCTACAGCCATGCTACTCTGAACAAGCTCGATCCCATCTGATCTTGGAAGCTAAGCAGGGTTGGGCCTAGTTAGTACTTGGATGGGAGACCACCTAGGTGCTGCAGGCATACAAAAAAAAAAAAAAAAAAGGGATTGTAAGCTGAAAAGATCCTTGCAATTTGTG
Source organism: Pteropus alecto (assembly GCF_000325575.1). Lineage (NCBI taxonomy): Eukaryota > Metazoa > Chordata > Mammalia > Chiroptera > Pteropodidae > Pteropus > Pteropus alecto. The sequence goes on along the minus strand of NW_006439568.1, from coordinate 1,030,481 downwards.
AGGCCAACCAAGAGTTGCCTTGCCAAAAAAAAAAAAGAAAAAAGAAAATGAGTGAGTGAAGTTTCTTGCTTTTATAACTTTTCAATGGTTCCAAATGCATTAAAAACACATCTATTCTTGCTCTACTCTCCACAAAGCAGATGTGGTAAACTTTGAAAAAGTAAATCAGATCACATCATTCTCTTGCTTAACATTCCCACCCCTCGCATCCAATAGCTCCTCATAACACTTAACAACAAACTTAAACGTTTCTTCTGGCTTCCATGCCCCATATAATTCTTACTTTGCCTGCCTCTTAATTTTGCTGCCTCTCTCCCTTGCTCTCTATTCTCCAGCCACACTGGCCTCCTTCAGGAAAACATCATGCTGATCCCCTCTTTCAGGCCTTTGCTGTTCTTCTGCCTGGAATTCTCTTCCCCCAGAAAACTGCATGGCTGGGCCCTTCACCATTTAAATATCAACTTGAATATCACTTCCTCAGAGAGGTGTTTTTGACCATCCAATCTGAAATCAACCACTCATTTTCATGAATCGCTGATTCAATTCTCTAAATTCCACAGTAGGAGTTTTATCTTTCTTACTTAATGATACATTTTATTCATTTATAGTCTGACTGGACATCAATCTTTCTTCTCTCCCTACCCCTCCTTGAGAGCAGGAAACTTATTTGTTTTGTTTTTTTTTTTGTAACATCCCTCGCAACCAGAACTAGGATTGGCACATTGTAGGTGTCCTGTAAATATTTGCTGGATGCCTTCCAAATACTTTTTGTACTTCTGAAACACAGAACTTAGCAATGAAGAAAAAAAAGCATTTGACTTCATTTTAAAAAACAGAAATGTGAATTACATGGGCATTTTTAAAAGCTTTAATGGTTCTGAGTAGAGTAAATTGCTTCAATTTTGAAAAAAGAAACACCTACGAACAAAATCACAACAGCATAAAATTATTTCAGGAGTATGATGAGAGCTCCTCTGTCAAATCAGATACTTTTGAACTATACACCACTCAGCAGGCTCCTTGCTTTGAAATGAAGAATGTGCACCTCTCATCAATATTTTTATTGCTGTCGAACATGTGATTTATTTACTTGATAAGAAATAAGACTCTTCTTTCAGCACTGAAAGTGTTTAAAACAGAGTTTCATTTTTTCGAGGCTGGCTTAATATAAGTTTCTAGAAGGAGGAGTTGTTTTAATTACCCTACTGGGTAGATGGGAGTCAAAACTGTTCCTCTTTGTAATGTACAGCATGGCGACAATAGTTAGCAATACTGTATTGTATATCTGAAAGTTGCTAAGAGAGTAAGTAGATCTTAAAAGTTCTCAACGCATGAAAAAATTTTAACTATGATGATGGCTGTTAACTAGACTTATTGTGGTGATCATTTCGCCGTATATAAAAATATCGATTCATTATGTCATACACCTAAAACTAATATGCTATATGTCAATGATATCTTAATAAAAAAAATAACTAAAAGAAGCAAAACTGTTCCTTTTAGTGTCATTTATTCTGAGATGCAGGAACCTTAGGGGTTGGGTCTTAGTGGTCTGGTAGAAGATTCTATAGTAATAGATCTATTTCTATAAAATCCATGAAAAAAAATCTAAATTGCTATTTATAGATATGCCATACTATTTCAGAAATTATATAACATTCAGACACTCAGGCACAAATTTTGATATATATTTCAATATAGCCTATCTCTACCAGCTTTGAAATTCCTCTGCAAAGCAGGCTGGCTACATTCTTATGATTCTTGAAGAGAAAGGAAATACACATTTTTTAAACATGTCCTTTGGGCTAGTCTCCTTGTTAATTTTGTTATCTATATGGTCTCACCTAATTTTTATAACCATGCAACAAATGAGTTAAGGCAATGAGAAGAGAGTCTATTCTTTCATATAATGTTGAAGGGGAAGGTTGGTGAATCAGAAATCAGCAAAACAAAGGAACTGCCTATGCTTATCCCATTGATATTATCCTAGAATTTAGTTTCAGGTTTTTCAGGGACACTATATTTTACTTCACTGATTCATGGCCATTGTCTGGAGCATGACAAATATTCATTGATCAACAATGCTTTTAAATTGGGCATAAGAATTCCATAGGAACTGTTCATCTAGGTTGTTTAGAAATGCTAGGACTTAGAAAGAGACCTGGGTGAGGCACCTTGAGGTTTCCCAAAACTATTCATATTGCCTCATGGAGTAATACATCTGATTTGGTTTTGTTGCAGCTTAATGATGTCTGGAGAGCTGGAGGAAGGAACTCCACCCATCCGAAGGAACTCCTTAACCTTTCAGCTGATTTTTACAAAAACTTAAGTTTTCAGAGTCTCAGATAAAACTCTAGGATTGAGAATTCCAATTCTACCAAAACAGGAACAATTCTGAATTAATAACTAGATTCTGACAAATTAGAATAACAGGAAAAAAACAAAAACAAAACTAAGCCACCATTGGAGATCTGGATTGCTGGATCACTGGTCTTTTAAGTAGTTTATGGTTAGAGAAGCATCAATTTTCTTTTTTAAATAAAACCTACATTATGGCCTCATAATAGTATTCAGTGGTCACAAAGCTCAAAGAAACTAAGTCTAAATGATCTGGTAGAAGAAAGAACTGAAAAAATCTAAATGTCTAAAGTATATCTGAAATATTTGGATTCCATTAGTTTGGAATAAGGAAGGTGGGAGTAAGAAGTTATTAACACTTCAATGTGTATGAATAAATTTAAGAAATAGTGACTTTAGTTCAGAGAACTGGAGAGCAAAAACCTCTCTGATTGGAATTTAAAATTAGGCCTCTTACAATATATCTTAAGTGATGATATTTGACAGGAAATAGTCTATGAGATTTTTATTCCAGATATATACATTTATGATAAATAGAAATATATCAAATGTTTCCCAGAAGTCCTTCTTCTTTCCTGAGAAAATATAGAAGGCGAAATTATGACCCTTTTCAAATTAAACCATTAGATGGACCTTCAGACAGGATAAAATATTGAGAATTTAATACTGATTCAAGGCATGACCAGAGGTCTTCTAAATAATAGAGTTCAGGAAAAAAATTAAGGCCATATCTTCGTAAGGTAAATATTCAAGAATAATCAGGTATGAAGTCTCCTTATAATTATCCAGATATTTGACATTATAGAGCAATGCTTAAATATAACTAAAAAGTACAAAGTAAGTGCATTCCTTTGTTTGGACAACTATATAATGACATCCTTGTCCAATCTTCTTGTCATTTGCATTATAATCTATCATATATTTGTTCATATACTTAATTAAGTAAGTATATGATTAATTAAAGATTCTACCTCATCTAAGATGACTTGGGAAGCAATTTGTTTTGGACAAGTATAATGAAATTGCCTTGGGTGAGCGAAGTTCGACTTAGTTTTACCTTCAGTTAAAAGTTGATTTAGTACTAGACTTATCTGGGTGGTCACTTTGTAAGTTATAGAAATGTCTAATCACTATGTTATCTACCTGAAACTAATATAATATTATATGTCAACTATAATTGAAAATTTTTTAAAAATTAAAAAAATTTAATCTTGCTTAAGATTAATTGGTGATAATGACTCAGTAGTATCTAACAAATTAAAATAATGCCCTGAAATGATCATTTTCTGTATCTTTGAAATAAATGTGAAAAAATTCAAGTGTATCTTTGTCTTGTGGAATAACTGTGATCCAGACCATGGCAGGAAGAAGCAGGAAGGAGAAAAAAAATGTGTTGTGTGTATTTGGGATATGATTCAAGTTCTGAAACATTTCCTAACCTTCCTCATAGAAAGATTGGGAAGAGAACCAGATTCTCTTGGGACATCAGGATAAAGCTGAGCACCATTTTTGGTCAGAAGTTAATAATTTCAATGCTTCAGTGTTTTAGATGATAGTTTTTTTACACTTGAATGTGATGGTTCCCCCTACCCTCATAACAAATGATATTGCCTATAATCCAAAGTCAAAGTCAATTTACAGAGAGAGTGCTCTTAAAAAAAAATATTGTTCTAAAGTAAGCCATAATTCAACAGTAATAGTAGTAGCCATTAGTTGTTCAGGATGTCTTCTATGGCTGGCTGTGTGCTAAATATATTAAATGATATATATTATGTCATTTAATCCCTACCATGATCTTGCAATAAAGCATTCTTCTTATATTTAAGATAGTTAAATAAAACTTTAAATTAACTAATTCACACACACATTATGAAAATAGAGTCTAAGTTTTGTTCTTCTCTCACTGTCCAGCACAAAATAAGTGGCTCATAATTGATGTCTAGAAAATATTTGTTTAATTAAATGAAATGCTATTTTCTGTGCTTTCCCTGAGGCAAGGGTTTTCATCAATCATTTTGTTCTTTGATGTAAATTGGAAGACTCTTGTGATGAACAGGCATTGAAAAATTTTAACCCAACTAAAAAATGTGGATCAACTTGTCTCTGTCCTCTTGAGCCAATGAAGAAGACTGGTATAAAGGAAGGTTGGAGAGAGAGTTTGTGGGGATTGGTGGGAAGAAGTATTAATTCTGATGAAAATGAGTTTTGTTCCTTCTGGGCTGTAAACATAAAGAAATAAGAAAGCCAAGATACTATGAACTTGATAGTCTTCCATGGAGTGTCTGAAATATATGGTGATGGGTACTGACATTTGATGATTTGACCTCAGCAAGATTAGGCTTACATACAAGAGAAAGGAGGGTCATGGTGGAGGGAAAACTCCCAAATAAATGCACTCTTGTTTTCTGTGCATTTCAGATCCTGGTTTTATTAGATTTTCTAGTTGTTGACTAGTCCCTTGCCAGCACCGCTCAGTTCCAGATGGTCTCTGACACCCATTATGGCTTTGGTGTGTTGCAAATAGGAGAACCACGGATAACAGAGATCCTAAGAATTGAGTCTCCAGCTTCGATTAATCCATGGGTCTTTTTTTTTTTTTTTCAATCATGCCAGGAACCATCACTGTCAAGCACGATCACACTGCCCGCCTGCGTGTGTACCCACAGTACTATGCATAGCAAGTTAAACAGGCTCCACGCCTCGCCTCTAGGAGTGCACATTAAAAACCAGACAGTAGATGTGCTGAGCACAGTGGGGCAAACAGATGCACAGTCATATAAACAAAGAAGTACAACACATTAGAGGATTTGAGTATAAACTGTGAGTGCAAGTGTTTGTATGCCGGATATAAGGGAAAACTGCAATTTGCAGAGAACTTGCTGGAGTCTGTGTGAAGGTAAGGAAGCAGAGGGTAATGTTTGTGGTGGAATTATCCTGCTTATTTCTATTAGGAGGAAAAACAGTTTTCCTTGAGAGTAAGGAAGGTTTTTACTTTCACAGTTATCTACTCTTGAGGGCACATGCATTATGACTTAAGTCTAGTTTCTGCTAAGAGATTCAGTTGTAACCAGCCTAAAGGAGGAAAAAAAAAGTATTAATCAAAGCGTTGCCTGCCAGAGAGAGTTCATAAGCCTTCTTTCCACTGGAAACCAGGCTAAAAAGAAAATAAAAACCAGAATGTATTATAATTGTACATTCCACTTATAACCAACTAGCACATGACAATTGATTTTCCAAGGAAATGATTACTTTGAATGATTCTCTCTCTCTCTCTCTCTCTCTCTCTCTCTCTCTCTCTGCAACATTTCTTGCCATCGTGTAGCATTTACTATCTTTGACATCTTGGACATTGTCAGGAATTAATCTGAACTTACAGAATTCAGCTGAAAGCGAATTCCAGGCAGATCTCTACCTCAACCACCCTGGGCTGATAGGTATCTCCCTTCTCTTAAATATATCCAGATAGAGAATTTGAAAACCTCCTCAGGAATCTTTTCCAGGGTTTATAAAACCTTCACTGCCAATAAGATCTTTCCATCTAACTTAAATTTATTTGGTTGTAATTTAAATTCATTTCCTCTTTTTCTTTCCTCATTAGAGGAGAGTATTACCCCAACAGTCATTCCTCTAAATATAGCTGTTAAATACACCTCAGGCTTCTTTCCTGGACTCACAGGACTTCTATTTCAGATGTCTTCAATTTATAATTTTTTTGCACTTTGGCCTCTGGATTTTTCTCAACATAAAGCAATCTGCTAAGAGCCTTTAAAAATTTTGAGTTTCCATAATTGATTTCATGAGGTTTATTCTATAAACATTGACATGTTGATATGTCCCATTTTTCTAGTCTCAACTGGATCTTATTTGCAAGGTCATAAAAATCTTAAAGGAATATTGGAATTTATGTTTCACACTTTCTTGGAATGAGAGAGATGATAGTCTCAATAGACTACTTCCTAGGTCTTAACATGTTGGACAAGTAATTTACCTCTAAATATCACAATGGGAGGAATAGCTTAGTTTTTGCAATTATAAAATGAGAAAGTGGAGAAAATAATTTAAAAGTTTTATCCACCTTTAATGTCCAACAATTCTACGAATATGTTTTAAGTAGTCTTTTGGCCAAAAAGAGCAGCTATTTCTCTTAACTACTACTATTTTTACCCACAGAGGTCATTGTATTGACCTTTTATGATTTCTCAGTCAAGAACCTCTAAACTCTATTTTAAAAACTTTTAATTGAAGTATAACTTACATATTTTAATATAAGTCCTCTCAGGTATCTATTTCTGCTTATACAACAAAGGGTGGGAGTTTTTGTATATGCTAAATAATTTTTTAGTTTATTATTGCCTGAATGTTTTTGCATAGCCACTGTTCTCCTATATTAAATAGCTTTAGTCCACTGGAAAGGAGACTGTAATTCTATGTCTCTATCCACATAAATATATTTCTTGTTTTTCATGTCTTGAGATCTTTTAAAGTCCATACTATCAAAATGAGCATTTTCGAATATGATGACAGAGTTCCCTTTAAAAGATAATTCCTCTATTTCAAACACTTAAGTAGTATGGAATTTTAAAAAAAGATCTGTATTATTTTTTGAAAGAATTCTCAAAAGTAGGGCATTGAAAAAAGTCCATGGCAGAAGTATTTTGGGATGGAGCTCTTTCTCCAGTGATTCTACTACTGAGTGATCAATTTTCACTTTATTTCCTTTTAAACTTCTGCTGAACTTAGAATTAAGCATCACAAAGCACATCAGGGTTAGCCACATTACCTCTCTCACTTAAAAAGCCCAGTGTCTGCTGCAATATTCTCAGGGATTTTGTACTAAAGGTAAATTTCTTCTGCTCTTTTGCTTTTCGTGCATCAGCCTGGCCTGGCCTGCCTTTGCCCCTTCTCTTGCAGACACAGCTTACTTTTAAGTCATTTTCTGCTCAACTTAAAAAATGTTCTTTGTCAAACCTAATGGCTAATTAAACAAGGAAAGTCTGAATTTAATCATACTCCAGATAGCAAAATGAGGTGAAGAAGTGTATGAACTTGAGCCACTCTTCTTTTATTACAAAGTTGCAGCAATTTATTTTCTACTGCAAACAACCAGTCTACCTGGGTTTTAAGCTACTTCCTTGCTCTTCTGTCGGCATCACCATGTCCCTGTCATCTTTCTCCCTCAACTCTGTCCATGCAGGCTGCAGTGGCAGCTTTGAACCAACAGAGTACAAAGAAAGTGTTCTGGACTCACTGGCTGTCTGGTCTGTTTAGCAATCAGCTGACATTTCTAATGATTCTTTTCCTGTTTTTTTTTTTTTTTTGGCCCATCTTTCACTACCCAGCTCACACTACATGTCCCTGAGTAACACTTGCATTTTTCCAGCAGTAGGTATGCCTCCTGGCTTTGGTGTTGAAGTTGGTGGTGAGTAAGGAGTGTGGCGTGCTTGTGTTCCCCTATTTTTAGTGTTATTCCTGAAATTCGAAATGGCTTAGAGAATGCTCTCCAGCACTCCTTATTTTAATCCTTTCAACAAATCTCCAAGTTAGTCTATTACTCCCACTTAATAGGTGAGCAAAGTGAGAAGTGTTAAGTCACTTTCCCACACAATTACCACATTGTGTGTGATGTGTGCTCTAGGAGCCACTTGTTCATCTCTGTCAGTACAGGGTATCTGTAGAACTTTTCTCCAACACCAAATTTCAAATGAATCAATTATTTTTTCTCTATCAGCTTTCTTCACGGACCAACATTCGCATCAGTACATAGTAATTGGGAATATGAGGGTGTGGATGTTGGTCTCTAATGATACCTCTTTGCTCTTGGCGATCTTTCCTAGTTCTTCCATTGCTGCACTTCTGAATTTCAGCCTCCTCTTGATTTATTGGCTGCACTCTCCACTTGAATTGATGACAGAACCAAGGCAAACAAAATCTTTAACAATCTCAATGTCTTCATTGTCTATGTTAAAGTTGTTTATATCTTCTTTTCATGATTTTTTGTCTTCTTGAGGTTCAAATACAATCCTGCTTTGGCACTTTTTTTTTTGTTTTCATCAGAAGTTATTCAAATTATTGCTACCCTGTGCTAGTAAGATGGTGTCATCTACATATCTTATGTTATTGATATTTCTTCCACTGATTTTTACTCTTCAGTGTAACCCAGAATTTTGAATTTTGAATCTCGGCTCTTAACTTTTTATTATATTTATTTAATATTTAATATTCTATCATCATCATCATTGACATGAGGCACTCAATAAATACATACTAAATAAAGAGAGGCTGGAATAAGAAGTATTTTCCTAGGATGTGCCAGTTCCACATCATGCTTATTTAATGGCATTCCGGTGCAAATAAGTATGCAATGGGTTTTTTTTTTATATACTAATTTTGGCTCATAGCATTCTATATTATTCATCTTTCATCACATATAGGCTTAATAAAGTTTTTCTTACCCCAGAAAAAAGTTTCACTTCTAAGGACAGAACTTATTGCCAGAAATCAATGCTGCAGAGTAAAAACCTCATTTAGAAACTGTCAATCACCTGGGCAGTTTGAAATGAATTTTCTCTGCACTTCGAAGAAAGGAATATGGGATAGAATTAGAAGCAGCTTGTTTGTTGTCCTTTCCTGCCCTCCCTAATTAGTTTTAATTAGTTCAAAACCTCAATCAAACTTGCCAGTTTTAAGTTTTTGTAATAGCTTTTGTGGATTCTCAGAAGTTAATCAAGAATGGTTAAAGAAACAAGAAAATGTTTGTTCTCCTTTCTGCCCCCTGCCTAGTTCACTGAGTATTAGTTGAATACCTACTATGAGTACATTCATCACAGTATTCTGCTCCACTGCAATTAGATAAACCTAAGTCATGGCAATTGTCTTCAAGGGGCCATTGGTCTAATTGGGAAGATAAAATGCACTTAAGAAATCATGAGGAGAACATCACAGATAGCAGGTAATTGTGTTCTTGTTGTGTGTACTAGCATTGAGGACTGTAGGAGTGTAGAAGAAAGGAAGATTCATGAGTGCCAAAGAAGTGAGGGAAGATATGGAAGAGAGAGGAGACAGGGTCTTGTAATCTGAACAAGAGTTGGGTAAATGAAGAGGAGAGGGGAGATCATTGTGAATACGGGGAAAGATTTGATAATGGAATAATTGTTTATGAGATCATAAAGACACTGCTCTGGTTAGAAGAAAAAAAACATTTTGGAGATTGATGAACAATATGTGCCCATGTGGTGAAGAGTATCCTTGAATGACAAGCAGAACAATAATAAAAATTTTAGGGTTAATGAGCCCTTAGAGAGTATCTGAATTGGGCAATTCCATTCACAACAAATAATCTAGCCCCAAATTTATCGCCCGTTTGTAATACCGGGCAAGTCAATCTTTCTGAAAGAGCACCATTAGTTAAAAAGTATCAGAATCATAACTGGATTGGAAGAGGTTTTAAGTTATAAACCTAACTGGGACTCTGTCTTTTTCTGATGCTGGCTCATCACTAAGTTTCATGATCTTGTGAAAATTACTTATCTTAGTCAGTAGGCTCTCAGTTTTCACATCTGTAAATAATAGGAGTTAGACCACTTAATTTTTAATGAAACTTTGAACTCGAAGACTTATGACTTTATGATTCCTTTTTCACTTTTGCACCCATGTGATTGTTTATAATTGATGAACTAGGATGGAATTTCAGACTAAACTAACTGCCTGGAATTTCTCTTAAGTGGATTGTTCTATGTAGCATGTTGGATATGTCATGCTTTTGTGCAGTCATAATCAGTCAAATAATAAGATCAAAGATCTTAAGCCTAAAAATAAGCCTTGCCAGTCAGAAGCTGAAATAGAAAACAGTGCTCAGTCAGTTCCTACCTTCCATAAATGGAGTGATGTTGGTGATGATTATAGAGAATAATATATGCCATTTACTAAATATTTATTTTGCACTAATAATTTTACATGTAGTATGTATCATTTATTTAACCACTTATCATGTAAATATTATCTTCTATTTATTTCACAAAATGCAGAGTTTCAATGACTTTCCCAAAGTCACCTAACTCACCAGTAGCAATGCTAAGATTCAGTTCCAGGCCACACACAAACTTATGCATTTTTTAAAAACAGGAAATGTCTCCTTGCTCAGCATAGAATTCCAGGGCATACACTGCTGAAACTTAACATAGGTGCTGTTCTATATGCAACTGAGAAAAACTGTGGCACATAGAAAAGATGAAAGAATTAGATTCCTTAGAAATAATTAGGATTTTAAATTCTCTATTATTTATAGTCCAGAAAGTCAAATACCATGCCTGGAATTTAAAAGTGACTGAACAATCTTATGACTAATAATAGCATTTGTAGTCATGAGGATTGAAAAAAAAAAAGGAGCCAACAGCAAGCTTTAAGGTCAAACATTCAGCACCAAGGGGTTAGCAAAATACTTTTTTCCCGAAGTTTAAATGTCATGCAAAGAAATGCTGAGGATTGACTGCAATCTTGGATTGCACCATTAAGAGGTCTTTTGACTCATCTGATATGACAGGAAGGCCACCTATTACTTTTCCTGCCTGGGTTTTTATTTTTTCCATCATTGTTGACAAGGTGTGCTGATTGAAATTCTTGTTACTTAATTCTTGTTATTTAATAAGCTTTCTTTTTTTGTGTGTGGCACATTTTAGAGCATGCATATAAAAATTCCACTGGCATTATTAAATGGATCTATGCATTATCTTCAGGGAGTTAATGAATTTGCATTTTGGTTTTAATCATTCTGACGGAATGTTTGTCTTAAAAGTAATTTTTTCCAGTGCAACTCTGTAGTGCTTATTCGAGAAACTGGTCGAATGGATGAACTTTCACAGGATGATGGAATTCAGATAAATGGCTCTTCTCAACCAACATAAGAATTAGAATGCTCGGAGCAGTATTTTGCATATGTTCATGCATCAATCAGTTGCAGTTAATAAGTGTGCTAAGAAAAGTGTTGCCGTATGCTATACCAGGTTACTTCTGGCTCTGTAATTACCAACTTATGAATGCCAGTGTATGGTAGACTGAGATGTGGCACATCAGAATTTAATTTAGAATGAAAAGGGTATCACATAGTAAGCAGTTTGCTAATTGCAAATTCTTTTACCTTTAGATGGAAGGGGTTATACTATTGTAAAGTTGTACTCATTTTCATAAGGGCAAACAGACATGCCCCAGAGCGAGATCTTTTAATTCTCTCTCATGCACTCCATGAAATATAGAAATACAATAGGTTATTCATAGACGCAGTCTTCAGGGGTCCACAAGTCTTTGCAGATTGGCCTAGAACATAAACATTTCAGGTCCCCACCCTAACCCTACTTTTAGCAACTCCCTTACTAATGACTTGCTCTAAGTTACTCCTTTCAAGGAGAAAAGGAGGACTTCAAAATCAGAATGCATGCCTTTGTTTATTCTCTCATTTCCTCAGACCTTAAGAATTATTTTCTCTTTGCTGACAGTTTATGTAGCTCTGGCTCCAAGAAATTTTTGCTCGTTCTGAGATACACGCAGGAAAGAGTTGCACTGGAAGGCAACTCTTTCATTACAGATGCCAAGTGTTGAAAGCATAAATAGCCTCTTGCATTTCAAAAAAACATGTAATAAAAAGGAAAGCAGTTAACAGAACTCATTCTACCTATCTGGATTAGGATTATTCATAGGGAGCCAGTGTCAGGACATGGCACTACCACCTGCCCAATGGCATATGCCTAATACTTCGGAGTCATTCTTGATTCTCATTTTCCTCTCATTTCCCTTGTCTAAACCATTGTAAGACCTGTCAGTTCTATCTTTAAAATATATCACTAATATATGCACCTCTCACAGTCACTACCATTTTTCAATTGTTTACTGTGACAGTCTCTTAAATGTTCTTCCTGTGGCCACTCTTATACCCCCATTCCACCTGACAGCTCCTTCTCCACCCAGTAGGCATATGGATCCACTAAAATTATAAATCAGGTCAGGCCATCCCTTTATCCCAAACTTTCCAATGACATTTGATGCACTTAGATAAAACACAAACTCCCCTTAGCTTAGAAAGCCCTATATGAACCTTCAACTCCATCTTATACTTGACTCAACTGTGCTCATTTTCCTATAACTATAATGACCTTCTTGCTCTTTCTATAACACTCCAAGCTTACTCCTGTCCCTAAGAACTTTTCATTACAATTCCTCTGGTCTGGAACATTCTTTCAAAATTTTAAATAATTCAGGTCTAAGCCCAGATGTCATTTTCTCAGAGGGGTCTCCCTTATGGCAAGTGGCTCTTTCTCTCCGACATCATTCTCTGTAGAATTCCCTATTTATTCTTCATAGCACTTGTCATCTGAAAATAATTTATTTATTTGTTTTCTTGTTTATTTCTGTGTCTCCACTAAACTATGACCTCCTCAGAGAAATAATTTTGTCTGTCTGGTTCTTTGCTGTGCTCCCAGAGCCTAAAATCATGCCTCAAATATTTGTTGAATAAATGAATGGATGGACAGATGGAGAGATGAATGATGGATAGATGAATGGAAACAGATCCCAGGACCAATGCCAATGAACATAAAAGGAGCTGCTCACAGGTGGTCAGTAGGATGCAGAAATATATTTAAGTTGCAATAGCCCCAGAACAAAGGTCAGTTTCTCAGATAGATTCCATTTCGTCATTATGTCTGTTGAAATTTTGTGAAGCACTAGAACACTGCATCAAGAACTCCATAAGTTATTTGTTTCTTACAGAATGTGGAAATTTTATGAAATTGGCTTTAGCAACTGCTGCCTTCAGCCAGCTGGTCCTAATGTTTATGCTTTACTTTCATGGTGGACGGTGCCCTTGGGGAAAATTGAATGTCATGGCTTTGAGGTGGGTCAAGTTTTAGGAAGTCCAGTAGAACACTAAGTCGAAAACAGATGGTCTGGATACAAAGGAAGATAGAGCTACTTACATTACAGCTACAATTGTGTGGTGGTGGTCTCTGGCCTACTAGTTATAAATACCTGTGTTTTAAAACACATCCAGGAAGAGATATGTCAGGAGCTGTCATTTAAAATGTGAAAGTCTCAATTCGTCATCCAAGTGTATCAATGGTTAGACTCCCAGTTGGATGTGTTTTCCATTTGCCTAATTACAAACATTAACCTGGAGATACATCCAGGCTGCCTTTTTCTCCTCCACTCTCATCAGAGTCCTAAGCTTCCAGCATTCTGTTTTTATACAGGAAGCCAGATTAAGTAAAACAACTTCTCTCCATAAGATAATTCCTCTAGTGACCAGTCTGGGGCAAGTTGTCTCCTCCTGTGCAAATACACACTCTATATTTCAATAGAACACTGTTAATATTTCTTTTAATTGTATTTTCTTCAAAATCCACTCCCACAGCCTGTAATACTCTTAAAAAGTAAGCCAAGGAATTACAGTGGCAACTTTATTCAAACAATACCACTGTTCCTTGAGAGAAGGATTAAACAGGGCTCTAGGCAGCTGTCTGGCAGGATGCTTATCTCACCAAGAGGTTGCCCAGTGCCTAGGATCAAGACAGAAAGAATGCTTTAGGGAGAAGGCACTAAAGGTCTTAACTGATGCAGGAGGCAAGTAACCTTGCTAAAAGAGTTTACAGTTTTATTCCACAGAGGATTATGGATTATATTTTAGGAGGTGTTAACCAATTACCATTTAACTGGTTTCTCTCTTCCTTAGTCTGTTTCTAGCAAGTTCCTGGGACACCAAAAAGAGAAGAAATATGTCCTGTTCTTTTTCAATTTTAAAACTTAAGTAGGCTGCACATGGGACATGAGAAGACTTTGGTGGAAAGTGGAAGGGATCACTCTTGATTAAGTTCAACATACTTCGTGATATTCATTCTGGCTCTGTCCTTACTGTTGGTATGAACTTGGGCAAGTTACCTGAATTTCTCTGTTCCTCAGTTTCCTTATCTGTAAAATGGGGACTATAATAAGAAGTAATTCTCAGAATTATAATCAGCATTAAAATAATGTTTGCAAAGTACATAGGAGAGGTCTGGCACAAAACAAGCACTCTATAAGTGTTGGCTGCTATTAGAGATTTTATTTCAATTTTCTCCTTTGCTCAGGTTGGACAATTTGTCCTTAGTATTGCTAGGACTTTTCTTTCTCAATGTTTGAGCCGCAAAGGCATCAAAAGTCTCCTACTGGATTGACCAACTGTCTCAGGTTGCCAAGACTGAGGGGTTTCCAGGGAGGCTGGACCTTTGGTGCCAGAAACAGGAAGAGACTAGGCAAACCAGGTTGGGAAGTCACTCTACCTTTGGGAAAGTCTAATGCCTGATTCTCGGTTCTGTGAGGTTTTCCCAAGGCTAGGCAACCCTTCAAAAAATAGTAACTCTGAGACTCTGTGAAATCCACCTTGCTTTTGGAAAATCTTTAGATCTTTTTCCTTACGTCATCTCTGCAGACATGGGGCAAAAGGCAGTGCTGTGTTTCACATGCCAAGGGAAAGTGGAGTTCTCTAGGCATCTTCAGCTGCTTGGTTTTCAATTTAGGGCTTATAAATCACGGGCCCGGATGTCCGGCAGGCTGGGAGGTGGACCATGGAAAGGAATCAGGATAAACGGAAATGACTTTTGCCATTGGCTTGGCCAGTACACCTTGCCAAGAGGTTTTCCTCTCAATTTTAAACAGATCAGTGTTATAAGGGGAAATGTACTCCATATGTTCCTCATGCCTTTACCTTCGATTCACAAAAATGCCATCTTCTCAGAGAGGTAGAGTTTCCAGGAATAGTGTGGAATCTTTTCCCTCAAAGGAAGTACCACTTGAATAGTCACAAATAACTCAGTTTTTCTTCATAGTTCTTGGCGGGGATAATAAGATCTGATTTTAGTTTCTACCCAAATGACCCCATGTGCATTCTCTCCTAACCATTTAAAAATTTTCATTCCAAAGTATAACTTTGTCCCTTTCTAAAGAGTACAGATTTTCTCTTTTGTTCACTTCCAAGTTTACCTGAATTTAATAGCGGTCATCAAAAACCTGACAGGCTTAAGTATTTTTATGAGTGGAAAAAAAGTCACAAACCAAGATCATTACTTCTATTTATTGATAGCATTAAAATGGTGTTTTGTTTTGTTTTGTTTGTTTGTTTGTTTTTTAAATTTTAACCAGCTTTAGTTTGAAGACATAAATCATCGTTAGGGAGGCAGATAGAAAATATTATTCCGAATTTGCTAATCTTTTCTTCCCTGAAAAATTCTGTTAAAGAACCATGCTATTTAGTTTAATCTTATATTTCTCTATATCCTATATCCTCTCCCTCTACTCTGAAAGTAAAATTCACCTGTTTTTCTGTGATCCCATCAATGGCCTCTAAGCTCCGAAGTGGTTAAGTCTGTCAGTGGTCTGAGGATCAGACAAGCCTGAAATCCATTGTCATTTATCAGTCAGCAGCCCCACCCCCACCTCCTCCAGGTATTAGGTCACCTCCATTTGTTTGTCTGGTGAGAACTGGCTTCCTTTTCTGAGACTGGAAGCCAGATTGGTTCAACACCAGAATAGGAACCTGGAACTGACATTGGTTTTGCAGATGTGCAAAAAAATCCCAGGAGTTTTGAAAAAAAAAGAAAGAAAAGAGGGAAAGCTTTTGAGAAGAGAAGAGAAAGTGTTTTCAGAAGTCTGAAAACAAAGCAATTAATCATATGGTGACGATTACACTTGTTTCTATTAAAGTGACTCACTTTCCCTGCATTTTCAGAATATAATTCAATTCCATATTTATGTAACTACTGAATAACTATCACCATTTTTTCTTTGTTTTCTCTTTTTGTTGTTCTCAAAGTCAGAGGCTTTCAAATTGCCTTCTTACTCCTAAACTCGAAAAGGAAATGATTTCATATGTGAGATAATGAAGTGAAAAAGCAGCGCCTGATCACTGCAAAGATTTACAATTGGAAAAAAAAAATGTCTAAGAAAGAGTCTTGGAATTGTCATAGTAAATTTCTCAGGGCAGCCAAACCTTCTCAGGACCCTCCCCTCCACCACTGATGGTTCGAGGACAGATTTGCCTTTTGGTACTCAAATTGAGTTAGAAAATGGTAAATTTCATTTCTTATAGGTACAGCCCTGGAGTGGAGCCAGAAATTAAGTAAGAAAATATACCTCCCATTTACCCAGTTCTTCAAGAAATGAGGACTTAATAGCAGAAATTTCCAGACTCTTAACAGTGCAGGTGGCATGGGCCCTGGACTTACATAGAAAGGATGTCGACTTTACCACTTGTAAGGCTGGAAAGCTAGCTTTACCGCCTGTTATTTGTGTGACTGTGGGCTAGTTACTTAATGTCTCTAACTCAATCATCTCATCTAACAAATAAGAGTAGTAATAATAATGATAATATTAACAATAATAATACTTATGCCTGGTACAAATGCTATCAAACCTGTACCTGGTACAAACATTATTATTAAAAGTTAACAGATTGACTGTTCCTCCTGACGGTAGCTGAGTAAGTGGATTAAACTCTTGTAAGGTCACTGAAAACCTCTTCTTTAGGCTCACATTTCTTCAGCTTCAGTTCATTCAGTGTTTTCTGGAATTTTGTTTATGGGGCACTGGAAACTTAGTTTGGTTTAACAATGTCCCTCTTATTCGAACATCACTGGCATTCCTTAAAATAGTTATAATTTTATTATTTTTCTGTGTTAAATCCTCTTACTGGTGCTTAGAGAATACATGGAGATAACACAGCTGCTTTGTTTTATATGTACTTGTACGTACTTTAAACGTGGCTTTTCCTCTGTCACAACCTGCTCCTCCCCCACGGATGCCACTTCTTTTCTGGGTAGGGCAAGGAGAGAGAATATTTGAGGAGTAGCCCAGTTGAAGTTCAGAAAATATCCCAGTTCTATAGATGACAGTGCTGTGCACCAGAATTCCTAGGTCATCTTTTTCTAGTTTAACATATAACCCAGAATTTTGTTTTTGAGAGATAATCTCTTTTGTGAATTAAATAGCCAGGCTCTCCTTACACACGAGAAGGAAGTTGGGTGTGTGATTAGAAGGGATATCCTTATGTATCATTGTCTTTCTTTAACTGAATTTTGACATAAAGTTCTTTGTGTTTTAAGCTTCGTTCTGGAAAATCTTTCAAAAAATATCACAACAAAAGGCTCATCTTCTGGGCAAAAATTAAATTTTAATCATTGACCTTACCTCTGTTGCTATTCAGAACATTGCTGGTGATCGATCATACAGGTCCAACAGAATGGATATGAGGTCAGATTCAATGTGGAAAGACACATGAGCATTCTGTGGGTTCCTGTTCTTGACTAAATTCTTCATAAAAACTTGTTTCAATTGTTTTATCATTTTTTGTTAAAAGTGGAATTAGATTAATTCCTGAAATTGGAAATTCCTTTAAGAAAACAGTTCTGAAAAGTTGCTTTGTTTCAATTCAGTTCAATAAATATTTATTGAGCACCTACTATAAGCTAGAAAATGCCAAGGTCTTAAAACTCAATTATGTCCTTGACCTGATGGAGCTTATGGTCTGATGCAGAGGACAGATGTTAAACAAGTTAATTATCAGTATGGTAGAGAGTGGACAGGAGCAATGGGAGGGTAGAACACAGGAATTAAATAACTTAGTGCAGAGCAGAGTTTCTCAAACTTTCATGTACATATAAATCTCCTGGGAGTTTGTTAAAATTCGGTTTTCTGGGTCTTGATCATTCTGATGCAGGAGGTTCACAGGCCACACTTTGGGAATAATGGTATAATGCAACAGGAAAGGCTGCCTTTCAAATTGTAGCTTAGCCAAGATCTGAAGAATGAGAAAGAGTTGCTTTTTTAGTGGCAGTTGGAGGAAGAATGTCCAGGCAGATAAAAGCAGAAAGTAATGTGCTAGAGATGGGGTAAGAGAGGTACAGAATGATGGGCTATGTTTCTCTGGGGGCCCCAAACTCAGTGGGTCCAGGGAAAGAATCCTGGTTCTATTGCTTCTAGGTGTTAGTCTGAGGAAAATAATATTTCATGAGGGTTGCATTCTCAGGTGAGCATCTGGAAAGCAAGGCCTAGTTTTCCAGGCAATACTTTCTACTAAGAAAAAGAAAAAGAATTAGACAGGGAGAAAGGAGAGGAAAGTATGCATCGTGGGTCTAATTTCACCCTCAGACTATTCCTACCACTGGAGAGACAAAGTGGTTGGAAAATGCCTTCATAAGTAGAATTTGGTGGTATAATTAGAAAATTATCTCTTCCTAGAACATTTTGTGAAATTCTGCCGTGAGGTGTCAACAGGTCTTTGTGAAGCTCTCTCCAGCAGAGATCGACTGACATGTAAAATACAGCGGAGTTCCAAAAAAGCCACTGTAAAATTTCAAGTATGTGGAAGGAGTTTGGTGTGCTTGCCAGTATGGTTTTTCCAAAAAAGAAAAATTCTGCAGCGATCAAAGTAGGGCAAAGGAAGTGGGCTCCAGCCTCAGGCGGAAGGTTTTACCATCAGAATAATTCAAGCTGGTGATTTTCTGGCAAAGCCAATCAATTAGCCAAGTGAGAGTAGTGAATATCTGAGCTTTTGATGTGGGGCAAAGAGGAATGGAGACCCAGCAATGGAGGAGAAATGAAGCATTAGGGACAGCCACTCCTCCTGAGTTATGTTCCTGACCACAGACTGTCTTGAGGCCTCTGGCATCTTCTGTAGTTTCCAGTTCTAGGATAGAACTTGCTCAGTGCTTCCTCAGATGCTTGCTCACCACCTATCACCAGCAGCCATGTCTTTGAGAAGAAGTTTGGGATGATGTCTGGGCAGCACTCCGAGGCTTTCTTTTACATTTTTTTTTTTTTAAATAAATAGAGGGGAAATCAGGCTAACTCAAGGAGTAAAGAAGTATGAATGGTAGTCCCAGGAATATGTGTTAAAGGGTGAAGGCTGAGGTAGATGGACGTTGGAGTTCATGGATGAGAGAGCAGCTCTGGAGTGAGACCCTTAGGGTTCAAATCCTGACTGTACCACTTACTAGCTATGTGATTTGGGGAGATCGTCTAACCTCTCTGTGCCTCAGTTTCCACATCTGCAAAACATGCAGTAGTATTTACTTCATAGGGTTGTAGGGAGAATTAAATGAATAAAATGAAAAGCTCTTAGAGCAATATCTGCACATTGTAAGTGCTTAGTAAATGATGACTATTATTTTATTAAATATATATGTGGATGTAGACTAGCAGACTTTTAACTTAATTTTATTATTTACTTGGTTTTATCGATTTTATGTTTTTCTTACTTGATGGCACTTTGTCCAATCTTCTCTCTGGGAATATTGCCCCAAGTTAGGTAGAGCCTAGGTCAATCAGGTAGCTCCTCTGACTTTCTTGCACTCCTATGTAGCACATCAGGACCAAAATATAAAGGAAACAAGGGACAGCCTCTTCTTGAACACACCAGCCAGGTTCTTCAGGGTGATAGTCATGCACCTGCCCTCCCTGAGGAGTGTTAGGTCCTTACACAACTGAAGCAAGGAGGAAGCTGTTCATCTTGCTGAGGTTTTAAGGCTCTTTGATTTCATTATGAATATAAAGTAGAATGTGCTCTCCAGTCGGATGTGATATTGAATTAACACCTGATGCCATCCCTGGCCCGGTTGCTCTGCTTAGATGGCTGCATTGCAAACCTTCACCTCAGACCAGCACAACTTTACCCCTCAGTGTCAGCAATGGTGTGAGCAGCAGGTTAATTGTGTGTGAGTGTGTGTGTGTATGTGTGTGAGTTTTTATAACTGATTATATTTCCTTTCCACCTGGCCTACTAGGACGACCCATGCCCTATCTGGCAACCGTACGGCATGTCATGATGCGTGTTCTATGTATCCTTTCTCCACACTGCATTGCACTTTTCTACCCTTTGTTTCTTTTGACTCTTCTTCACTTATTTTTAATCTGTTTTATCTTACTGCATTGTCTGCATCATTATAAGCTGACCCAAATCCTTTTGGAACAAGGAAAATTAAAGCTTTAAAAAACACATATAAATCAATCCAAAGTATTGATCGATCAACAAGATTGGTGTGAATCCTGGCAGTTCCCTTACTTACATTTAGTTCTCTTTCTTGATACTTTATATGAGAATGTCCCCTTTTCAGTGCCTCCAAGACAACTTTACATTACTCATGAACAGCAAAGTTTAAAAAAAGTAATTAATTAATAAATAAATTAATTAATTTTAATTGAAGAAATGATTTAAAATTTTTTTCCCCCTTCTACCTCCTCCCTCCTCTCTGGTAACCACTATCCATTGTCCATGTCCATGAATAGCAAAGTTTATATACCTTCCTTAAGTTGTTACTAAATCTACCACTGCAGAAGTGTAAAGGTCACATCTGAATTATTTAGAAATGACATAAAAATATGCACATTAAGATGATTGAATTGATGTAATTTGTGTTACACAGAGAAGTCAGCTGATAAACTCCAGACTTACCATTTCTAATTAGCCAAAGAGTCAGAATTGTTTATCATGGTCAAATATAAAGGGCATTTGGTAAGAACACAAGGCCATCAGTCTGAAAATGTGTTTAGAATTTTGGAATTCTAACATTGGAATTCTATCCAAGTTTCAGCAAATTTTCTCCATTTTCACTTGGGAAAATGATCACATCAGGTATGGTCAAGCACTTTCTGTTTTAGAAAATGACTCCTAACTTCTCATTCTTCTTAGCTAGGTTTAGGTAAGGGGGAAAAAAAACTGCTTTGAAAAAAATTTGGATTTCATTGGGAAAATTCCCCTGCTCTTTCAAATAAGATTATGTTAGGAAAATAGAAGACCTGCAGTGGAGATTATCATCCTTTCCGACTGTCAAGAGTTCACACTGTCACTATTTTTCCAGTACGGAGAAGGGCAAGTGCAAACACAAACCCATGAGGTTTTGGGGGTGCGGCGGGGTTGTGGAGAGGACAAGACTATGTTGCCCTTTACTTTTCCAAAGTGTGCACACAGTCTACATAATTTTCCTGACCTAACAGTAACATATTTACCTATCACCCAGTTCACTATAGTTATGATTAAGAACCATAAAACTTGGACTTTTTCCTAAAATGCCTAAGATGTTTACGAAAACATAGACTAGAAAGAAATACAAAAACAATGTGAGCTGAAAAAAAAATTGACATTTTAATACAGGTATTATTAATTATTTATCATAATATTTGTTCTACACTGGGAAGATGTTAAAATTGGTAAATTGAATAAGTAAGCAATTATTCATCTTTCACTTTGTTCATTATGCCCCCAAAAGGATCATACCTAGGGGCAGGAATTTATTCATCCCCCAAATCGAATGAAGTCCCCTCGCTTCTTAAAAGAGAGTGAGTTTTGACTGCTTCCAAATTTTAATTGAAGAAATGATTTAAAATTTTTTTCCCCCTTCTACCTCCTCCCTCCTCTCTGGTAACCACTATCCATTGTCCATGTCCATGAATAGCAAAGTTTATATACCTTCCTTAAGTTGTTACTAAATCTACCACTGCAGAAGTGTAAAGGTCACATCTGAATTATTTAGAAATGACATAAAAATATGCACATTAAGATGATTGAATTGATGTAATTTGTGTTACACAGAGAAGTCAGCTGATAAACTCCAGACTTACCATTTCTAATTAGCCAAAGAGTCAGAATTGTTTATCATGGTCAAATATAAAGGGCATTTGGTAAGAACACAAGGCCATCAGTCTGAAAATGTGTTTAGAATTTTGGAATTCTAACATTGGAATTCTATCCAAGTTTCAGCAAATTTTCTCCATTTTCACTTGGGAAAATGATCACATCAGGTATGGTCAAGCACTTTCTGTTTTAGAAAATGACTCCTAACTTCTCATTCTTCTTAGCTAGGTTTAGGTAAGGGGGAAAAAAAACTGCTTTGAAAAAAATTTGGATTTCATTGGGAAAATTCCCCTGCTCTTTCAAATAAGATTATGTTAGGAAAATAGAAGACCTGCAGTGGAGATTATCATCCTTTCCGACTGTCAAGAGTTCACACTGTCACTATTTTTCCAGTACGGAGAAGGGCAAGTGCAAACACAAACCCATGAGGTTTTGGGGGTGCGGCGGGGTTGTGGAGAGGACAAGACTATGTTGCCCTTTACTTTTCCAAAGTGTGCACACAGTCTACATAATTTTCCTGACCTAACAGTAACATATTTACCTATCACCCAGTTCACTATAGTTATGATTAAGAACCATAAAACTTGGACTTTTTCCTAAAATGCCTAAGATGTTTACGAAAACATAGACTAGAAAGAAATACAAAAACAATGTGAGCTGAAAAAAAAATTGACATTTTAATACAGGTATTATTAATTATTTATCATAATATTTGTTCTACACTGGGAAGATGTTAAAATTGGTAAATTGAATAAGTAAGCAATTATTCATCTTTCACTTTGTTCATTATGCCCCCAAAAGGATCATACCTAGGGGCAGGAATTTATTCATCCCCCAAATCGAATGAAGTCCCCTCGCTTCTTAAAAGAGAGTGAGTTTTGACTGCTTCCAATCTTCGAAACATAAACCATATTTTTTAATGTGCAGACTGTTATGTAAGTCGAGTAATCTGCCTTGTATTATAGTTTTCTCAACCACTACTGTGATAGATATATCTCTCGGGACCTTTATAAAAAGGCTGTTGCATGAGCTTTTCCCAGCATGCAAATAATTCAAGTACAATGAAAGGTAGAGGAATAAATAAAATCAAACAGTCTATAGTCCCATCTTCTGTACTTTCAGGCTGTCCTTAAATTAAGGACAAGGCAGCTTGCAAATTATAACAAGGAACGAAGACAAGGAACTCTCAATTTACTACCTGGAAGAGTTCCCAATGGTGTAAATCAGGACCTGAGAACAAAGATGGCCTATAGAAACCATGGTGGTTGGGCTCCAGGGTGATCCTCAGAGGCCGGTTTAATTCATAACAGAGGCTCCATAAATTTGTTAAGTGAATAAATAAAATCTCACCATGAGTCAGTACATCAGAACTACCTGGGAATTCTAATGGGAAACCAAGTTTTGGAATCAAATAACCCTACCATTAGCTTGTTTGGTTGGGGCCAGAAGGAGAATGACAGGTAGGCTAGAAGAGAAGGGCATAGAGTTGTTATCTATTTCCTGGGCATAGAGTCCTGTCCGTCCAATCTGAAAGACAGCATCCTTGTTCAGTCCTTGCCGCACAACTCTTCCACCTTTTAATGTCTTCTTTCCCAAATTCCTGACTCTTAAGGCATTCTTGCTGTCCTAAGCTGCCTACTGGACATCTTGCCTTGGACTGTTATGCTATGCGTGGGATCCATGTTCGAAATTGCCTGGCTCAGCTTTTCTTCTCTAAAATCAATCAGAAGTCTTGCTCTATCAAATGAGGGCCCTCCAACTCGGTAAGGGGAAAAAAGGCTCATCATGCTCCTAGAAATGCATGTATGTACTTTAAAAGATTCCAATGGGTACTGCGCCAGTGTAATAATGTAAAGTAAAATAACCCAAGCTATTCCGAGTTCGGAGTGCTTGAAGAGGGAAGGGAGGAAACTTGGCAGGAGGGAATGAGTGCTGAGGCAGAGCCAGTACCCCCGGGACCTGCGCCCAAGACTGCTTGCGGAGCAGGGGCAGATGCCCTGTGTACACAGCATTGTTATTAACTACTGTCTTTGCACCCCTCCTTTTGATATCAGATAAATAAGACTTGTACTTCTGGCAAAGCTGTAAAGTCCTTGAGTGTAGGAAAACCCTACATCTAGTACTTCTTTAGTATTCCCTGTAAAGTGTTAAGGCACTCAATAGATTCTCGTTGAGTTGAAATGAATTTTGGTTACCTAGTGGGATCCATTTAATGAATTTGACAATTTCTAAAAACATGATGAGAAAAAACACATAGCTTGGATTATAATATTTATTACATAATCATTTATGTATATGTCATTACATTTTTAACTAATTATGTAACAATTTATATATTATTTATGTAAAAAAAGATGGTTCTTTACTAATATCACAACTTCTAATTTTGAGAGTTCTAAAACTCTGGCAAATCATAAAAGAAGCTAATTTAGTTACGCTGCTATGTGTTCAAAGATAGTGTTAAAAAAACTTAATGATAGTAACTTTCTCTCCAAATTTTTGGCAACCAGGAGTTTAATTTTTTAAAAATTTTAGTCATATATATAATCGTAATAACTGTACAGTAGCACTTGGTGATTGGACTTATCATGATGATCACAATATAGGGTATATAAATGTCGAATCACTATGTTGTGCACCCAAAACTAATATAATAGTGTATGTCAATTATACTTCAGTAATAATAATAATAAAAAGCTGCAGAGGAGAATCAACACGATTATAATACACATTTTGTGAAGGATTTCTTTACAAGTTTTAAATAATTGCAGAAAACCGAGCTGGCAGGGAATCAAGGTTGGGAATCACCAGTGTAATATTGACAGCGAGATCACTGAAAGGGAATATTGATCCTTTCCATGTTTCCCTTCATTTTGCACTGTGCAGGCAAAGAATTGTGGTAGGCCCCTTCCAGTGTTGCAGTTGACAGTTTAGGTATCTGCTATAAAGTTATTATTACGTTCTGCTAATAACTCCTATATTCCTGACTTGTAATACACTTAAAAAAACAACAACAATGTAACAAAGCCAGGTATTTCTGACTCATTGTCTACAAAGCACAATACAAAGCACACTCCATGAAATAATGGAAGTGGAATGAAGGAAAATGATGCTTCTTCTCCCAATTAGGACTACCCCTAGTGGTCTTCATCCAAAAATATTTGCATAAATTTTCCTTGCCCTGGTCTTTGACATCTTTTTTGAGAAGTGGTAGAGTGTAGAGGTTAAAAGTATGACCTCTGGAGCCAAGTTGCTTTGGCTGTTATCCTGGTTCTGTTATTTACCATTTGTATAACTTTTGTCTTAGTTTTGTCATGTGCAAATGGGAAATAGTACAAATCTCATAACTCATGATACTTAAGTGAGTTAATACAAGCATCTGAGCTTGCCTCTTTAAAGTCTAATCTAAACGGAGCAGCCAGAGCGATTCTTTCAAAACATGAGTCAGATCCTATCACTCTTGTACTCAACACCCCCACTGAATCCCTGTCTCCATCAGTGTGAAAGCCAAGGTCCTGACAATGATTTACAAGGATCTGCATGGATCCCTCTGACTTCAGCTTCTACCATTCCTTCCCTTGCTTATCAAACTCTAGCTCCACTGGCTTTCTTGCTCTTCTTCAAACATACTGAGCACACTCCCTGTTCAGGACATTTGCACTTGCTGTTCCCTCTGCTTGAACACTCTAATCTGGAAATCTTCATAACTCACTGCCTCATTTCCTTTAGGCCTTTCCTCAAATGGGACCTTTACACTGAGGCCTTTCCTGACCATGTTTATAAAAAGCAACTCCACCTGACAATGCCTGTTGCTTTTTCTTTCTTTTCTCTATAGCACTTATAACAATCTGACATGTTATGTGTCTACTTCTTTCTTGCTATCTGCCTCCCCACCAGAATGCAAGCTTTATGAAGGTGAGAGATTTTTTTTCACTACCGAATCTAGAATAGTGTCTTACATATAGGAAGTAGTACTGAATAAGCATTTGTTGAATAAATGAACTTAGAACAGTACCTGGCATAACTGATGCTACCTGTCATTGTTTTCATTATCATCATCAATCATCATCATCATCTTTATTATTATCTCATATGAATCTACCCTGGATTGTCTCTAGAATATTAGTAGCCAAAAATATTTCTTGAGCAATTGGAAACGACAATTGATCTTTACATTCTCTTTTGGCCCTACTCATTCCTAGCTACAGTTACCAGAGACAACTAGACTCTCCATGGATTTTGCCCGTTGTATATTATGGTTTGTCAATAATGTTTATAGTATGGTTAAGACCTGGCTTACGTGAGACCGTGAAGCAGATTAAGTTTGTCAAACTTCATCTTTCCTTTTTGTACTTTTCTCTCTTTTCTGAGCTTTCTGGCATATGGATCAGGCCTTATTTCTCCCATTATAGAGAGAAGTTGTCTTATAAACAAATTCAGAGTTAGCGCTTACTATCATCTCTCTTAGAATGTTTGAATTTTAAGAGAGGACACTAGGGGTAGAGTAATGCTTAATGCGAAACTCAGAATCCTTAATGATAGAAGCTATTGACATGTGGTAGGGCCAGGGAGTCAGACAGGGAAGGTCTTTCCATTGTACTTGAAATGACATTAAGGGAAAGACTTCTTTGGCACATACATAGTTAGTGGCTTAGATCACTTCATTCTTTACTTACAGGCTCACTCCTTCTGAACAACAAAAGTAAGAAAGGCCAGAGGACAGTAATGGTGCCTTCCAATTAATGCTTTCATTCTTTCATGTAAAACTGGTGCAGTAAAAAGAACATGAGATTGTGAGTTAGAAGTCCTGGCCCTGCCTCTAAAAATATTATTTCACTGCAAAGGACCTCAGTCATGCCTGCATGAGATATGATTGCTAATGATCTTCCAGATCTAAAAATGGTGATTTCTAGAATTCCATAATTAAACAAAAGTTGATAGCTGAGATTTTTTTTAAAGAGGGGAGGAGAGGGGCCATAAGTTTTCATAAATGTTATAGGTTACAGTGCCATGGGATTCAGAAGCAGGCTGAGAAAGGACCTAGCAATTCAAGTATAATCATTAAGCTTCTACTTTCAAAAGGAAACAATTAGGAGGATAACGTGTCTCACTTAGTGAAACTTCTGCTTCCTCAATGTGTCTAATTTCCTTTCCTGTACTGCAGAGGTGGGTTTCCAAAAGTGAAGGGGAATGGAAATCTTCTCAGGTATGTGTCGTACGGTATTGAGCGAATCACTCTACTGCCAAAGGACATGCTTCTCTTTTTCTGTTAAGGCAAAAAATCTCACCCATGAAGTCTAGGGGTAAACTTTCTAAAGGAAAGTTTGTACTGTGTCCACCCATATTATGTTTGGCTCTGGTCAGCACCATTATTTTTCTCCTTTTATGTTTTAAATGGGGTGAAATTTGCAAGCAGATCTTTCAGTATATATGTGTATTTTGAAAGGTAAATTGAAACCAAATGAATTCAAGGCTGATATTCTGCCTAATAGACTAAACTAAAAATGAGTGCTCGGTTTCCCAGTTCCCTCAGCCAGGACCTTGCTATGTTTTAGATGCTCTCCAGTGAGCCGTGTCCACTGGTCCTTATCAGAGAAAGAGGAACTTATATTGTTGCTGAATATTCCTTGTTTTGCCTTTCTTCTTATAAACAAGTTTCTCCTGAGCCAAGGAACCCAACACTAAATCATGAAGCTATGAGGAGAAGAGTGGGGAGGCCTGTACTTGGGAAGCTATTAGAACTTTCTAAGTGTGAGTCAGATGGCCCACATGTCAATAGACATGGAACTTCCACCAAGTAAACAAAATGTGGTCCAAATGCCCAGCGTACACAATGCCAGGGGTAGGTGTGTGCACCTGTTTCTCAGTGTGTGTGTGTGTGTGTGTGTGTGTGCACATATAACACAACTCGAAGGATGCCTCAGCAATGTGGCTTGGTAGTGACAGAGTGTCTAAGTTTGGGTCTCTCAGATTTCATTATCAGCTGATTGAAGAAAATTAGAAAATAGACATATTTTCTCTCAAGGTTTTGGTAAAGCTGTAGTAAAAATGGAGAAAGGCAGCCAAACCAATTTAGCAAAATTAAGACCATACCTCCTGCTTGTCTTTGGTGGGTTGGAGGTTAAGGCTAGCAAGTGAAGAAGATGAGATCTGAGGACATATCCCCTCCCTCAACAGAAGATGATGAGAAACATGCTGCTCTTCCAAAAGTGTGACCTCTCACACTGTGTGGGTCAGCCAGGTGCGCGCCTGCTCTCCGCCTGGGCAGTGTGGTGTCAGGCAGCAGCCAGCCCGAGTCAGAAGGTCTGTGTATCTGTGCCTGTCCCACTTCTGCCAGTGCTAATGGTGGGGCCCGGCTATTTATTTCACTATTCTAGGCCTCAGCATTCTTTGCCTATGACAATGAGGGTATTTGAGATGATTATCCCTAAGATTCACTTGAGTTCTCGTGCCTTGTTGTCGGGACCTAGATTCTTGGAGCGGCAGCATCTACAGCACTTGGGAGCTTGTGAGAAATGTGGTCTGAGGCCTCAGCCCAGACTAAGTGCATGACTAAGTGCATCAGAGTCTGCCTTTTCACAGACACCTCCAGATGGTTCACGTGCACATTAATGTTCTTTTTATTCATCTGTTTCATCAACAATTACTAATTTCAACAGATTATAAACATGACTCTGTTTTGATTATGACCAGATTGTTTACTCTACACTTAAAAGGAGTAAGAATGTGTGTGTGTGTGTGTGTGTGTGCATGCGTGTGTGTACATGTGAGAGAGAGAGAAAGAGAGAGTGAGACAAATATCTTTGCTTAGAATGGAGAAAGCCCTGTGCTCAGAGTAAAAATGTATTTGAGAAAGTGAAATAAAGTCTAGCAAAGATACACCTTTAAAAGGTCTGTGATGTGAAACTCTCAGATTATTTTTCAGTAGTATTATCTGGAAAGTACTACTCTATTATATTAAAATAGGATAACCTTTTGAGTATCCTCTTTATCTAAAGAGCATGGTGCTAGGTGCGGCTGAGGACAAAGATATCATAGGATCGTATTAGGTGAGAATAGGAAAGAACTATGGAGTTGATTTAGGCCATCCTGGTTCTTCACTGCACAGATGAAAGGACTAAGGCATAGAGAGATTTGTATCTCTGTCCCGTGTCACCCAAGTAACCTAGAAAAACCTAGAACAAGAAAAATCAGGTCTTGGAAGACAAATGGGAGGGTTTGAAGACCAATTGAGAGGCTGTTGCAACAGTTAAGTAAATGCTGTTGAGGGCTTGGTCACCGTAGTGATTATGTGAGTGGAGGAGAGGGTATAGATGAGAGCTGAAGTACTGCCTTTAGAGCTTGGACACTCCTTGGCTGTGGGGTTGTAGTGAAGAGTGGACCGGAGAATTAGGTGGCTGTAGCGTTGTGAGCATACATGATGGAGAGAATGGTACTTTAGTGAAGAGAGAGGCATGGCGAAGGGAAGTTTTAATATTAAACATTTGTCACATGGAGAAATTTAGGAGCTAGCCTCTAACTATTCTACCAGTAGCACTTGCTCCTGTTTCAGATCCTACAATGGTTCTTCTTCGTTTCTTCAAAGGTGACTCACCTTTAATGGCTTCCCCCTCTTTTGTGGAGCCTTCCTTGACCGTTACAACCTCACTCTATTCTTCCTCTGAATGCTTGCTCATTAAGTACTCAATGATGAAAAGCTGTATGTGGTCTATTTTATTAATTATTAACATACTTATTCGACTATTATTCTTTTCTAGGCACCGGGAGCACAGACCGAGTACCTCCTCCCACTGAGCTTACAATCTCGTAGGGGAGACATATCATAAATAATAAATAAGCACACAATAACTAAACATACAAAGCAATTTCAGATAGTGACAAGGCTATAGGGAAAATAAAACAGGCTGATATAATAGACTTAGCGCTGCTATTGTGTTTTGTTTGAATGGAATGCTTTAGCTTCTAATTGTCTATGTTTTCTCTCGTTAACTAGACTCTAGGTTCCTTAAGGGCAGAGATCCAATCTTATGTTGCTGTGGCATCCTTCATAACACAGAGTGACCTACTGATGACAGAGTAAGATCTTATCAAATTTCTTCTTGAATAAATAAGTGACTGTTGAATGCGTTACTCTAGACCTTTCTTTGTCATCGATTCTGGCATTTCTTTTACACTGATATTTGTATTCTAAACTGGCTAGGTAGTGGTAGTGCTATCAGTATGTGTGTGCATGAGTGTGTGTGTGTGGGGGGGATACAGTTTAATATGAAGATGGCTGTGTGTTAGGAAGTGAAGAAGAAATGCACAGATATGTATTCACAAATCCTCCCAAAGAAACTGGCCTTCCAGATGTAAGCAGCTGCACTAATATATCGACGACCTTGAATAGCTCATGTCTCCTTTGACTATCTGCTGTTAGTGAGAATTTATAACTCTTATTGTTGGAATTGTATATTTTTCAAGCTAGAGTCACTCCTAGGTGCTGAAAGATTCTCAAACCACCTCTCTTGTGCCAAAACATTTTCAGTCAACTCCCTAAAACATGCTTTTATCTCAGCTTCCATGATCTTTAGGGAATGCCAGCATTTTAAACAATTTGGTGCTTTTCCTTTTAACCTCCTAATCTGACTAATTCTGAGTCATAAACCTATAAAGTTTATTAGCAGATCTAATCATCCAAAAGGTTTCTTTATAGCAGCTACTCCTTTAATGTCTCCTGTAGTTAACAGGAAACATTTCGTACTTCAGATAGGCACTCAGGTTTTTGTGTGTGATCTTACATTTTTATATATTTCAGGCAAGAATTATATCAAACTGACTAAATTACTACATAGTACATTTTTTAAATGAAAAAATTCAAGAAAAAAGTAGGTTCAAGAAGAGATTGGTGAAAGTATGAGAAAATTGAATCAGTTACGCCTAAATCTGTCACATGAATTCCAAAATCAATACCCCTATTTCTACCGTGGTTACCACCTCAAGGTCTGGTAGTCATAATCTGGTGCATGCATGGCTGGTTTTTAGTTTCTGTTATGATGGTACAGTAACCAAATGACCCTGGGGCCTGACGAAAGGCTGTTTGGTGTCTGTGCAGAGAGGCCCTGGCAGATCTAGTCTGTGAGTTGTTGGCTACATACAGACAGGCCTCCCACCCCTCTGGGTACTGTGCCCTGTACTCAGATGGATGGATATTTGGACATTCACTCAGCATGCTTTGGTTTCTCTCTTTGACTCTGTTTCAAAGTCTCTTCCTGACTGAGCTGCTGTTGGCTGTTCTAGGTGAAAATACTCCCACTCCCAGAATCTTACTCCTTTGTCCAGACTTCTTGTGATAGGTGTCCCTAGCAGATCCTTCTTAGCCCTGGGGGGTGGAAGTTGGGGATCCACACAAGCTTTAAATCTTGTTAATGTTGACATTTGAAGGAAGAAGTTATTCTCAAATATCCAGGAATGTGCTATAGGAGTTGCAACTTTTAATACATTTACCTCTGCTTTGTTCAATTCAGAAGTTAGGATAACCAATATTTAGAATTCTAGCATGTGTTATTAATGAAAAAGACCTTTACCTTTATACAGAGCTAGCTTATGTTCTTTAACTTGTTTTTTAATTCTTTAAACAAATATTGACTGATTCTCATGTACCAGACAGAGGCTCAGCTACTCTGGATATAATGGTGAACATGACTTATGGTTCCTATCCCAATGTGTTCATTATACTCAATATTGAATTAATAAAACTTGTTTAAATGTGATCATATATTATTCTCTCAATCTATATACCTTCCATCCCCCTTTTTGTGGATATTTAAGATGTTTGGTTTTCAAGCTACAGAAAGTTTTGGCTGTTTCAGACAGGCAAAATGCTGGATGCTGAAGGGGTTATTGATTAAAACTGGACTGTGAGCATCCTGGGTGGTGGACTCATTTGGTTTCTGCTGCTGTTCATAATTGAATTCCATATTGTGGTATTTGTGCGCTGCTGGTGGTGGGGGTGGGGGACCAGTGGTGAGAGAGGGAGGGCAGGGGAGAGTAAGCATCTGGCCTGAGCGTAGAGGCTTTCCCACTGCCTGGAAGAGGAATGAGACACCCTGTAACTTGATTCTTCTCTAACTACCTCCAGGAATAACATAATTTCATTAAATAGCAGTCATTTTTAAACTTAAAAAATAAAAGGCTTTTCCAAGAGAAGAAAAGCATTGCTGTTCATTTTTTGTAATATTAATACTTGGCAATTTATTCCCACCACTTTGGTAACATTCTCGTGAAACAGTACAATCAACTGCACTAGAAAAAAATAAAATCAAATCTGTGTTCTGCTACTAATTAGCTGTGTGGCTTCAGAAAACCTGCTTTACCTCTCTGGGTCTCACTTTCCTTACCTGTCAAAAGAGAGGGCTTGAATTACCAGAGCTTAAAAAAAAAATTCTTACTGCTAATTCTGCTCTTAAGTTCCCCATCCATGAGGGTGGTTGGGTGGTGGTAAGGGTAGTAATGGGGAGTGGTATGAGGTACGAAGAACAGAGAAGAAAACCAGTGTATTAGTTCATCCGGGGGTCTTATTAAAATGCAGATTCTGACTTGATAGGTCTGTGGTGAAGTCTGAGTTTCCACATATCTAACAAGAACCAAAGTGATACTCATGCTGTTTGCCCACGTACCACACTTTGAGTAGCAAGGTGCTAGATAATTTCCTTCTTCTCCCCCACACACAACTTTCTCATTCAGTAGATAAAGTGGGTCCTCAAGAGGCTAAATGATTTGTCCAAGCTCACATAACAAGTGAGTAATGCACCTCATAGAAAAACTTCTGTATTATGACCATCGGCTTGATGACAATGTCACTTCTACACCTCTCATATCCCTTCCAATGCTAAAACTTTTGTTTGGCAATATTTTGTGGCTTCACATTTCTTAGGAGTCACTCTAGACTCAATATTTTGGCCACCCTATCTCAGTTCATAATTTCATCTTGAATCATATACAGTAGTTGCTAGAAAAATAAAATTGAACAAATGAACTAATCTTCAATCACGGCCTTAATCTCTGTTTAGAATGACCCTTGCATATTGATGTACTGCTTATGGAGAGGAAGTAAGTCCACTAAAGGAAATATTCTGTTTGCTGATTCCAACAGCTGTCCATTAATGCTCTTCAGGAGATAATCAGCTTCAGCAAAGATCGTTTTTAGATATTGGGGCCCACATTCTGTGGAGCTTCAGGAGTTAAGACACAAAGAAATTAATCGTTTCTCAAAGCAAAGAAATAGCCAGCATAAACCATGCTACAGCCAGTAAAAGAATTTCCACATTGTCTTTTATGTTCAATTATCATTCACATTCAATAATATTTTTGAGTCCCTGGGGGTACAAGGCAGTGAAGAACGAAGTTAATCCAGAAAAGACAGTCTGTACCTCTAGGCACTTTAAAAAAATAAGATAGCACACATTTAAAAATATCCATTATCCTAGAGTTTGTTCTCCTTAGTCTGAAGAAAATAAAATTTTCTCTAATCTAGATAGATCAGCATTTCTCAAAATATGTTCCTTAGGACACTAGTTCCATGAGATGCTCTTAGGAAAAAAAACAACAAATGAATTTTGGTCATTAAGTATTCAGGACTGACTGCTTTATATATATTTCCCCTAAGTTTTACGAAGCACAGTAGATCATGAAAGTCTCTGAGAAGTCCTACAAAAAAAAATCTTTTAATTTTGTGTAACGGCATTTCCCAAATCATTTGACTATAGATCTCTCCCAAACTCATTTTCTTTTTTTTTTCATGAAATGTCTATTAAGATCTTGTAGAACTAATGTTCTGTGGGACACTTGGAAAAACATTGGTCTGAATTATTTTGTCCACATTTTTAATTTGCCTTTCTGTGGTTATCTGGCAAATGTCTTACATTAAACATATCAATACGAGCAAACTGGCAATACTGTTTTGTTTTAAAGGCATAAATTTTAACTATTATACATATTTTTAAAATGTGAAAAAAAAAAAAGATTTTTAGGAAAGAGAGTGTAAACAGTAGCCTGAGGTTTTCTCTCTGGTTCTGAGAGCTTCCAGCGTCTCTCTGTGAGCAGTTTGGTTTGTTGTACTTTGATGTTCCCTCATCTGTGAGGAACTAGAATAGATGAAAAAATATTTTTAGAATAAAAAATAAATGTCAGGCTTTTGCTGATGTTGGTTATCTCCACAGCAATGTTTCTTTAAGTATCATATGTGCATCTAATGGTAAGATACTTTTAAATGGCACATGGACAAACATGAAACATTTTTTAGTTATGCATTTAATTTAATGCATTTTAGAAAAATTATATATAGCGTTCTAAAACATATGATTTCATATATATTAATCTTAAAATAGTATTTATGTTTGAAAAAAGTAAGTTGATTTAAAGACAAATACCAAGTAAACAATGGCAAAAAGAAATTATGTAAAAGGTGTACAAATGACCAAAGCTTGGGCATCAATGCCAGGGGGATTAGCCAAGGAGTGAATTTTAGAACTTAACCTGTATCCTTTCAGGAACATCATCACCCTGTGTTTGAGAACCATTATTGTATAATGGAAAGGACTAAGGTTGAGGGGATTATGGTCTGTGGAAACAAAGAAAATAAGACGGGATTCCTGCCACTGAAAGGCTCACAGCCTTTGCAAGGTGTTGTTGTATACATAGGCACCACTCTCAGCCTGCTATCCAAACAATGAAAAGCCTCATATATAACCTCAAAAATGTCCATAATAATAGCGCATACACACATGCGAACAGATAAAAGTAACTAATATTTGCATAGTGCCCATCAGCCCACGAATACTTTTTACCTCTATTGTTTTACAATCCTGAGCACATTGTTATTATCAATATTTTACAGACTAGGAAATGGGGACTAAAAGAGTCTAATAGTTAATGTCAAGAGACAGTAGAAGCAGGTGGGACTCAAATTTTATTTCTCTGACTTGGCAGTCATTGGTTCACCTGCTGCTAGGTGGTTTCATGTTTCTAGACTCTTGGAGAGGAGTAAAGAGTGAGACCGGGGTCACTGTGGTGATCACATTGAACACTTACAGCAGAGGTCCCTCACTAGGTGCCCCATCATCTAGCCCTTAACATTCTGCTCTAAGACTATTTCTGGGCCTTGGGAGATCTCTTCTTGAAACCTTCACTGTTCTTAGGCTAGAGGAAGGCAGGTATTTCTCTGACCTCTGGCTTTAGTATAGCCTACTAAAGAACTCTGGTTCTTACCTTGTGAACTCTTTTCGGGATTTACACTCTCTGAAATCTATCAATAAACAAACATGAATGAAATGAATTAGCTAATTCACTGTTTTCTTCATTTTCATGCATTGTAAAAAGCTTTATACTAAATTCAATAAGGTATATCATTGATATATGGTACTGTGGTAAATTCTAGTAAAAATTGGGTGCAGGTCTTTGGCAAAATTTATTTTGCTTGTCTGGGAAATTTTAGAATCAATTTAGGGCTACATGGTTAATTCTAATATAATAAGATTGTAAAATTTTCAAAAGTAGCTACCTCAAGGGGGATTTTTGTTTTAATATTTGATGAAGAAGAAGGATAATATTGGTATTTAGAAACAAAATTATTTTATATACTATTGAAAGTAAAAAAAGAAAAATAAAAACTCTTATATAGTTGAAAAGATTGCCAAGTCCCCAACTGAGCACCTCATATGAGTCAGGTAACTTGGCTATTATATTAATATTTTTTTCATCATAGAAAACTGCTACGGTTGATGGATTAGCACTCTTTCAAAGAGCTTATTCTATTACCATATTACAGACATAAATAAACAAAATCAACAAGACTCGACCCATAGGCTTTAAGTATCCAGAGGTAACTTTTACATGTTTAGATAGAAAATAAAATCTTTCGCTCTATGCAGGAAGCCATCGAGAGGAGAATTATACAGGGAAAACTAATATAGGATAAAGTTTTTGAAGACTAAAATTCTATAACATAGAGAAAAGGGAAGAAAAATGCATATGACATATGATATGGAATAGACCATGAAAGGAAAGGACAATCACATTTATTTTTCACATTAAAACAAGTTTATTTGGCAAATTTTTAAGTTCATGAAGAAACTGAGGAAAAAAGATTAACAAGAATGGAAAAATAGAATACTCATTTTAATATCCAGTAGCATGTGACTAAATTAATATTATTTCAGGGTAATATATATAAAGTAAAATTCAAAGTAAAAGATTAAAATGTGTGGTTTTCATATTTTAAGCCATCAAAGATATACAAATTCTTATTTCTTCCTCTCACCTCGTCTGATGTTATTAAGACAGGGTTAAGCATCATCCCTTCTCATCGGCTTTTAATGCTGTATTTTGGCATTTGTCTTCTTACTGCCTGAGCTCTCATTTTAGTTGATTGACATCACTTTTTTTTTTCTTAGAGTCTTTATAACATTAAAGATAAATTTACTTATTAATTAGAGTGAAGCATTAAACTAGTACATTAACATTTTTTATAACGTGGTAACATTTGCAAAATACACAGAAATATTTTCTCTATGAATAGCATAATTCATCTGTAGGCATCACTGGAGAAGGTAGAAAAAGAAATATTGCTTTTATCTCCTCTTCCAGCTGTAGTTACACCAACAAATAGGATGACAATTCAGTCCTAAAATATTTCCATTTCTTTTAAGAGCAAGACTTTGAGGTCCACTTGAATTCTTGCCCTGCCTCCCCTTCCCAGAGCCTTTTAAAATTTTGGCAACTTTTTGCAATTAGGTAATGGAAGCACAATTCCTGTTCAGAAAATCATTCTACAAAGTGCCAAATTCAGACATTATAAAGAAAATACACTACTCTACCTTAAGAAATGATTCTATCATTAGAATAATACTGAAAAGTCACACATAGCAATGGGAAGTGGGTTACTGAGATTTGATAACACTCTATTTCAGTAAGAAAAAGATGGACAACTAGTTCGAAATAAATGACACCTTACACTATAAGGAATAGTAGCTACTCATTCAAAAAGGCTTTTTGTCCACTGATCTATCTTTTCATAGTTTGGGTTCAAATGCTTATGAATGATCCAACAGGATGCCAAGGGGAGAGATGCATTTCAGTCTGAATCCTGATTCTAACTTAGTAGCTGGGCAGCTTTGGATAATTTAGATAACCTCTCTAAAGCCGCATTTCTACAGATATAAAGTGGGAATAATGATCTCTGCTTTTCAGAGTTGTTTCGAGGATTATAGAGAATGTAGATAAAATGTCTAGTACAGTCCCAGGCACCCACGAGCTGCTAGGTACACAGTGATTAAACTTGAGAAGAGAGCCCTTTTATAAATTCATACTCTAAGTGTGCTTCCAGTGACATGTTTGGCTTGTATCACCTGCTACTGAAAGACCTGAGTAGACGCAGGACACTGTATCTTCAAACCTGATGACAACAAGGCAGGTTCCTAGAGCCTGAATCTGTTTGACTGTTCTGAACAGTTTATTTAGTCAACTTGCTTTTTAAAAAAAATTAAGTCATTTCAGATCTTGGCCTCCAAACCTGGTTTCACAAAATGTTTGATTTTTTTAGCCTAATCTTTTGGTCTTATAGAAAGAAAGTTAGAGTCTCTACTAGCTCACATCCACAGCACTTCAGCTTGGCTGAAAGAATCTGTGTTGTAAAAACAGAAAATTTGCAATACGACAATATTGGCTTAAATATCTGGGCTCCTCTTTTTATGTGAGCTTGTTCGAGGCACAGTCAGGGTAAGTGGAAAGAATCATTTGACTGGAAAGATTCCCGAGGGTTCATGTGGAATCACTGAGTCACTGATGCTCGGGCTGGAGGAAATCATGTGGTCCCATCCACCTGCTCCCTGGCAGGACCACCCACTCCCTTTCACAAACTAGGATTTATCTTGTCCCTCAAGAGCTGCTGAGAAGGGAGTTCTGGAGTTTTTAAAGAATCACAAAAGACACTTACCTAGTTACAGCAGTTACAACATCTAAATAAAGCAAAAAACTATTTCTGTTTTCAATGAATAGTCTATCAGTCTTAGCATATGAAATGATTTTTATGAGTGCCTACAATGTGCCAGGCCCTGGGCTTGGTATCATTTCGGTAAATATAGAAAAGAGCAAAGGATGGGCTTTGTCAGCTAGAATCCAGAGTCTCATGGAGGACTCATTAAATATAATGAGCACTGTAATAGAGGTATGAAAAAATTCTGTGAAAGTATAAAGGAGAAAGCAAATAACAGTGTTGGTGATTTTTCTCTCTGGTCTTTTTTGGAAAAAACATCTTTCATTCAGAAGATAACAATTCTCTATTCTTCCTTTCTGCCCTTAGAAGCATATTTCACAATACTTAATGTCAGAAAGTTCTTCCTTCTGGGACATAGTCCCCTGTGTGGAAGCAAAAGTGGGAAAGGAACTCACATCGACTGAATGGTAAACATAACAACATTGTGAGATCGTTACTATTTTTCTCACTTTCTAGATTTTTTTCACCATTGAATTTCTTCTGATGGATGTAGGTGCTCAACGAAGAGTGTTGAATAGGTGAAAAGGGGAAAGCAAGCATCAGAAAAGCCAAGTGATATGCCTGAGGTTGCAAAGCCAGTAAGTTCTGATACATTCTGTGCTCTTTACACAACTCTAAGCCATTTCCAGTGATTTTGGAGTTGGTGGAGATGAAGAATGTCAGATTATATATCTCTGTATAAAAAGATCTTCTTACACTTGAAAGTCAGATTCAGCAGCTTCCCTTTTTTATTACAAATAAAACTGTCACTAATGAGGTGAGAATCAATCCATATTGCAGAGAGGCAGTATTGCTTAATGGTGAAAAGAGCTAGCTAGCTCTGGTTTCAAATTCCAGCTCCTCTGCTTGCTAGCTGCTAACAAACTTTAATCTTTTCATTTATAAAATGAGAATAACGATTACATTTCTCTCATAAGGCTGTTGTACTGATGAAAGGAGATAACAAATGTAATCTACTTAGTGCAGAACCTGAATATGGAAGCCCTTAATACATGTGAGCTAATATTCATGTCATATCTGTCCCAAGTCTCAAGACATCCTTAAGAGGTCTCCCTTAGTGATTTGTTTCAGAGACTCAACCAGGAAACCTTTTTTGGATCAAACCTAAAACACCACCTTCTGCTATAATCGAAGGTGGTTTCCTTGAGTTATATTTCTGAGGATATACATAGCGTCTGGTTTTCCATATTCTTGATGACTTTTATTAAGCCAACCACACTTCAGAGTTTTTGTTTTTAGACTGAATACATTCCCCAGTCAAAAACACTAAAACCACCCCCCACAAAAAACCCCTCTCTCTCTCTCTCTCTCTCTCTCTCTCTCTCTCTCTCTCTCTCTCTCTCTCTCTCTCTCCTCCCTCTAATAATCTTTCAGTATTCTCTGGACCCTTAAGGATCAAGGTGTGTAAATTTTGCAGATAGAAAATACCAGACATTTTTCTTAGAAAATAAAGTCTACAATTGCCTACCTAATGTTACTGGAAAATCTCAAACAGGGATAGGTGAAGTAACAGTT
Source organism: Pteropus alecto (assembly GCF_000325575.1). NCBI lineage: Eukaryota > Metazoa > Chordata > Mammalia > Chiroptera > Pteropodidae > Pteropus > Pteropus alecto. Next base: position 990,930 of record NW_006439568.1, on the reverse strand, counting down.
GCTAAGGAAGTAACTTGGGGATGGACATTTTTCCAAATATTAAAAATACACCCTAATCTATATTTATGTATCTTTTAGCCACAATAACTCATCTTGTATATATGTTAGCCTATTTTTCTTACTCTCTCAAATATAGATTCTGACTTTGCCATTGCCATGCCATAAACAGACTGAACTTCTAAAACATAAACCAATTTGCAAAAAGAATGGAATAATTTTGGATAGACCTACAGAGATAATAGATCCTATCTCTCTCATCTGACAGATGGGCAAGCAAAGCTTAGAGAGGTTAAGTGACTTGCTCAAGATCATATACCATGTTAGTAAGAGTGAAGTATACTGATTTCTAGTTCAAGGCTCTTCACTTGATATCCAGAACTGCCTTTCACATTGTTGATTTCAATAAACCAATCGAGTAATATTGATATATGAAATGAACTCACCTAACAATGAACTTCAAGTATTTTATAGGAAGACAGAGTGACACTTTCTGTAACATATTGAACAGATATAATTTTCCCATTAGAAAGAGCAGATGGTAATAAAATTCTACAAAGATAACACAAGTGGGAAGCTTGCTTCCTCCTTCTCCTCTTCTTTGCTATTATACAAATGTCACTTCTTATGTGTCTAGCTTACATCTGAACACAGAAAAGGGCAGTTGGTAGTAATATTATTTCGTATTCTTAAACTGATCTCCTTTGGCTTTAACAATTACCTAATGACTGTTTTCAAGCACGTCTTGGACTTAGAAGATTGCAACCTTGGCTCAGAAAAGAGCAGTCTTATTCCTCAGGCTATTTTCTTAAGCTCTGAAAGCTTTAGTGAAATAATGCATTATTATGTCACATATGGTGCTCATCTTAGTCAACTGCTAGAAGCTGCGGAGTTCTATGTCCGTAAGAAATATCCATATGTGGGTAGAGTGAACCTATGTTACATTTATATGGAGAATGATCCTCTGTACTTTCCATCCCTCAATATTTGGGGCATTTGTATTATAGTGAAAGAAAAAAAATTCAAACATATCTTTAAGTATAGGAGAATCCACCAGGAGTCTTAGAGATTTGGTTTTTGAATAAATTATTTTGTATTTCTTAATGTGAAAAATACTATGCAATAAATTTTTATCATATTGTTCTCTTTTCCAATCGCCATTACTCAACATTATAATTATTAGTACTGTTTTGATGGAAAATTTGAACAATTCTGCCACAGATATATATTTTAATCATACATAAGGGAGAAGTGACATAAATCTTGAGAGGCAACACAGCTGCAGGAAAAAACAACAGAAAAGTTGAGACCTAGTTTACTCTCTGGGAGATTACTGAATGTCCAGTGTGCTTACTTTTCCTGGTCTCATATCTTGTCTTATAGATGAGCATAGTGCTAGCAACACCTCCTTCTAGTGCAAATGTGTAAAATGCCTCCTCCCCCATATTCACCATTGTCTTTCCTTTCTTAAGAGGCTTCTCTAGGCCAAGGAGGAAAATTTTATCCCAGACACTTATGTTACATGGTGTATCGAGTCCAAGTCATCATGGCCAAACAATGGTTGAGAAACAAACCAGAAGTTGTTTGAGAATTATCACTGGCCAGTGACTCAGTGCCCAACATTTCAGACGAGTTGTTTTGGGAATTGTATGGCCTCAAGCGCGGAAAGACAAATTTGTTCACCCACGTGTTAAAGGGTCAAAAAGCAAGGAAGATGGTAATTTGTTCCCCTGTATAAATATGTTCCACCCACTCCTAGCCACAAGTGGGAGTGAAGGGTGGGACTTTGGCCTAAAGGGTGGAGCCACACTCGTCCCCCTCATTTCCTTGCATGAATGTTGGGGAGACCAGTGAGATCATGTCTACGAAGTGGATTGACTGGAATGTGCTCATGTTGTCCAATGTAGATCATGCCAGCAAGATTGATTTTTTTTTAATTTCCCTTTTCTTTTCTCAGAACTCTCACAAATCATTGGCAACCTGTACAGATTGTCCCATGTCCTTAAGTTCAAGTCCCTCTGCCAGCATACTCTGGGTAATTCATTTGTGGTCTGTGTGTAAATAGCCACATCCCAGCTCTTTGTCTTGCAGAGCCTTGCCATAGACAGCTGGAGCTGTTCTGAGTGAAAAACTGTATGGAAAAGTATAAACAAAGACTTGTAGTTGGCCCTGGTGTCTAGCAAATTCATATAAAGTCACATATTATTCGAATTCTCTAGACTTTGCCTGAAATGGCACAGTCAACCAACTGTATCCGTGGGTTCTGCATTCACGGATTCAACCAACAGGGAATTGAAAATATTAGAAAAAAAATGTTACGGTGTTGCTGACATGTGCTGTATGTAGTTAGGCCTATGATGGTTGCATCTGTATTCAACATGTACAGACTTTTTTTCTTAAATAATACAGTGTAACAGTGTAACTATTTATATAGCATTTACATTGTATTAGGTATTATAAGTAATCCAGAGATAATTTAAAGTATACAGAAGGATATGTGTAGGTTATTTGCAAAAACTACACCATTTTATGTAAGGGACTTGAGCATCTGGGGATTTTGGTATTTGCAAGGGGTCCTAGAACCAATCTCCCATCAGATACCAAGGAACGACTGTATTCAAAAGTTCTCTATTAGTTACAAAATTGCTTCTCTAGACATTTTGTATATTTTCATGTGATACACTACAAGATGTTCTGCATGTAGAAGCTATCTGATTTTCTGGAGGATTATGCTTTTAAGAGAGCCAGAAAGACCTCTGATAATCATGTATTAGTTTATTCTCTTTTGGTACCCTCCCTTTAAAATCAGCTAATAACCAGTGGCTTCCATGGAGAATTTCTTGAAGCCCATTTCTATTTTCTGATGTTATTAGGTAATCACCAGTAAATTTTCAAATATCTTGCTTATAAGAAATGTAGCAGCTAACAAAAGAGAGAAAAAGGAAGAAAGATTTGGGTATTGGTTTTAGAAAATGATTAATGATGTTATATTTACATGGATTTTTGATCTAGTTTTAAGCAGATTATTACTTAGATTATTACCTTAAAAGTTAAACCAACATTTTTAATGCTATTTAAAATAGTATCTTTAAAAAATCTCATTTCTTCTTTGTTTAATGTTTCTATATGGAAGTTACTTTTTGAATATTGGATCTTGTATCCAATGGGCTTGATATATGCATTTATTAGTTCTAATAATGAAAAATGAAATTTTATTTTTTCTTTCCAATTTCCGTTTCTTGCCTTACTGCAGTGACTAGGATCTCTATCACAATTTTCGACAAAAATAGTGATAGTGGGCAACCTTGTTTAGTTCCAAAATTCACAGGTAAGGGTAATGTTTGCTGTAGAACTTTTGTAAATATGCTATTAGATTAAAGAAGTTCCTTTGGACTGCTAGGCACTTTTATCATCAATGGGTGCTGGATTTTAGCAAATGCTTTTTCTGAATCTATATAATTTTCTCTCCTTTTTCTTCTGTTAATGTGGTGAATAACATTGATTAATTTTTGAATCATAAGCATCCTTGTATTCCTAAAATAAAGCCTACTTGGTTATGCTATATAGTGTTTATGATTTTTGCATCTATGTGTTTGCTATTTTTCTTTCTTGTAACATCCTTGTTGGATTATTCTGGGCAAATAAATATTAGGGAAGTATACCATAACCCCTTTTTCTATTCTCTGGAAGTGTTTGTGTTAGATTACTGCTATTTATTCTTTAAGTTCTGGGATAATTCACGAGTGAAGCTATCTGGAAGTAGAGTTTTCTTTGTGAATAAGTTTATGGAGATAGGCTCAGTTTCTTTAATCATATCAAACCATTCATATTTTCTTTTTTCTGTGTCAGTTTGGTATAATTTCATTTAAATTGTTGTATTTACTGTCATAAAGTATTTCGTAATATCTTCTAATGACCTTTTTAATATTAGCTACTATTCCTGCAGTAATAATGTCAAATATAATTATCAGTTCTTTGCATTTTGCCAAGCCATTTCATATTGATTATCACATTTATTTATGCCATTAATCGAGATGAAATAATACTGATATGAATCATACACTCTTTTTCATCTTTTGAGTGACTTCCAATGTTTGCACTAACATGGAAATACCTCTCCAGACACAGGGGGAGTCAAATACTCGTTATATTTGTGTCTGGAGTCTGAAGGCTGTGGCCTCCAGATATCTCATTAATGTTTGAAATATCACCTTTCAGCTGTCTTTTGCTCCTGAGATTATTCCAAGGGTGAGTTGCTGAATGTATGAACTTTCTGGATGAAGAGTATGATGTTCAGTTGGAATGATAAGGAAAGCTACTAAAATACATCTGGTCAGACATTTCAATTTCAAGCAGAATAGCCTAGGAATTCTGTCACAAAATTGTGAATCTTTAGCTTCATTAGTTACCAATTGGGTGACTTGGGTGAATAACATAACTAACTTGTAGTACTCTTTTCTAGTATATGGAGCTAATATAATTTTCCCTTTGTGCATCTCTGGTGCTCAAAGCAAATAATGAAATATTGTTGAACATCCAGAAAGAAGGTCCTAACCTATGAAATTGATAGAAGCACTCCCCATCTTTTATAATAATTTTTCTCTGGGCCAAAATACAGCAGGAAAGGTAGTCATAGAAAGAGATCTTGGAGGGAGCTTTAGAATGTCAGTTTAATATAGCTTCAGCATTCTGTGCCATGTCCACAAGGCAGTCAAGCTATGGTGTAGTATCAAATGAAGCTGTTTGAGAAACTGATAGTGGAAGTGCACATTTTCTCAGACTATTTGATGGAATGATAAAATCAGAAAGAATAATCAAACAAAGGGCATTTCTCTAGTTATTCCTAGATCGCCTTAGTAAGGTAGTAAATTTCAAGCTGGAAGGGGCTGCATAGGTTATTGAGTATGGTGCCCTAACATTCCCCTAAAGAAAACTGAGCATCCAAAGGTGAAGTGGCACCTATAGTGGAGAAACTATGTTACAAGTATGTCTTGCTTCAAGGAAAACCAAATTCTAAAATTCTAAAGGCGAAAACAGATAAACTAAAGGGTATTTATTACTTTACAAAAAATTTTATTATTCGGTAAATTACTCTCTGCAGTATTCATTAAACAGCAAGTTACCAATGCATTTAAGAAGTGATTCAACTTGCAAACAGTTGATTGTCATGCAGTTTCAGCAGCACATTTATTGAGGAAATCAAGGTGCATGGATATTCTTTCTGTGACTGGCCATTGTGAGCTCAGTCATATCCCTGGGTGTTTGCCAGAGCACACATGACTTGGGACAATTTATGGCATTTTCCCAGGTGGTGAGGTATGTGAATGTTATTGCTTTTACTGAGCCTGAGCTGTACAGACAGAATAGAGAGGGTGGGCCATGAGCTGGGGCTGCAGGCCCTTTCATGTCTGAGGCGGTGGCAGGATACTGCTTTCCTTCTTGTCAGCCACACCTTCTAGCCCTTTTTTAAAAAAATGGATTCAATACATTTTATCACAAAGGTATATTAAAATGGAAATTGGGTGGAGTGGCAATACCACAGTCCAAAACCTTTACCTCTGAGTTGACAGGGCGGGGTGAGCAAGGCTCTCCTGGCCAAGCATGTTTATCTTGGCCCACAGGACCAGCAGGTGGTATGAGGGCCTTCTCTGGCTGCAAAGCTGAAGGGTTCTTCTTCTGCCTCAACTACCTCCATTCCCAAGAGATTTCCTATAAACAGTCTCCACAAAGGTTTTGATTGAAAAAAGAAAGAGTTATTTGGATTCATTACCTTTAAGGCATCCATTCATGAAAAAAAGCAAGAAATCATGAAAAGTGATAGATTAGGACTGTTTCTATATGCCTCAAAATATTGTGCCTTGAGATTTTCCCATAAATCCATAAAATCATTAGGCTTGGTTGTGGTTAGGAATGCTCTCTTAGGAATGCCTATGCAAAAACTCTCATGGAAATTTGAAATATAATAATAATAAGTAAAATATATTAAGTGTTGTTCTAAGTGTTTTTTATATGTTAATTAATTTAGTCTTTATAACAATTAAATCTAAGCTGTTCATGGGATCAGAATTTGAATAACCTAAATAGAGCAGAAACACATCTGAGTCTCAGGTAAAGCTGCCTTGGAACTGGCAAAACTTGTAGAGCTTCAGCAGAGGAAAATGCAAAACTACTCCAAAAGGAATCTCTACACTCCAGATAGGGGTAGGAGGTGACTCTTTTTGAAGATGAGCTCACAGACTGAAATGGAAAAGGACAAGAGAAAACTTATTGTTTAAGAGAGAGTTCATCAGTTCAACTAATGGAAGAATTTTATTAGATAAACAATTGATAGAGTAATTATCTAAAAGAGGATTAAAAATAAGTATATTAAGAATAATTAATGATAATGAAATGAATAAATTCATAAAAAGGAGGGAATATTAAAAAAGGAGCAGATTTTTAAAAAAGAATCAAACATAAATTATAGAAATGAAATATATTATTAAAATAAAAACTCAAGTGGTGAGTTAAACAAAGGACTATGCAAATTGAAGGCATAAAGGAAGCCCTCAGAATAAAATCCAAAGAGAAAAAGAGACGGAAAACATAAAACAGGGTAGATAAGGAGTAGTTCCAATATACATCTAATGGAAGTACCAAAATCTGCCATATGAAACAGAGTAATAGTTACTTTTTACATAAAAGAAGTGACATCATCTACATAGAAGAAATTTAGATATTGAAACAGAGAATGTATTTGCTACCTCTCTTTTCAATAGCTTCTTTGAAAAAGTAGAAGTGTTAATTAATCTCTCCTGCTCTGGCTGTGGAGCCTCCCTAGGGATGAATTTTGTGTTCGCCCCTGGGGAGCGTTCCAGGTTTCACCAGTTATAGATTACTGGGTCTTTTCTCTTTAGAAGCTCTCAGGCTCTAAAGTGGATATCTTTGTAGAATTCAATTAATGTGTTCTACAGAAGACAATCAATTGACTAAAATTTGCAAAGTCTTCTGTTTTTTCCTTTTGTAGTAGATTTGGGAGAATTTGTTCAGATAATTGAATACGTCTTTCAAAATCTGGTGTACATCATCAAGAGCTTTAAGTTTTCTACCTTAGAAGATCTCCTCATCCAAAAAATTTTAAAAATGTTTCTGAAGCTTAAAGCATCTGAAGAATTGTGTTTCCTGTAATACTCTCAAAGGATGTTTAGTTATCAAATACATCTTAGTTATTACCTTTATTTTCCATATTTTAAAAATAATTTTATTTCTATTCCTTTGTAACATCTTCCTTTCCATTGGTTCATGCTCCATATTCTTTTAAAATCTTTTTTCTCAGGGATTTGGTTCTGTTGTAGATTTGTAGAGAATTAGTATAAAAGAATTATACTTTTTAAACACTCTCTCCCATATACCCATACACACAGTCTCACACACACACACACCCCAGAAGAGATTAGGTGTGCCTCAACTGAGAAAAGAAAAAAGGCGCCCCAAGAGGCAGTGAAAAGAGAGTGCCTTTATTGATACTCTAATAATCCTGTTTTCTCTCCAAAAGCTGGTTCCAAGTGGGTTTACCCATCACCATAGGACAACAGGATGTCTAAATTTGACTAACATTAGGTCTGACACTATATGAATGGAAAAAACATAAATGCGTCATTTCATTCAACATATTTCATGCAATCATACCTGACTCACAGAAGAGATATGACCATTATTATTCAGATTCATTTTTGATTAAAAAAACTTCCTATAATGGTTACAACTTAAAAATGTTTTTTAGGTAATTCCAGCAATGTCAGAGTGTTATTATCTTTTATTTTTTAACTCATTTGAAAAATAAGCTCCTCAGCTGAAATACAAAATATGTATATATTTCATACCATTTCAAGGCAAAAATGCTAACTCTGATATGAATATGTGAAATAGAAACCATCTCTTATTTCAAATCCTAGAGGTGATGTATATGTTTTTGAGTGAGAAATTGTATAGAATTTGATGAGCTCAGGAAAAATACTCTGGAAAAATCCTCCCCCACTCCATTCCCTGGAGTGGAGTGACAGAACTAGTTGTAAAATTTTATTATTATCTTATATGTCTGTAAAGTGCTCCCTCCACCCAAAGAGCTGTATCACACCATAGCAATTTCATCTTTATTTTCACTTCAATGAGTAGATACTGGAATTGGAAACTAAACTTTCTGATTTTTTTTTTTCTATCAGTTTCTGGCTGTCTCTAGAATTCTTACTATAAAACATAACTTCTTTCTGTCTGCTAATACCTGTAATTTTATCTCTTTCATCTTTCTTAAAGAAATAGAGGTCGACTTATGTAGTTACTATGTGAGATATGAGAATGGAATCTCATTTCTAGGACATTCCATTCATCCATCAATACTTATCGAATAGCTATCATGTACTAGGTGTAATGTCTCTGAACTTTAGTTTCTCTATCTGGGATCTTCAACTCTAAAATTTGCTGATCCTAAGCAAGTATTCTTCCAAATTATCTGATAGCGTGCCATTATAACATATCTACAAAGATGTTAGCAATGTTGTGCTTTTTAATGTTCCTATGTATTTACAGACCTTGCTTCTGCCTGCAATGACCTTCTTTCCTCTTCATTCATCTAATGACTCTTCATCCTTTAAAATTCAACTCAATTGACAGCCCGTCTTCCTTAGTCTGGTTTAGAGTCTATCCCCTATGCTTCCACTGCCCCTGTGTCTTTTCTCTTTCACAGCGTTTATCATGTTTTCTGTAAAATTCTGTGGAAGATAAATTCTAAAATTACCCCCATTTATCCCTGCCTTTACCTTGGTAGCAGACTGTCTCTGTTGTCATTTTGACTTGCACACTTTGATAAAAGAAAACAGCCATATTGGAGGTGGGGGCACATAGTGAGGTGTTAAGGGTGGTCTTCAGACAATAGCCAGCAAGAAACTGAGGACCACAGCCTAATAGGTTACAAGGAACTGAATCCTGCCAGCCACCACATGAGCTTGAAAGAGAATTCTCTCCAGTTGAGCTTTTGATGAGACCTCAATACTGACTGACACCTTAGTTGCAGCCTTGTGAGAGACCCCGAAGCAGAGCATCCAGAAAAACTATGCCCAATGCCTAATTCATAAAGTTGAGAGATAATAACTATATATTGTTTTAAGGTGCCAAGGTTGTAGATCATTTGTTAAACAAAAATTTACTTATCATCGATTTGTTTATTTTTCTCTTCCATTGGATTATAAGCTTCTTCAGACTGGACACCCTATTTATTCACTTTTGTATTATCAGAACCTAACTCTGTGAAAGCAGTGTTACTATACTATATGTATACTATACGCAAAGCGTATAGTAGCTGCTTAATAAATGTAAATTTTTAAACAATGTGGTAGCAAAGTGACTTTATAGAAAGGAAATTGGTTTTCTGACACCAAATTTTTGAACTTCATTTCATTCAAGTTCTGAGTCTCAAGTTTTTTTTAATGTGAAAAATTAGAGAGTTTAGACTTACTATATCAATTCAGCTGGAACAGTTTTAATATCTCTGTTTTTCTCTTTAAAAGTAAGTATTAATGATATGTGTGAGATTGTAATGTATTTTAGTAGATGCCCCGATCCTCATTATATTTCTATATTCTGGTATCTTTTTAACTCATGTGCAAAAAGTAGTTATGGTAAAAATTGCATATCTTTGACTTTTAGAAATGATGACTCTACTTAAAGGAAACCCTTAAAGGATTTATGTAGTGAGAACACAAAAACTGGAATGAACTCACGAAAAATTAAAATCAGTTTTAAAAAGGGCATTTGATGACATGTAGCATGACATTTAACAGCTTTCTTAATTAAGTGGACTAAAATCCAGATAACACAGTTTTAGACAGGAATTTCTTTTTCCATGCTGACAGGAAACATTTGTTTTGTTTTAGCCAGACGGTTTTAAAAAATGCTATTTATAATAGCTTTGCCAAAGTGAAAAAAAAAGAAGTCTAAAAATTCTCATTCATTTGTAATTTTTTAAAAAAATTTGCTGTATTATTTTTTCAAATGTTTCTTCCTTTTCATTGAATGTTTAGCTGATAGGAAAATCATGATTCACTCTTTCGAAGACCGAGGGACATTTTAAAATTTTCTGGGCCAGCACGTATGGAGAAAATAATTCTAATTAAGCACACTAGATAATTCTTGATGAAATCAGTTGTCTATCATTTGGAACTACTTTTCCTTCCTCTCCACCCTCTTCCTTAAGTGTTATTTCTCCAAGGCCAAAAAAACCCAAGCACATATGATATTGAATTTTTGTTATTTAAAAGAAAAGTAGTTGATGAACACTTTTCTATTATGTAAGATTTGAGTTCCTCATCTGCCCATCTATGAACATTTCATTTCTTCTACTTTAATCTGTACAGACAACCTTTGAAACTCAAGAAGGTAACATTCCTTGTGGCATCTCAACACAATATTTTTGTATCTCCCCTTAAGTGCATCCTGTCCTATTATTTTCCATCATAAAAAATGGCTAGGAAACAATGATCAAATTCACTCTCAAGTACTAACAATAAATTAGAATAGATGGGAGCCATATCAGATAGAGAAAAAAATCTTCCTCCCAATAGTAAGCAATAGGTGGTCTTCTGTAGGAAGCTATATAATCCCTATTTGGGGGTATCTTTAAAATAAGAAGACAACAATTTATTTAGGTAGCATATTTTCAGAGGAAAAATTCAAAGACGATGAAGCTTCCTGACATTTCCTTTTTCTTCCACCATTTACAACATAAAAGCAGTTTCAAGATATTAAAGTATATAGTATTTTTTAATTATATATACAACAAGAAATAATATTTACAATGATGCCTTTTGCAATTAAATGAAATAATTCCATGGCTCATAATATAAAACCTAGAGAAATGGTTTAGGAAACTCAGAGCTCATACTAGCATACTACAGCAATCAGAACTAGGGCTTTAGAACTAAATAAATGAGAGTTCAAATTTAGGTTCTATAATTGACTGGCCAAGCCACATGCTGTGCAAGTTATTTAACCTTCCTGAATCTGTTCCTTCATTCAAAATTCAGATTATGGCTCTTTTAAACAGAGTTATTATAAATACAAGATAATAACATATGATAAATGCTCTCCATACAACCTGGTACAGAATAGACAATAAACAAACAGTAAATTAACCTGGTCTTAAACTGATATATGAGGAAAATGAAGAGTAGAGGTTGACTTACCAAGAACGTGTAATCACAGAACTTTTTTAAAAAAATAAATTTATTTATTTAAATTAGTTTCAAGTATACAGTACATTGGTTAGACACCTATAATGTTCATAAAACGATCCCCCCAATCACTCTCTCCCTCTCCTGGCCCTCTACTTAGCCGTCATATTAATGCTACCTGCATTCTCTCTGCCATGCTCCCCAACTATCAACTACTAATTTGTACTTCTTTAACCCTTCTTTAACCTCAGCCTTCTAGCCCCCCTCCCCTCTGTCCATCACACAGAACTTTTGGTGGAACAAAGAGGATTTATTTCTGTAAACTCAAAGTTTTGTTTTACAACTACTCTTCTATTTAATCGTCTTAGCATTTGTTTTAGAAAAGTAGATGTCCCTTACTACTGAGAGTGCAGAGGAAAATTGGTTTATAGAAGGATGTGGAACAAGTTTCAATGGAAAGTTGAAACCAGCAAATTAGATTAATCCTCTCTCCTTTCAATGACTTTCCATACTCTGAGTTTTTGTTTGGTGAATGCATATATCACAGAAGGATGAATCTAATGTGTTCAGAGGATCCCCAAAACTCTGGTGAAACCGTGAATGTCAAAGCAAAACCACAGGAACTGCCCCACTTACTTATTTGAGTTGCGGCAGAGTGAAAACTCAGTGACCACGCCCACGATATGAATCAGATCCCGAGGAGGAAGATTCTTAAACGTTTGTGAATTGTGACAAAATGTTGTCATTTTGGGATTCTGGTGACATTAGATTCCAGGAACTCATAAGACATTTTGATGTCCAAAGAGCTTTCAGCAAATAGAGATAAAAGACTGTTTCATTATCAAATATTTCTGTTTTTAATTTTCCCCTAAGGATGCATTTCATTTAAAAAATATTGTCGCTGCTCTTTTTTTATAGGGAAGATATTTTGATGATTGGAGCATTTGGAGAACCCCAGCCCTGAACCCTGTGAAGTTGCAGAGTGAGTTTTAGAAATTCCTGCATGGGCCTGAAGTCTTCCTTATTCCACCAGGATTCATGACATGATACTTACAAGCTTCTTGCAGCAGGTTTTAGTTTAAGGTCTACAATTTCTGGTTAACATCTTGAGTGCCTAATCTTGTATCCAGAATTAAATAAGTATATGTTGAGTATCTCCCTCAGAGTAAGGCATTATGTTAGGGCCTGAGGGAGATGTGAATGTAGAGACAGACAATCTTTTCTGTAGCACAAATAACAAGATGTTGATGGGACTTTTCTCGTTGCACTGAAATGGATGTGTAGGGTCCCAAAAGGTGGTATATTTAAAAAGATTCACCGATTGCTCCTGACACCTCAACGTGGTTTTACTAAGAGACCCCAGAAGTACCAGCCCTGCGGCAATGAATCTTAATGTTTCTTCTTCTCCCTAACCCTGCGCCCCCCTACCCCATACTCTATATGAGAAAGTACAGAAATATGGGGCGAGTTGGGATTGAGAACTTCAGCCTGTGGGGGAGTCAGTGTTCATGGTAAGATTTTCCTGTGGGAGGGAGGGAAACGGTGGGTGCTTTCCATTCCCTAAAGCCAAGTGAGAGTCTGGGGCAAGAGAGGTAGGAGATTCCAAGAACCTCTCTTATGAAAGTGGAGGATGCCTGCCAGAAGGGGAGCCTGGTATTTGCTCCTTGATTTTCTAATCTGAGAAATGGCAATACTGAGGAGGATGGGGGCAGGGCCTAGAGCAGCACCCAGTGAAGATGGGTCAGTCAATGGAAAAAGCACTTCAACTACAGCAGATTAAGTAAAACAAAAACATATCTTCACCTTCCTTGTATCCTCAACACTTGAGGACCTAGGCGTCCATGGACAGGAGAAAAGGGTGTTAAAACCAGAGCCAGGGCAAACCCAGCATGAACAATAGAGTGCTGAGCTGGGAGGAAGGGTGAAAGGGCAGAGGGAGGAGAGAAAGATTTGCACTAGATTTGAGGTTTTGCAGTTTTAAAGTCGATGAGCCTTTAATTGCTGAAAGTGACCAGGAAGTTTCAGAATCTATTCAAGATGTTATTAAAAGACAGACAAAGATGATTCTGTAGAGCCGATCTGAAAGTTGCCATTGGAGAAAAATAACCTTGTTACATTCATTCTTTCCTTCAATAAATAGTAACTGAGAGCTTACATTGTGCTTGGCACTGTTCTTGGGGTTTCAGCAAGCAGGGAACAAAATAAAATCCCTGCTTTTTAGAGCTTACTTTTAAGTGGGGGAAAGACAATAAACAGCAAACAGACAAAGTTTGGTTGCACATTGAAGTCTACATAACAATATCCTTTCTATGGTGGAAGAATGTACTTATAACAATTCGATGGAACAGAATTCCACTTAGATGCCACGGATAGACTCAGCTCTGAGGTTGATGCTACACACAGTGAGTATTTGGTACCTAGAGGTAGGTTTTTTTTTTCAAGTAGGTTTTATTTATTTATTTTTTGGAACCTTGAAATCAATAAATTGTGATGGAATGTCCATGTATGTAGAAAGTTGTGGTAGAGGAATTTATAGAATTATCGAGTAGAAAAAACTTAAATTAATTGTTTTTTCTTAAATATATGGGGAAACACTAAAAAACATTCTGGATTTTTACCAATTCTAAAGAAAATTGGCTTTAATGAGGGATCCAGGTGTGTACCTTTCTGTGGGGGAAAAAAAATCCTGCCATCTTTATGCCTTTCTTATCGAGCTTATTTCTCCCAGTATAGATTTTTCATGATTTCGGACGTCATTTATAAGGGAAAAAATGACAGTGGGTATTGCCAGAAAATAAGATTTAAAGGTCAAAGAGTCTGACATCAGCTTACGTTGGGATGTGTTGCAGTGAAAAGACAAAACAAAACACAACCACAACTTTGATCAGAATTCCTTTAAAAAAAAAAAAAAAAAGCTGTGTATTTGCTTGAGGTCTGCAGGCCAACATTAAGAAACATTATGGGGAAAGGACATAAGAATTCTGAGGGGACTTAGAGATAACAGAAAAGAGATATGAGCCCTGTCACCTTGGCATGTGCTGTGCCTATTGTAACTAATAAACATGCACTTGAGAGACTTTCAAAAAGAGACTTTGCGTTTGTGGTTGGTAAAAGTGAGAAGGGGACTAGGGTAGATGTTGACTGGTGAGAAAAATAAAAGTACTCTTCATTATTCTCAGGACTTGTGGTCAAATACTGAAATCCTTTTACACCTGGACTCGGCAGACTAGATTCTCCTACCTAGAGTAAAAATATGGCACCATCCAGGAAGTTGAAAAATGCCTCTCAGTCAGAGATGTCATTATTTCTCTTCTTTGAGTAGCCGAACCATAGGGGTGTAGTTACTCCCTGCCTGGGCCATGCCCCTCCCCAGCAGCCATGGATACAACTAAAAGACAGACTTCCCGGAAAGCCAGTGGGTAGTGGGCAAAATTATCTAACTCATGATTTCAAAGCCGAGTTGATGCAATTCTGTGAGGAGAAGCCTTTGGAAAACTTTTAAATCTGAATGAAGGGGTCCTAACTCGGAGAGCTGGGTTCTCCTGAGCACCCTGTAATTCTATTACCAAAACACATTCCACATTGTCTTGTAATTGCATGTTTTCTTGACCTCCTTCAACTGAATAGGGTGCTTGTTTATTTTGCTAATCAATGAATCCCCAGGGCCTGGTGCACTCCTGACTCATAGTGGGTACTTAATAATTATTTCCTGATTGAATAGAGGAATTAAGAGAAGCTCTGGAAGAGTGACACAGGTTTGTGGGGTTCAACTGTGTATGTTGTATGGGTCTGCAGTGGCAGCTGTACTTCCGATAGCAACAGTGGAGGGTAGCACAGACACTTTGCAGAGGCAGAGTAGAATAATTGGACTGCTTGACATATAACATCTATATGCTGTCCTTCAAGCACACAGCTCTCAGGTCAATGGCCTCTGTGTTCAGATCTTCATCTGGAAAAAGTGACAGTTGGCTATTTTTAGGCTCAGTCAAATTTCGTTGTGACACTTGGCATACACGGATGAGCCACATATGAATAAACGTAGACTAAGGGACTGCATATCCAAAATTTATAGAACTGTTAAAGACAAAAATGCAAATGCCAGGGTGGTTAAGAACCTAAGGTGACATGGTCAGCTAGTGCCAGAAATGGAACTCCACCTGGCTCTTCGGACTCCAAGTGCAGTGCTATTTCCACTCTGCCCCTGATTCACCCTTTTCACTGGTGGTGGGGGATCATATAAAACATTACCGTTTTGCACACTGATATCTGACAAGTATTCCAGCAATTTGGATCACTTAATTCTTGTAGTTCCCACATCTCTCCAAGACAGCTTACTATCTACCTTGATGGACACTTATGAGGTGCCTTAAAACTTTTCAATTGCTTGCTTATATTTGCAGTAGTTATACATGTTTGTTGAACATTTTTCAATTGATTCAAAAGTGTAAAGATAAAAAGTACTGCCCACCCACCCTCCTCAGTCCCACCATTTCCCAGAGGGTAATTCCAATGTGTACCATTCAGTCCTTTATATGTTCACACATGTACATACCCACTTATATACACATGTGCATATGCACATATTTACAGCTTTTTTTAATTAGAAAAAATGAGATCATTGTTATGGATTGAATTGGGTCCCCTCAAAATTCATATGTTGAACTCCTAGCCCCTAGTCCCTTAAAATGTAACCTTATTTGGATAAAGATGCTATAGATATAATTCATTGAGATAAGGTTATACTGGAGAAAGGTAGGCCCCAATCCAACATGACTGTAGTCCTTATAAAAAGGGGAAATTTAGACACAGAGATAAACATGCACACAGGGAAAGCACAATGTAAAAATGAATGGAGATATTGGGGTGATGCATCATCTGCAAGCCAAGGAATGGTAAAAATTGCCAGTAAACCATCAAAAGTTAGCAGAGAGGTATGGACCATATACCTCCTCACAGCCTTCTGAAAGAACTAATTCTTCTGAATCTTAGTCTTGGTTTTCTGGCCTCCAGAAATGTGAAACAATAAATTTTTATTGTTCTAAGTCACCCAGTTTTTGGTAGTTTCTTATGGTAACTCTAGCTAATACAGTCATTAGAAGCACGTTGTTCTGAAAATTGCCCTTTAAACTCAAAATATAGATCCTCTACATCCTTCTAAGTTAATACATGCATTTATACAACATCTTCACTGGTTACATGAAATTTTATTCAATGGCTACTTCCCATTTGAAAGATTTGCATGTTGTCCCTATTTTTTTTTTTTTTTTTTTACTATTGCTGCAGTTAAAACCATTATTCTTAAAAAAATAAAAAAACCCATTAAATTTATCTTAAGCCTACAGTTCAGTAGTGTTGTGTACATTTATATAGTTGTGTAATCAATCTCTAGAATTCTTTCCATCTGGCAAACTGTCATTCTATACCCATTAAATAACTTTCCATGTCTCCCTTCCTTCAGCCCCTGGCAACCAGCATTCTATTTTCTGTCTCTGAATTTGACTACTCTAGGTACCTCATATCAGTGGAATCATACAATATTTGTCCTTTTGTGACTGGCTTGTTTCACTTAGTATAATGCACTCAAGTTTTAGCATGTGTCAGAATTTTATTCTTTTAAAGGTAAAAAATATTCCATTATATGTGTAGACTATATTTTGTTTATCCATTCATTCATCCATCAATGGATAGTTGGGTTACTTCTACCTTTTGGTTATTGTAAATAGTGCTGCTAGGAACATGAATGTACAAATATATCTTTAAGACCATGCTTTCAATTCTTTTAGATATGTACTCAAAAGTGAAATTGCTGGGTAATATCTTAATTCTATTTTTAATTTTTTGAGGAACCATTATACTGTTTTTCCATAGTGGGTGCACCATGTTACATTCCCACCAAAAGTGCATAGGGTACCAATTTCTCCATATTCTCACTAATATTTGTTATTTGCTTTTTTTTTTAATGGTAACCATCCTAATGGATGTGAAGTTGTATCTAATTATGAGGCAAATTTAATTGATTTGCATATCCTTAATAATTAGTGATGTTGAGCATCTTTTCATGTACTTGTTGGTCATTTGTATATCTTCTTTGGAGAAATATCTATTCAAGTCCTTTGTGCATTTTTTAAATTGGGTTGCTTATTTTATTATTATCATTATTATTATTTTTTGAGTAGTGGGAATTCTCTGAATATTAACCTGTATGAGATATATAACTTGCGAATATTTTCTCCAATTCCACAGGTAGCCTTTTCCCTTTATTGATTGTGTCTTTTTATGAACATCGTTCTTATATCCTAGGACAATGTGAATATTTTTGTAGACTAGATTCTTAGAGTGGAATTCCTCATTCAACTTCCAAAAGTTGTACCAATTTAGATTCTTACCAATAGTGTATGACCATTCCCCCATCTCCATGCCTTCTGCATAAGAGATATATTATAAAAATTGACATAGACATTGAAAAGGATATTTTTATACACAGCCACTCTGTTCTTCAAACAGTAAAAGCCTATTACATCATGGTTAGCTATTAGACAAATTTGGGTCAAATCATGTTCCCTAGACCTTTAACATATATATACAGTAAGAACCTATAACTGAGAAATTAGTTCTGCCCCCAGCCCTAGGGTAAAAAGCTTTTACTTTATTTTTACTAAAAGCACTATAATTAGTTCTTTTACCTCAAGTGATTTACTTTAATGAATGGTGCCATTTTATAGATTGAGTAAATAAATCTACTCTAATTCATAGCTAGAGAAATTATAGGAGAAGCCTGTATACCAGAATAATTCGGTGTATGCCAAGGATTCAATCTCTCAGCCCAGAATTCTTCTCATTGCCAGCCCCTCCACACCACCGCAGGCTTCCAGTTTCAGGAGTTGGATAAGCCAGGCTAACCAAAATGTCTGACATGGGATGAAGGGCTGACTTGGTGGGAGTTGCATCATAGCAATTAAGAAGACCTGGCCCAAGAAGGTATTTCCTTTGTGATTATATTTTTAAAAATAATAATTATAGGAAGATAATCATGCTTTTAGGTCTTGGGGTAAGAGGAGGGCAAAGGTAATGAGGTTCTCACCCTTAAATCATACCACTGTGTAAAGGGATATGAGATTCCTCACACTGACTTTAGGGAGGTTTTACAAAGTGACTGTGTCCTTATGTATTTCCTCTTCTTTCCCTGCTTGAATTTTCTTTATAGAGCACTTGTAAAGGATGAACCATGCTTGTGGATGACCACTTGTCCTCCTGTGTGATTCTGTGTTGGAACACAAGTGTCTCATTGTTCTTAAGGTCCTTTATTGCAGTTTATTAAACCAGAGAAGTGGGGCCTGGTGCTTCCATACAGCTTTTTTAGTTTATTGGCTCTATTTGCTTGTAAAAATATGTTTTCAATTATACTTAAAACATTTGATTCGAACTGCTTTGGGAGAGTCAAGATGTATTGTTTTTCCTGCCTGCATCACATACGTTCTGGTTTATCGGGGACTGAAGGTGCAGTGTGCACTGACGTCAAATGGCTAGTGATAGAACAGAGTCTTGGGAGGAAGGTGCAGAGTAATCTTAAGCTATAAATACTTGAAAAGTAACAAAAATCAGTGTTTATCCTGGACTCGTTGTGAGCATGACAGATTATAGGCATGGCCATAAATGACAAAACTATATGTAAAACCCAAAGGAAAAAATGAGACTGCTTGGAACATAAGATCAAAACAGGAAATGTTGGTTTGAGGTGAACCTCTTTTCCTCAGATAGAACTTTCTAGATTTTTTTCATATAGCCATATCTGATTATTATTATTTTTTGACAATAATGTAAAATTGGAAAGAGCTTCAAAACCACAGGCTCAGTGGGGCTAAAGGGGACATTTTTGTTTTCCTCAGGGGAGTAATAGCTTACAATAAATTTTTCATAGTTATTATTATGGGCCTTTTTTGTCCAGGTCCTGGACAAGAGAATACTGTTTTATTGAATGTTAGTTAAATATTCATCTGTCCAAACAGAATGCATAGATAGATTATACTATGCCCCAAACAGGAGAAAGGAGGCTACAGTGAGAAGTGAAGTGGGAGCTGTGACTAAACTGCCATGAAAGCACCCCATCCCCATACACATGACCCTGGTTGGAACTTCTAAGGGCCAACCATGAGTCAGCTGTATTTTAGCTTATCGTGGATGAACCAGGGCAAATTGTCATTACCCATGGTCATATATCACATATAGAGCAACTGAAGTATCATAGTGCTGAGCTATATCCATTACCAGGAAAGGGTATTTGCTTCCCACTCTCACTCTCCCTACTTTACCAGGTATTGCAGGGCCCCAATTTCCAGCTATGGACCTTAAAGTGCATAAGTATAATTTGGGATACTGGTTAGAAGTACAGATTTCTGGACATATTTCTGGAACATTTCTGATTCATTAGGGCTAGCTAAGAAGGCAGTCATGACACAATAGTCCTAGTCTACACCATGATACACTCTGGTAAACTCTTCCCAGGATAAGGATGAAAGGGAGCGGCTGGGAGTTGTGATGATCATTTTTTTACTTGCAGTGATTGCTAAAGGTCTGTCTTAGACCTTTTCTTTCTGCTCTGTACTGTTGGTTGCCAAAGACTTGATTTTGGAATTCTTTGACCAGACTCTTGACCACTCATTTTCTAGAACCCTGGTCAACCCTTGAATCTGTTGCTTTGTCTCTGGTGTCTGTGGTTCTTTGATTATCAGTTGTGTATTGTTTATTCATTCTTTCATTTGACCAATACTGAGTACCTGCATTTGGTTTCAGGCTCTGTGCCGGGGACACACTGCTTAATAAGACAGACTCAATTCAGGCCATTATGGGGTCTATAGATCAGCGGGAGAGACAGTCAGTTAATTAAAACAGTTACACTGAGAGAGTTGTATACCACAGAGGGAAGTGAGGCAATGTGAGACCACATAACAGGGCATCTTAATCCAGTCCAAGGGTAGGGGTGGGAGGAGGACAGTCAAGGAAGGTTCTGGAATGCTTAGGGAGTTGGGAGGTGATGAGAAGGCAGTGTTCCAGGCAGAAAGACAGAGTAGTGTGAGTGAAAGCCCTAACTGATAAAAAATATGGAGCTTTCAGAGAAAACTGTGACTGTAATAGAGTGAGGTTGAAGACACCAGGTAGCAAGGCAAGAAATGGAGCTGGAAAGAGATGGGCAGGCCCAAAACAGACCTTGTAAATACTATGATGGAGTTTGGACTTTAATTCGAAGACTACGAAATATCTCTGAAAGATTTTAAATATGGGTGAGGCACTGAAGAAGAAGGCTATGGTTGCTATGGGAAGATGGTGCAAATGATTCAGTGAAATCTCCAGAAGGCAAGAGGAGTGGGATGAAAACGTCCCAGAGAATATGTAAGGGAGGAGACTTAGGCAGAGAAACATCTCTTCCACCGTGTAGATGAAAAAAGGAGTTCTATGGAAAGTAAGCTCACAAGATGATCTGATCATAAATTCCTAACTGGGCAAGTCATGTTGGTAGTCCCTCCACAGGCATATAACTTATTTAGTAAAAGGCTTATCTTTGTCTTAAGCAAGCCCTGTCCATTGTTTCTATGGATCTAGGTCAACAGACCTTTGAAATACTCCCCTTTCAGGGCCCTTCTTCCAATACATGACCACCCTCAAGACAGCACACAATCTTAACTATCCTATAATCTAATCTCGACCTTGCTTTCTTTCACCTACTTGTAATCTTCCTTATGTTCCCTCTTTAATTTCAAATACATAAAAGAAACTGCAAAACTGTTACTCTCTAGAAGCATTCGCAATCTTTCTTCCTGGCAATTGTCTTTTATGGTTCAAATAAACTCTTATAAAAATTCTCTACAGGTTTGGATGGTGCTTACATCAACAATTGTAACAGGAAGGACAGCAAAGGACAGAATGTCCTGCAGGTAAATGTGTGTTTGGTAACAGTAGGTTGAGAATGTTTTCATAGAAATTTCCTGTCAGAGAAAAAAGTGAAGATACTGAGATGTCCTTAGAGCACTTTAGGTAATGAGATTTTAGCACTGAGATAAATTCTTCGATTAGGCGACATGTAGGATAAGCCAGGGATTCAATCTTTTCAGCCAAAGAATGATACTAGCCATTTAGACATGTACCAAAACTATGTTTTGTTTTGTTTCAGATTGTGAGTGTCTTTAAGATTTAAAACAAAACAACAACTATAAAACATTAAGAAGGGCATACTAGTTATCAAAAATGCATTAATGTGTGAAAGCCCTTTGTACACTATACAATTGTATGACCATATTAGATTGTGACAGACTTTAAGAAAGCAACATCTAAGACAACGAAACGCATGACATCTGCTGAACTTTAGGATGTAATAACGAATTTCAGTATTGGAAATCTATAATGAAGACCCTCAATGCACCTTCAGCTTTCGAAACCACATTAGGCATTTTCTTCCCGAAGAAAGATGGAGACAGCTTTTCAAGGCACAAAGCTAGACCATTTTCCTGTTTGTCCTAAAAGCAAGTTTAAACTGAGAAACCATTTTAAAGCTTGAATAAGTAAGATCTGAAAAAAAAAAAAATCAAGATTTCATTGAGAGGCAAATTTCAGCCCCTTCTTTTATCAGAAGGGTCTGACAACAGAAAAGGGTTGCAGTGGGGACTGCCTGCTCAAGCGAACTTTCCTTACAAATGCATAACACCGGACAGATTTGGACAGATCTGGAATGTGCCATTCTTTTTGCAAAAACGTTTTTCCACTCTTGGCCTTCCAAAACCCAGAGTTCAAAGCTTCCCTACTACTTTTTTATGCGGGAGCAAATTGACCACAACACTATTAGAAAGAGACGTGAGTCAGTGTGTTTGGCTCTTTGTTTCTTTGTGGTGTTCTTTGGAAAGAAAATATTGTAAGGAAAGAAAACCAAGGAAAGAAAGACTGACTTCCTTTGCATCTTTTCCTTGAGGGATGTTTGCTTAAAAAATAATAACCCCAAACCAGGCTCTTATTGGAATTTATATTATTTCCAAATTTTGAAGCAGGAACAAAGTCCACCATACCTTTGTAAGGTACACTTTAGCTTTTCTCATTATACAAATAGATAAATTGAGTCACTGAGCAGTGAGGTAATTTCTCTGGTCTCAGCTGTGTTAGACGAAAAGAAAGTGTGAACCCAAGTACCATTTTGATCACGGTTTTATTGGAAGCTGACAACCAAAATGTTAAAAATCCATTATACTACATGTTAAGGAGATGAGGTTTTCTAGCTTAACAGGAATTCTATATCATATAATTTACATATACAATTGACTCTTGAACAACATGGGTTTGAACTGTGTGGGTCCACTTACACGAGGATTTTTTTCAATAAATATCTGTATTGTTTCAGTCAGAAGTTGGGAGTTCGTGATGTGGAGGGCTAACCGTACGCATTGTTCTGCACCATTTTATATCGCAGACTTGAGCATCTGTGGATTTGGGTGTCTGTGGGGGTCCTGGCTTCAATCTCCCACGGATACTGAGAGACAACTTAAGTTTTGAGGGAGTCAAAAGTTTTATGCTGCACAGAAGGTCGGTGCCCCTAAACTCTGCATTGTTCAAAGGTGAACCGTATATATTTGCGTGTGTGTATACATACACACACATATATTAGAATAACCTCAACTTTCTCTAATTTTTAGGAAATAAGACATTTTGGATAATTAAAAATTTCCTGATAACTGATATTTTACATGCGTAAGAATCAAAATATGCTTGTTTAGATACGATATATTTAAATTCTATAATGTCCTTAATTCTCAAAAGATATTACTAAATATGTTAATATTTATATTCAGCTGTAATTCAGTGACTTCCTCAGGAATTTCCTAAGGCTTTATGACTATTTATCTCCTCAATGAATGTCTTTATGCTTTTAAAATTCTTATCTTTTTATAGTTTCTTTTTCTCTTCCTTTATTGCTAGGCTTCCATACTTCTATTTCTTCCTTCTATCAGTGCGTTTACTTGTTGCAGCCCTTTTCCCTTTTCTAATTAAGTACCCGAGTCTGCTATGTTCTTAGGACTCAGAGAACCACGTTTATTAGAATTATTTGTTAAGTAGAAGTAAATAGGCTTGAAGCAAGAACTTCATATGATTTCTTATGAATATGAACCTAAATAACTACTGTCTTTTATTCTCTGAGTACTTTTGATCTACTTTTTATCCTCAGTTGTGTTCTGTAGGGTTGAAGTTTTCAGAAATTGGAATTCTAGATAAATGAAAAGTTACCTTAAACATATTTAATTCTAAAACTCAACTGGGAGTAATTGAAGTTTTCACCAGTGAATCAAATAGCATTCATCCCATAAGCAGTTATTGAAAGCAAAGTTCCTGACTATTCCAGGGCCTCAGGATCTCTTAGAGTCTCAGGGTTGTCCTTGGGACCATTGAAGACAACAAAGTACTCATTGTACCTTGTTGACAACAAAATTAAAATTTCATAACAATTTCAGTTGAAAGAATACCAGGTAAAACATAGTTTACTGTTTTGTACATTTTAAAAAGATATATGTTAAATGTCTGGAAATATGTCTGATGAAGTGCTGACTTGTTACTTTTTTGGCACCTAGGGAGTGTAATGAGCTTGAATTTATCGTCCTTGACAATCATGAGTGAGAACCTTTTGCTGGTGCAGATAGATGTGTTGGGAGAGGACACAGGCCCCCAGCGAAGGTTCACAACACTTTGATTAGCGTGAAAAATGCACAAAAAATGGCCTTCCCTTTGAAGAGAAAGAAGAAAAGGGTTCTCACATTCCCTGTGCATTTATACTCCAAGTAGCATTTTACTGGTTTCAGTGCTTTTCAGCTGCAAACCATGGGTGCAGGTAAAACAGTCCTTGATGGTGTCTAGCACAGGGCCTGGAATGTGGTAGATATCCAATAGCTATTTGTTGAATGAGTGAATAAATGAGGTTGAGATTGGAGTCCTAAACAAACAAAACTAGGGCAACTGAACTTGAAGGACAAAATCCCTTTAAAACTCTTATGGTCCTTCTTCTTTTGTCTGTATGAACTAAAATGCCTTCTACTATAGCTTGCAATTTTCCTT
>NW_006439568.1:960738-964536 GCF_000325575.1 Pteropus alecto | reverse complement strand
TTTCCTTATTTTGACATTGGGGTTCTTAGGGCCATTTTTTTTTTTTTTTTTTCCTGAGGGAGCCTATTTTGAAAAATTTCTTGATAATTAAAGTATAGGGATAAAATGGTGAGGACCTTTTTAACAGAAAAATGAAATTCATGTAAGGTATGTTTCTGGTGGGCTGACATTGAACATTGTAGGGAGGACA
Organism: Pteropus alecto; assembly: GCF_000325575.1. NCBI lineage: Eukaryota > Metazoa > Chordata > Mammalia > Chiroptera > Pteropodidae > Pteropus > Pteropus alecto. The sequence continues at coordinate 964,346 of NW_006439568.1, read as the reverse complement.
AACATGGCCAGATATCTTTTTTTTTTTTTTTCCTGAGGGAGCCTGTATTGAAAAATTTCTTGATAATTAAAGTATAGGGATAAAATGGTGAGGACCTTTTTAACAGAAAAATGAAATTCATGTAAGGTATGTTTCTGGTGGGCTGACATTGAACATTGTAGGGAGGACAAACATGGCTTCAGATATCTTACTGCATCAAAATGTAGGAGCCAGGATGCATTGGGATTCTGGAAGCCTCAGTGAGAGTGCAGTAGAGCATGGAGGCATAAAACTCCAGAAGCCCATGGGATGAATTAAGACCTTAGTTGAGACACCCGAGACAGCCATCTTTTTCCTGATGATGCCATAGCTGCCTATATACGATGTGTATTGCCATGGTGAAGAGAGGGAGGTGGAAATTTCTGCCTTTCGGGAACTGGTGGGGTGATTGAAACAGTGCCATTTAGTGCATCGAACAAACAAATCACAACAACAAAATCAAGAAGAAAAATCTTCCTTCCCTCTCAAAACACTGCTAACCCTAAAAGACCAGAACTCTAAATCGGTCCATAAATTAATGCCCGAATAGCCCAAACTGCCATCATGACAAGCTCATAGCAGACCATGGACTGGGAGTCTAGAGTTCATTAAGTAAACAACAAGGCAGAGATACTTAGTGACCTTTTTTTGCAATACGTAGGAAGCTATTCTTGAAGTTTCTACCCGCCGAAATGCCTACTATGCTGGCATTTAAGTAAGCATTCAATAATCAGTAGTCATTATTATCAAATAACTTTTACTAAACCCCTTCTGAGTACCAGATATTTTCTCATATATTATCTTATTTAACATTCATGACAATCCTGAGTAGTAGACTTATTTTAGAGCAGAGGAAATAAAGACTCAGTGAGACTCACTGTCTTAACAATGCAAAGTGACTACATTGGTAGGTGGCAGAAGTGGGACTTCACCCCATGATATATTATGCTAAACTCAGTGTTTTTATTCATGACACTACAGTGGCTTCTCATAGACAATTTAAAATGTTTTGTTTTTATCTCCATAAATGACATGCATTTTAGCATTAATTAAAAGGGAGATTTTAAAATATCTTTTAAAAATTACAGCTGGCTTAAAATGGTTTGCGTGTTCTTTGAAATCATAAACTGTACAGAAGATATACCTGCTGATTACCAATGGCATTTCTTATGTTGCCGGTCTTTCCACCACTGCAAGTCTTTTCGTCCACAGATAATTAATAAAATGTTGTGAATGAAATGTCAATGGTGCAGCCGTTAAAGAGGAAAGCTCAGGAATCTCACCTGTTGGTTTCATATTCTGGTTCCACTACTTACAGCTATTTGACTTTGAGGAAGATTTTTAACCTCTTACGTAGTTCCCTGTCTCATAGGAAGCAAACAGGATAAAATGCAATAATATTTTAAAAAAGCTTTCAGAATTCTGCTTGGCTCAGCATAAACCTTCACTACACATTAACTGGTATTACTGTTGGAAATTTGGGTTCTATCTTCTTAAAAAACACATTCTCAATCACTGAATCTGGTTTACTAAGTAACCCTTACAGGACATTCTGTTTTCCTTTGCTGTAGTTTCTTAGTTTTGCAGCTGGGATGCTCTGGACCAGTCTTGGATGTGACACTGTGAAAACTCAGCCTGGATTAGCAGAAAGAGAAAGACTTCAGGAATGGGATGATCCAGGCTCATATTCCATCTCCAATACTCATTATCTAAATACTATTGTGAAATTTACTTAATCTTTCTAAGCCTCCACTGCCTCATGTGCACAATGTACATAAAATCCTTCCTTATCTAATTCAAATGGAGGAATGTATATAAAATACATGCCATAAAATGTAAATTTCTTTACAAAGGAAAATTATCATCATCATCATCATCATCACTGTCCTTATGTTTAAGAGTTTCCAAATTAAGATACTGATACTCTTTTGCTGATGTGGCGATAGTAAATTTTATTTCGTAAAAACAAGATGCATAAAAACAAAAGAAGTTATGGATTATTTTTTTAGTCACTGGCTCACGTCTGCAGATGAGAATTTTATTCATATGTATTCAAATGTGATTTAAACACATGGTGATTCTTTTATGGTTAAATATAAAAACTTTACAAGTGAAATATTATTGTTTCTTTACCATTTACTCTATAGCTTGCTTGTGCTGCAATTTGTAAATATTTTACAAGGCAGGGGAAAATACACACCCATAATTATTTCTTGATGTTGTCTGGCTCATGATAACAGGGTAAATTCTTTTATTATTAAAAAAAAATTTTTTTCATTGAAGGTTTTTCCAGTCACTCCAAATAAACTTTGCTGTGAATGGAAAAGATACAGCTGATTGCCCTGACTTTTTGAGAGTCTCCTCTGCTCTTGTCCCACTCTTCACTGAGTCAGAAGGAAGGCATGTGGTGTGGCCAACCTCTGAAATCATTAAACATCTCCTGTAAACTGTTGCTGTTAGAGACTTAATCTGGTTTATTTTCTGAAGGCTTATTCATAAGTCAAATCTAATCTGCAGCCAGACAGTTTGATCACTTTCCTCTTGGCTTTGTCAGGCATAGGATTTTATTGCATGGTTGGCCTGTTGGCATGATGATTCCTGAAGGGCCTTCGGTAAGTCGGCAAGTGCCAGGGGCATATCATTGTCGAATTCCAAAGACATGCTACCTCCCCTGACCTGCTGGTAGAGGATTTAGCCTTCTTCAAAGTGCCTCAGGTTGTTCATCAGACATACAGACAAAAATGCTCTGAGAAAATTTATGATAAAGAACTAACTTCCTTTAGAAAGTGATGGGATTTCAGGGAGAGAGAAAAGAAAGAATCTATTTGCTGAACTTGTTTTAGAGACCTGGAAAAAGCCTTTCTCTGTAGTAATGGTGATATTGAAAATTGAAGCAATGCTGTATCTCAGCAGGTATTTAAAACATGTTTTAAATGGTAATAAATAATGTAACTTTCTTTTTCAGAGGCTCAGATCATTCTTCACCTCATTTTGTTTGTATAATGATAAAGGATCCACATAGTGATATAGTGCCATTCTGAGTGAGTTTAAGCCATTAAATAAAAAGCAAATACCATCTGCACTATTTAATTAAAATTATTTATGTAGGGGAGACTCTTTTAAGATAATATAACAATCAGAGACAGACCCAGTAGTCAAGCAGTGCACTGAATGAATAATTTAATGAACACTACTGTGGTCATGGCATTTACTGGGGATATAAAAAAGGCATTGTAATTAACTTTTCCAGTAGTTTATATTCTCATCAAAGGATATAAGGCACAACACATGAAAAGTTAAATATGTATTGTCCAATACAGGAGCCACTAGCTATACATGGTTATTTAATTAAAAAATAAAGAGATTACAATAAAATAAAACTTAAAAAATCCAGTACCTCAGCTACATTAGCCACATTTCAAGTACTCAAGAGGTATACGTGGCTGGTGGCTATCTTATCAGACAGCTCAGGTTTGGAACATTTCCGTCATTGCAGAAAGTTCTAGTAGACAGCCCTGATTTCTCCAATATAGTGTATAAGCAACACACAACTGGCATTGATAGTAACTGCTTGTCAATTGAGAATAGGG
>NW_006439568.1:949274-960722 GCF_000325575.1 Pteropus alecto | reverse complement strand
TATACAGAGCAATATTTAGAAAGACTTTAATAGGACCTTGAGTTTATGGTTATTTTGACAGATGAAAAGGACAATGGAGGACATTCCATGGAGAAAAGAAATAAGAATGTTTAGAGGAAGAAAGCTTTTCTGGCTTAGGTCAAATTCCTGTTACTGATTAGAGAGGGATGAAGATAGAAAGATGGACTGGGGTGGGAGACTCGGTTAAGGGACTTGACTATTAAGCTAAGGTGTTTGTTCTGTATTTCATAATTTCACTGAAACTTTTTGAGCAGCATACTGATGGTCCTGGGACAGTGGCACCACCCAGCAAATATTTTTCCCTATATACCTTATTTGGTGTGTAGAAGGCCAGTATTTAATATTAACATGCTGATGGGAATTTATCTTGTATACCATGGTTAGCTCCAGAGTTGAGCCTAGTAACACCGTAGGTATGTGTCCATGGGCATGAATGGACTTAGGTCAAACTGTGTCTTGGAATAATCTATGGGGATAGAAAAAAGCATATTTAGAGCCTTCTCATTCATGGACACTGAATTATATTTCCCCACCTCTTTTTCCCTTTCCTTCTTTGCATATTTATTATCCTCCTATTATGTGCAAAGCATTGAGGGTGTGGAGATAAACAAGACATAAATCCTTCTGCAAGGGGCTTACAGCTCTGTACATAAAACAAATTAATGCCATTACAGAGTGACCAAGGCCTTGACGGGCTGTGCACAGAGTGCTGGGGAGCATGAAAGAGGTGCATAATGTGCTGGTTGCAGGCATGTTTTCTTAGAGGAGGACACCTGATCCGAATTTTGGAAGAGTACAGATTAATTCAGTAAATTAAGTAGGGAATGCTACATGCAGAGAGGGAAGATCAAGTACAAAAGCAAGAAAAGATAGCAGAATGTGATCACTTGGAAAGAGCTAGACCTTGTTTTCTCTTTTGTCTTTGGCACAGAACAAAGGAAGGGTGCACCGTAAACTTATTTCCATATATACCCTCAGGGTAGGTTAGGCAGTAAGTGTAGATAACATAGACATTTGTGTAGCTGACTCAGATGGCTTGAGGAAATCATTTAAATTGTTTTGACTATCACCATCTGGCTACAGATTGTAGTAAAAGTAACACCAAAGAGAATGATCTGGCAAGCCAGATTCAGGTTTCTTTAATGTGCTGTAGTGCCTTTGTTTCAGTCTGTTTCTCATATAATTATGGGGATTTCTACTGCCTTAGGAATGACATGCTAGGTTGTCACTCTCTTTACCAGATCTATGCCAAGCAACTTGTGATCACTGGGGAGAATTTATGGAGAAAACTTAGCCCTTACAAATTACCCTAGGGAGAAATGATATCTTTTTTTTTTCCTAGTTACACAGCTCTTACTTTTTTGGCTCTGAAATGACAGCATGCTTTTAGGAAAAAATACAAGAAAGAAAAATAAATTAAAATCACAGTATTAAACAAGAAACAGAGCCAGTCGGCAGTGTCTAGGAACAAAGCCACTGGAATTCTCTCACTTTCTTTATGAGTCAGAGGCATTGTCATAGGGAGTTGATGTTTTTTCTCCCTTTTCTGACACGACATCATGAGAGACAGCACGGAGAAGCGGGAAGACTATGGACTTTGGAGTGTGATCTCGATGGGAATACTGGTTCTGCCCCTTCTTAGCTGTGTGACCCTGGGCAAGATGTTTGACCAAGTAGAGGTTTGGTTTTTCTCATTTTTAAACTGAGAATAATAAAACTGTCCTCATAGGGTTAATATAAGGAACAGAGATAATGAGACAAGCACAATGTCTAGTCCTGTTAGACATTTAATAAATATATCTATTATAACTAGTAATGATAAGTTTGAGTTTCTGTCTTGGATGACTGTTTGCTATTTATTTTCTTAAAGGAGAGGGTGCTCCACTCTGCTGTTTCTGGGATACTGGCCTCCAGGCATTATCTTTGTGAAGGCAAAAGAGAATTCCCAGAGTAGAGCCCTAAGAGAAATATGGATTTGATGGGGGTGGGAGGTCTGAGCATCACAGATAAACCAAATAATCCCCAATGTAGCAAGATATACAAAAATATCAGTGAGTGTGTTCCTATTGTAGGAATTAGCTACCTATTGATGGTGAAAAAGTAAATGCTCAAGAAAGATGTTTGGCTAATGAGTTAAGTTAATTAATGGTGGTTAAGGTGAAACAAAATTATTAGCTCAGAGATTGTTGATCTAATTCACAAAATTATCTAGACTCCTTGTTTACTGGACTTATTGCTTATTATTGGTCATTTCTCTATTAATAACACAATATCCAGACAGTGGGAAAGAAGAGATCATTTCAATGTTTGATCTTCCCACCTTCCGGCCTTCCTTCCTCCTTCCCTCTTTCTCTCCTTTCCCTCCTCCTTTCATCCATCTATCCATCCATTCATTCATCTCTCTATCTAGAATATGTAAAATATTTAAGTTATTTTGGCATTTCTGCTATTACTATTATTATAAAGAACTGAGCTGTGGGCTCAAAACATGTTTATCTGCTTCTTTTGTTCCTTTTTCATCTGTGTTTGGAAATCACAGATGAAAGCATCGGGATCGTTTCTTATTTTATGATTTAACATAACACAATTTTTACTGACACTCAGTGTGTATTACATACTGACTAGTAACACTGAAAGCACCGTGTCTCGGTAGATCTTGAAATAATGAAGCAGGGTGGCGATTCCTAAACTGTCCCCAAGTCATTTGTAGAATACCAGTCCTAAGAGATGCTCTGAGGCTGAGAAGATTTGTCATCAAGTAAGTTTAGGGCATGTTGTTGACTAACTTTTTTGAAGAATACATACCTAGCATGTTAGGTTTTTGTCAAGTCTTGCAGTGAATAAAATTAATCATATTGTTTTATTGAGTGTTTCTAAAATTTATTTGACCACAACATTTTTCTGCATAAACTCATATTAATGTCCCAGGTCTTGCTATTTTTGAAATATACTTTGGAAAATGTTGAAAAGAGGCATTCGGGGATTTTACACAACATAACAGTCATTATTAAAAATTTCACCTTTCTCCAGTTAAAATAGAATTTTTAAATTACAATCTTGTTTGTGTGAGGAATTATTTTTTGACTGGCATCAAAATAGGGACAGGTGAACATATCAGCCTTTTGAGACTCTTAAGCCCAAATTTTTGCTTCTTTTTCTTTTTCTACTTACCCTTGACCTTGTCTGACCCTTTGAGACATGTGGAATTGTCTTCTGTATTCTAAAACACAAAAATGTTCTTGCTATATCTTGGAAGGTTATGCGCTTATTTGGAATTTTATTCTCTTTCGATTTGGCTCTGTATAAATACCAGGTGTTGTGGGTATAATCCATTCACTGTACTAAGCAATAGTAACAACGTATGCTTAAGTAGCATCATTTTATAAAATACTTTTACAGGATCTCAAATGCCTCTAAATGGTAAACAGAGTGGCTATTTGAGAATTGTTCTTCTGTGTAAGATAAATAAAGTAAGGCACAGAGATGACCAATGACTTGCCCAAAGAGTCAGGTGTTTTTGAGATTAAAACATTGAAGATTTTTCTGGAATAGGGCTTCTCAGGCCACATGCATTCCAACTTCATAGGGTCATCTCTATTGACATCAGCAATAGCCTTGAAGAGAGGATTGCTCTGTTTTCCTGTGAATGTCATAATCTTAACAAAGCAAGCAGCCCTTCTCTGGTGTGCCAGGGATTTTTTTTTTTTTTTAATGGTCTTAATTGATCTCTATCCCCCAAAGGATTCTGAATTATGCAAGTATCTCAAGTCTTAACAAGCCATCCCCACACAGCTGTGCAATGGAACTGTTCAACGGAAAGGTATTCACTTTGGTCTAGGCAGGGCTGTGGCCGTTCCCTGGAGAGACTCAGACACAGGAGTGCAGGTTCTGGGCCATCTTAGTTGGAGAAACCTGTTGGCCCATTTCTGCTTTCTTTCTTCCAGCTCCTTTCCCCCTTCTCTGGTGACAGGAGGGTCTAGTCATGGCAAGACCCCAGGACTTCTTTTTGAAACTCATGAGATCTTCTCAGCCTGGCCCTCAAGCTCGGCTCTCTCCGTCTTTCCCTCTTGTCGACCCCTAGCTGCCAGGGTTTGTTTATTACCGAATTGAGCATTTAGTCTTGGCTGGTGGTGGCCTAGGAAATAAGATTTTCTAAGATTGCTTTGGTTTTCTTTCTAATAAACTTCTACAAGCCTGGATATTTCTGGCATTGCTGAAATACAGGTGATTTACTCCTAAAGGCTTAAATTGGGATTTTTTGTTTTGTTTTGTTTTGCTTTTAAAAGGAAACCAACAGTGTGATACATTTCCATGGTACATTTTAGCCATTGTTGGCAAAGCACACCTTGCTCTGCCTTTTATCAGAAAAATTCAAATCTGAAGGCCCCCCTTTAGGAATTAGTTTTCTATTCTGAGACACTCAGCCCCCTAGTTCCCTCTGCTGATTGAAGACATCCTCACAACTCATTAGAACAGGAGATTGGAATAAACTGGGAGCTGGAAGGGGAACTAGATGTGTTGTTAAATTAGGAATTGTGGATCCAATAGCAGATTTTTGCTGCAGATCTCTTTTCTTCCAACCTCAACAATCTTGGCCATCTAAGCCAGAAATTTTTAGCTCCACCTAGTGTCTCCCCTCGTGTACTTCTTGGCCTTATCTTGGATCTGCTTTTTAACACAAGGCCGCTCGTTTGAATTTATAGCACTGATGAACACCATGAGCCCTAAACTTTAAGACTAGACAATCGCTAAGTAAAGCTCTTTAAAGACATAAAATAATCTACAGTCATCGCTTTGAATTTATGAACTAAGTTCAGGTTTATCTTTAGAGAGCTCATGGTGATAGTTGGAGGAACATACTAAAAGGCATGATAGCTGTCAAAATGTCTCCCAGCTGCCCTAGGACAATGCTCTTCAACTAGCGCTTAAGATTTGCTGACTTCCTGTTGAACTAAAGGTAGCGGTGGCTTAGCCACTCTGCTTCTGGGTAGCAAAACTACACACACCAGCCATAGTTGCTCTAGTACATGGAGCTTTAATTATGGAGGCCACTGGTCCAGGCTTTCAGAAAAACAGCTGTTTTATCTAGCTAACAGGGCACTGGAGAAGCTCCCCAACAGGCTGGATATATTTTATCTCCTGGAGAAGCCAACAGCTGACACCCACACCCAGGCCTATTCAGTTGGAGTTGGAAAAGTAGCACACAAAGTGATTAATTGTCTTTAATCTCAGCACATCACATGATGCCAATGCCTAAATATCCTGTGATGTAAACACATCAGTAGAGAGCTTAAGAGAGGCAGTCTTCAAGGAAGACTTACTTAAAAGAATGTTTTCACAATGATGCTTAGTCATAGACTATGTAAGCTTTAACATACAATAAATCAATTTCAGAAACGCAATTACTATTTCAAATATATGCAAACAATTGTCAGGCATGCTTTAGAGGAAAGCAAAGATGTATCTGGGGTCACACATTTGTCCACTTATTTAGGGTAAGTCGTTTCCAGAAATAATGCACAAATGTTCTTTTCAACCTTCATCATTTTCTATATTGGAGTAACTTTATATACTACCAAAAATTGTTTTGTGATCTTAGCAGAGAACATTTTGATGACATAGACATAGTATATTGAGTCAGAGTCAAGTCCAAATGAGGTCAAATGAGGCTCTTTTCCCAAATGAAGTCCAGTTGAGGGTTAAGAAGAGTTTTAATGGTTATAATACTTATAAAGCTAGTCGTCAAATGATGTATGATGTTGTACTGAAAGAAGCCTGACCCAAATAGGATTTTATCTCCTAAACATTTGAGAGTCTTGGTTCAGACAATCTATTAAGAAATTTCTTCTCCAACATCTCAAAACTCTCTGGAGTCTCTCCCTCTACTGTTTCAGAGGAATAAACCCTACAACCTGCACCATTCTGTCTCTATACTCTTGGCCCTTTGATGACCCCTTTCTTTTGTCTCAGCACATCTCATGCCTACATCCCTCAACCAGTATGTCCCTCAAAGTTTTCTCTGACTGTCCATTATGCATATTTTACCCTTTTTCTCATTAAAGACCTGGGAAGGTACAAGTATCTATTGGGTGGGAGAAGAGGAAGGTTATGCTATAAATTCATCACAAAATAATACATTTGTTATGCGACATGAATATTGGAACTAGATGTTTAAGTCTGCTGTAAAAAATAATATAACTTCTGGTATTCAAATAAATATGGGAGGACTAGTGACAGTACTGTAGGCAGGGAAATAGCTTAGCCATTGATAAGGCTACAGAACTCTTCTATATTTCCTAAAGCAAAGGAGGATCTTAAAGTTGATATGTTTGAGATTTGAGTACCTATAAGTCCTTATACACTCTTTATAAGGATTTTTATGAAAGCAGTTAAGAAAAATGAATATTTAACACTTAGTTGGTTTTTTTTTTTAATTCACTCACCCACTCAACACAAATTGACCCAAGGAACTACTATGTACCAGGTCCTGGAATGGAGAAAGCCATATAAAGTCCCTATGATGATGACAATCAGTGATTTCACTCTTCACGGGGGTTTGGATCAATGTTTAGACATTCTGTGGTAGAGGTATAGCTGCAGCCCAATACCTCTACCAATTATGGTTTCTGAGAACCCTGTATGCTAGGTTCCAACAGAATTCTCAATATCGTCTGAGACATCTTATGTACGCACTGTGTGGGGAAGACACATTATTACAGTTATTCAAGACAGAGTGCTGATCAGAGAGTCTGGCTACATTAACTCCAGCCCTGGTTCTGCTACACACATCTGGGTGACCTTGGGTAAGGTATCAACCTCTTTGACTCTTTTCTAATTTGTAAAATTAACTTTAGTTAAAATTAGCTCCAAGGATCTTCCCAGCATTTATATTCTGTGATTCTATAAATAAGTTTTTCAATACTTAAGAAGTTAGAATAGGGACTAGTAAATAAAATTGCTTTGAAACTTTATTTCAGAGAGTCTATTGGAGGCAACTAGTGATTTTAAATTACCTTTCTTCAAGGTATATGAATTAAAGTTTAGAAAATATAAAGCCTTTTTTTTGTTGGAATAAAAATTGACATCCTGTTTAAGAAAGTATGAGATTTTTAGTAATGATGAAAGCCACAAGTATGACTTGTACTCCAGAAACTTGATCTATAAGAATTAAAAGGAGATTTCTTCCACTGAGAGAGAAAAAAGATAGCACAGAGGGGTTATGACTGCATTTACAAATCCTGTGCCGAAGGAGAGAAGGGCAGCTTTTGTTTTCCAGGAAGGACAATAGAAGTAAGCCCAAAATAAACAGAAGATCAGATATGTTTTAATATTTTATATACTCAGCTATAAGTGCTGGGAGTTGCTCGTGCTATCATGCTACATTGAGAATTCATCATTATTATTAGAATTCATTATTATTTAACTGATTACTCTGTGGTCAGTTTGGGGAACATTTTTGTTTGTTACTTCAGTTTGATGCTGTGCAATTTCAATGGCTCTTTGAATTTGCATACACAGGGACCCCAGATTATAGATATTTTGACTTTTGTGTCTCTCTGCAAGTCTATTTGCTTGAGGAAAGACTATAAAGAACCTTCTTCCTCAAACAGCAAACATAGTTCCAAAGCGGTAGTGGAATATCAGATTAGTGCCTTTCTCCGTTGGTGCTGAAATATGTTTAATTCTCTCTCCCACTCTTTACCCCTTGTCTCTCTAGAAAGGAGAAGTTTAGCAGCACTCTAATTTATTGCTCTAGGGTGTAAATTGCTGTTAATGACTGCCAGGCCACTGGAAGTACGTTTTCATTATATTTTCACAATTTTCTAACAATTTGTGAGCTAGTCCTTTTTAAAAAGAAATTCTGGATGCTTTGGTAAGTTAGGAAGGAGTCCTTTTCACACAAAATTGAAAAGAGAAAGACTCTCTAAATTTCAAAGGGCAGTCATTCTCTCCTTAACCTCCACCTTTCCTCTCCTTTAATTTTTTTTTTTTTCACTCAATATTTAGAACACTGCACCTCTCCAAAGAGAAGACTGCACTCTAGTCTCAGGATATGTACCTTCTTTAAATTACGTATATGAATTTATGGGTTTATGGGTATCTGGTGGAAGAGAAAGCTAAGGCATGAAGAAACGCCTAGTTCTCAGAGGGTTCCTTGGTGGACGAGGTTGAGAAATATGTCTGCATCCTAATTGCTCTACAAATTGCCATCCCAAAGTGGGTGACCATGAATAAGAAAGAGTAAATTGCTACTACTAATTTCTAATTTGCTAATAATTACCCAGCATCGAGCCTTTTGGGAGAACTAGGATTGGTTTTGTTGCTGTGAATCACCCATTACTTGAAAATATGTTCTGAGGGTTTTTTATACTCATAATATAGCGTTTAAAATTATAACTGGCAAAATCGTGTTGGTTTTAACATGGGGCAGATCTGCAATCATTCTTGTTTTTATAACTGAGCTGTTCCCTTCTGTAGGAAGGGCACGGAGGAGATGGATCTTAACTTATTGGTAGAAATACTCTCACTGATTTCAGAAAGAAATACAAGAGCAGATATGGATTCTGCTCTTCCGCATCTCCTCATATTCCATGTAAGTAAGGGCAAAAAGAAGGTGCGTTTGTAATAGATTCTGGTCTTTCTATTCTCTTGGAGCACTTCCTAGGAGCAATTCCTTCCAGCTTTCTCTCAGTTCTCTACTTATTCATATTCTCTTCTCCTTGATTTTTGATTCACAAGTGGAAATACAGTGGAGTATGCTTTCCGATCATGAAAAGAATATTGTTTTGTACCTTTGAGAATAGTAGAAAATCTGAAACATGTGTTTCCCTAGGTACAGCAGGCCCTCAAAGTCAGCAGAGCACCCTCTCGGTATCTAATGAACCAGGTAGCTGCTCATCTTTTCTTTTTTAGAAACATTAAGGATTTGTTCAAAGCCTGATGGAATAATGTTGGATGGTTTTGGCCATGAACCCAATCTGGGGGCAGCCATACAATGGCATAAAGAGGAGACTCCTGTGCAAATAGGGAGACACTAGGGTAACTACTTGAAACCCCCGCCAATGATTTTTCTAAAAACTTAAGGGAAGTGTCATCTTGCCTGATGTGCACCCCATGGAGAAAGAATTACTTTAAGTGTCTGGTAAAGGCCCCTAGGGGAGTTAGATCATGAGCAATCTAAGATGATCTCACTCAGTTATTCAGGGTGTTGAACTTGATGGCACATGGGGGAGGCAGTTACTGTTAAATGGTTCGTAGCTGGTGGAATAGATCGACTGCCAGGAAAAGCAGAAGCAAACCCTGGGAGAACACTTTTCATCACCAAACTTAGGAACAACGGGGAGTTTTTTTACACTGGGAGCACTTTTTTTTTTTTTTTTTTTCTCGCAGAAAAGATAACTTCCCTTAAGGGAATCTGCTGAATGAGGCAGTGTATTTTCACCCTTGTGATGATGGGCGTGATTCCGACACTACCATAAAAGAAGAATGAACTTGGACATACCACACACTTGGTTTGGCCTTGTCTCATACCTGTGCTCTTGTCACGGTTGATTACCCACTTACATCAGATATGAAGCAAGCTGTCTGCACTGTGGCTTGAGATAAAAGCTATTTCAATATGCCCAGGTCACATTTTATCTTGGCCAATAGTAATTTTATATCATTTTCTTAAAGAAAACCACACTCTTTGCAATAATTTTTTTCCAATGAAGCAAAATTTCATATGACAGAAAGCTTTACATATAACTTTCATTTGAATAATAGCATTGAATCCCCTCCATGCCAAACAGAATTTTAAAATATCTTTATTATTTCTTTTGATATGCAAACCATAAGGAGAATAAGTTTGGAAGACCCTCAGTTAAACTTCTAATGATTCTACTTTAATAGTGGAGCATTTTTTTACAGCTTTGGTGAGTTTTCCTTTTTCAAGTTAAACAATATAAACAAACCAAAAAAAAAAAAAAAAGTCATACTTTTCCCCTCTTACTTTAAGAATCTTAAGAGCTCAAATAGTGGTTTGGTTTCCTGACTGCCAGCTTTGGTTTGCCTTCTTTAAGCGGTCTTGTGCAATTCCCCAGAGGAAACATTGGAAGAGGGTTTTTCTCCCACATGAGAGAGTTTCATCCCACACAGCCCACAGATTTTGATGCCAAACTTCATAGACCAAGTGTCTGGTTTTACAAAAGTAGCTGTGGAATATGTTTTTCCTTTCACAGGTGCACGACACTCACTCTCAAACCTCAGAAATAAGAAGATTTCAGTCTTCAAAAATGAGAGTAGCTTATCCACTGGATATCTCTGTGAAAACTAGGTGTCAATCAGGTCGATTTTAATTTACCAGATGAGGGAAAAGAAGGTGGCAAGCAGAGTTCAAACCTCTAAAGCCTTCTAGCGGTTCTTTCTTTACAACTGTCTGGTGTACACAGAAGTATTGTATAATTTGGCCTGTATTTTTCTCTTACTGTGAAACATATTGAAACACTTGATGTTTAGGTGTGTGTATAGAAATCCATGAAGTCCTTTTATACACTTTACTTCCAACCCAATTCTCATTTTAGGATGTCTTGAAAAGAGAGCTTTGTGAGAGCATATTCTGCCCCAACTTGTAAACTTGGATTTGTTCTTTCCTATCTACCAGCCACCTGATCACCGTCCTGTGTAAAGGGCACCCGTTCACATCATTTTTTCCAAGCGCTTAAACCTGGAAAGATATTTTTTAAAGGACTCACGGAAGCTGTCTTGGGGGTTTGGAAAACATCACAAAATTGTTAGCAGACCTTTTGACTATGCTATTTTTAGGAAACTAATTGTGTTCTTTTAAAGCACATTTTTGACAATGGGACAAAGTTTTCCTTGCCCCCACTGATAATGTGAGGTATTTACAATGAAAAACGTCAGTAAAACGCCCCAAACGGATACATTTTAACCTCAGCAACAGTCAGCAGCAGGGGAAAAGTGATTTAAAAAGAGAAAAAAGTTTTTTGCGATATTTATGCTGCTGTTTCTGCCCAAAATGAACTTTTATTTTACAGTTCAAACAGAAGTTTGTTTTCAAACCAGTTGCTAGTTAAAGGAGCAGCTGATCTGGCATCCATAAGACTAAGCTCAAACCAAACAGTAAGTCTGCTGACCATAGGAGACTTATTTCCCGCAGCAACCCCTGTAGGTCAGATGCCTGCAGAAGTGTTGTCTTACCTTGAGCACGTAAGATCCAGAAGAGAGGTTCGGGGGCTCCCACAGGAGAGGACCGGGAAAGTGCTCTGATCTGGTGCTGGTAACATGCACTTGGCTTTTATGGGCAGGTGGGAGGAGCCGCTCCTCATAGTAGGTGGGCAGGGAAGGAGCGGCGGGCGGGCAGCCCCGGGAGGAGCTGGACACTCTTCTCTGGGGAGGGGCGGAAAGGGCAGAGCGAGCGAAAGAGGG
>NW_006439568.1:919571-949244 GCF_000325575.1 Pteropus alecto | reverse complement strand
GGTGGGAGCGGGGTGGGAGGGGGGCGAGGAGGGAGGTGGAGGAGCAGAGGAAGGAGTGGAAAAGGGAAAGGGAGAGAGGGGGAGAAGGAAAAGAAAAAGAACGAAGGGAAATAGAGAAATAGAGAAAGGGACCACATGTGGGGAAAGGTTGGGGAGAAAATGATTAGGAGACAGAGACACCCAAACACGCAAGATCTGGAAGAAAAGGGAAATGGGATTATTTTCCGTTTTTTGTATGACATTTTTGGTGGGGCGGGCGGGAGAGGTGTGTTGTGGGTGACTGTTATAATTAAAGGTGTTTTCTGTGAATTTGAAAAGCTAAATAACGGTTCAGGAAAACTGAAGGGTTCCTAAGCCAAGCAAAAGAGGGGAAGCTGGGCGTCGGAGGAGCGAAGCCCTAGTGCTGGGTGGACGCCGAGCGGGCGGGAGCGCGGGGCGGACCCTTACTGGCGCGACGGATGCTGGCCACCCCCAGCGCCCCCAGCCCCTGTCATCCTACCGCCCGCTGGTAAAACCCGGCCCTTTCCCTCATCACTCCCGGCAGTGCTTATTTGACAAGAAAGTTCTCCTTGTGCTGTCGGTAGTGTGCAGCATCCAGAGGCCCCTCTTGAGACTTCCGCGGCATTAAGGTAAATCCAGCAAAGGTTGGGGAGGATCAGCAGAGACTGGCTTGTTGAGAATGGAACCTCAAAACCAGCCTCGGTCCTCCAACATTTGGTTATGTAACAGAATTTCAGGGCACTCTGCCCTCTTGTTATTTTCGGTATTTAAAAAACTCTCATTCCTAACAATTGAAAAACGTCTTGGTGCCATAGCGCTCGCTCGCTCTCTATCTCTCTCTCTCTCTCTCTCTCTCTCTCTCTCTCTCTCCTCTGTGTGTGTGTGTGTGTGTCTTAAACATTAAGAGGGGATTCAACCAACAAGCAGCTGAAGGATCAGGCAGAAATTCTTAGCAAATGTATTCAGAGGAAGAAAAACAAGCTCCTTTAGCTGCTGAGTGGTGACTCACTTCCCAGCCCAAGTCTGATTTTTGCCACCAAAGGAATTAAAGCATTTTAAAAGAGAGAACCTGAGCCTCAGGGATGGGGGTACTGAGAGGGGTAAGGGAAGGGTGGGGGATGGGTGAGTGGGCTGGGAAAAATAAAGGAATTAATTTTTACTGAATATATTTATATGTAACTATATAACTATATATAAAACAATGTGTAATATATATAACTTGACACAAATATAACGATTCAGTTTTCCCCACAACTTTATGAGTTAAGTATGATCCATATCATGTAAAAAAAATTTTTTTTTAAGAAAGGAATCTCAAAGGGGTTAAGCAACTAGCTAAAGCTAACAAGGGGGGTGGGGGGCAGGGGCGGGCACAGCTAGTGAGCTTGTACCAGGCTAACATATAGAACATTTAGCCTGGTCTCAAGTTAGATCCTGATGTCTTTGGGGGTTACCAGGCTCCAAGAGAACAAAAAATAATGGCTATGAGAGGGGTTTCTACTGGCTACTATTGACATCTTGAGCCAGATAATTCTTTGTTGTAGGGACCTCTCCTGTGCAATGTAGAATGTTGAGTAGTGTCTCTGGCTTCTACCCACCAGATTCTAGGAGCACCTTCCCTCCCCAAGCTGTGAAAATCAAAAATGTCCCTACACTTAGCCAAATGTCTCTGGGGGTCAAAATTCCTACTTCCTTTTAAGAACCATGGGTCTAGAGAGGTCCACAACTATAAAATAGAATTTTAAAGAAATTTGTTAAGAAAATACCCAATAGTGGTATTTAGATAATAATAATACTGGCTGCCATCTGTGCTAATTTTACACAGGACTTAGTGTTTTACGTATTCATATTCCTATCCGTCTGCTTCCAGAGCCCAAAGTCTCAGTTGCTTCCTTTGTAACTAAGCTTATTCTCAATTGGGTACAGCTGGGGATCAATAAGTAAGACCCCCCCCCCATGTGCCTGGGGTGTGAAGGAAGATTAGTGATGCACGAGAGGAAAACTTTGCAAATTTTATCATAAAAATTTTGACATTAGAAAAATTATTCAAATGTTACTCATAATTTTTACCTTGATTATTTGTCTTAATATTTACAATTTTTCATCTCTAATGCCCCCTATTCAAGTTATATTTAGTAACTTTTTGAGCTGTGAAAAAGTTATATCTAGTGGTTAACTAGCTAGCAGAAGATAAGTTCTCAATTGATATGTATAGTCTGATTGAATGAATGACACTATTGAGCAGACGTATAATGGCCAGTATTTATTAGTTCAGTGAATGAATAAAATTTTGAATTAATTAATGCTTAGAAAGCTACAGCTGTCATATTAGCTTTTCTGTCCATTTGCTATTTGGTTTCACTCTCTTCTCACCCTCCATAACTTAGTTTTCCTCTTTCTAGATAGCATATTTGTCTTTTGAGGATGTGGCCAAATCCATTAAATGAAATCTATGAAATAAATAACCCCTGTTACTGGACCTAGAAGTAGGACTGCATTGACTATTCTGGGCTGACCACTGAAATCAGATGTGATTTTACAGGCAGGGTACCACTTCTAGCACTTTTTAATTTAGCAAAGAAATGTTTTCTGGGCATACTAAAGAGGACCCAGTTAAAAGAGCGTCTGGGGTGATAAACATGTTAGTAGATATCTTCATCAGATTACAGTAAGTCATCTTTTCAATACTGATTTAATGCCTCTCAAACATTCCAGGACCATCACATAGTTGTGAAAAGCAGAAACAGAAACGGCAAAAAAAGCACATTTGAAGGGAAGGCAATTGAAGCCTGTATTTTCCTTCTCCTTTTTCCTCCTTTACTCCCTCCTTTCAAGCCTGAATATCCAGCCAATGTAACAAAAGAGCTCTTTTCATTTTGTTTGTATGTGCTAATGATTAGTTCATTTCTCCAGTTCACACTTGCCTGAATCTGATTCAGTAGCAGATCTGGACAACAAGTCAGTAATCCAAGAATATATTCTTTGCTGACTCTTAGCATGCCCTTCTAGAACCTCTCTGAAGGTGACTGAGGTTTGAAATGACCTAGTTTGGTCTTCTGTGGAAAGAAAGGAATCCAATGACAACATACTAGATGCTGCGAAGTTTCCATTGTGTGGATATAATAACAGCTACAAATGATTACTTATTTTAAAGAGCTTTGAAAATGGAAACCTTGTTTTGGGTTATTTAGAATTAATCGATTCACAAATATTTATTAAGAATGGATACCAGACAGTGTGGAGTATTCAAAGCAGAGGAAAACAAGAATGTAGATTTGTTCTCATGGAGGAAAGAAGCATGAAATCCTGGTAGTTGGGTAGCAAAGAGACTTCGGGGAGGAGGTAGCAATTTGAGCTGAGCCGTGGAAAGTTGCATTTGCATAGATGGGTAATGAAATGTAGGGCAAGGAAAGGAATGTGTTCAACTGGGAAAGACACATGAATATTTGGAGGGTGGTGAATTGGTCAACATGACTGAGCGGAAGGGCCTATGTAGCAGAACAATGAGGCTAAGAAACAGGAAAGGAGAGGTGGGGTCGCCTGTGGAAGGCCTCAGAAGTCACCTCAGTAGTCTGAACTGGATGCTGTAGGCAATGAATAGTCATTAAAGACTTTTGAGCAGTAGAATGGCAAGATGAAAATGGCTTATTATTAAGATTTTACTTTTCTTTCATAGTGTCATTATAGTAGCTTTGCAGATAAGTGCTTTCCAGTATGCTAAGGGACATTAGCATGCCTAGAAACAGAAAACTGAGTGTCTTTGACCTACAGACTTGGAGGCCGGCATGAGGTGGCAGAAATAAAGGTGGCTGTAGCCTATAGTATTTCTACAGTGCCCTGTGTGGTTGTAAGGAGAGGAAGGCAAGATTCTTGCAGGCCGTGGCCTAGATGACAGCTGGGATTAATTTGAAGGGTGTTGTCTGCTCTTTGTGTCAGAGAAACCAGTTTCTTCCTTACCTGTTGTAGCTTTAGTAATCAAACAGTATTTATCCCTAGATAATGGGTCTGATGTATGAGATCCTTGAGTTTTCAAGGTCTCCTGGATTAGAAAACAATGGAATCTGGCTTTAAAAACAATTACCTTCACATTTTCAAACAGCTAGCTTTCAATTGTTTCATATATTACCCTTGGCAGATTTCAACCTCCAATTCTCCCTCCCACTCCTGAGTGCTTCAAAATGCAAATGAACGTGGCTTTTGGTCTAAACAAAAAGTCACTGACGACTTGAAGTTCAAAGTACAGAAATTTGTTCTCCATCTATCAAATGACCCATCAGTCAATCAGTCTACGCTTGTGCTAAGTATCACCAAATATGATCTTGGCCTGCAAGGCACTTACAATTGCCAGCTCTCCCAGGGCATTTAAAATAGAGTTTTATTTACAAAAATTGAAAAGGCACACAGCAAAGAAGAAAGGCACACCTCTCCTGCATTCCAAAGGAACTTTGGATTCTGTGAGTCACTGTTTTCCTGTTGGCCCAGATGGTAGAGAGCTGACTGACTCAGGTGATCCTACAGATGACTGCCTCGCAGCTCCCTCTGGCTTATAAAGAGCACTGGACAAAGAGTCAGGAAACCTGCGTTTTAAACCTGCTGGTTTAGTGGCCAAACCAGCTTGGCCACTAACTACCCACGAAAACTTGGGGCAGATATTTTATGCTTTTTGGATTCAGTGTCTGTATGTAAAACAAGGAAGCTTAACCAGACACTCTCTCAAGTTCTTTCCACCTTTCAGATGCCTTGTTCGGTGCCAGTTGGTGGATGTTCTTCTTAATCAACATCCGCAGGAGGTCAATCCAACATTCAATGATACACACTTAGTTTTAGCCATGGGAGTAAGAGCTCTTAATGCTTTAGTTCAGTGTTTGCTTCAAGGGGATTACACCCCAACATTAAACCTTGCCTATATTCTGGATACGGAATCTCAAAATGTAAGAAGTACCATTGTCACTTAACTAGCTCTTAACTGTCACGATTGTCTAAGTCTCAGGACTTAGCAGAAATCTCCCAGATTTAGCCATCAGCCTCTAAACCTTGAAGCCTTTTAACTCTCTACCTCTGAATCAAATAGTAATTGTCCTTTTCACTGATGGAAATGGAACCACACCATGCCAATCCCTGGTTTCTGAAAATTCTATCCATTTTGCCAGATTTATTTGATGTCCAAATTAGTTTATTTGATTTCCTAATGAGCTCTCTACTTCCACTGTAAATTCCTCTATCTTCCTAGTGCCTCACATCTTTATTTCTCTAATTAGGAGAAATTTGGTTACCTTTTTCAATATAGACTAAATTATTGTAGCTCTTTTTAGTTTCCTAAACGATTAGACTTTTAAAATTTTTAAAAAAATTTTCCAATTACAGTTGGCATACAATATTATATTAGTTTCAAGGGTACAACATAGTGATTATATATCTGTATAACTCACAAAGTGATCACCCCAATAAATCTAGTACCCTTCTGACACCATACATGGTTATTACAATATTATTGCCTATATTCCTTATGCTATACTTTATATCTCCATGACTATTTTGTAACTACCAGTTTGTACTTCTTAATCCCTTCCCACTTTTTCACTGACTCCCCCAATCCCTCTCCCATCTGGTAACTCTCAAAATGTTCTCTGTATCTATGACTTTTTTTCTGTTTTGTTGTTGTTTATTTTGTTCTTTAGATTCCACATGTATGTGAAATCATGGCGTTTGTTTCTCTCTATCTGACTTACTCCACTCAGCACAATACCCCCTAGGTACATCATGAAATATCTTTTACCATCCCTTTACTTTCCATCCGTGTGTGTCTTTTAATCAGAGGCGAGTCTCTTATAGGCGGCCTATGTAAGTGTCTTGTTTTCTTATTCATTCAGCCATCTTATCTTTTGACTGGAACATTTAATTCTTTTTGCATTTGAAGTACTTGTTGATAGATATGTAGTTATTGCCATTCTTTATTCATATTTTTGATACATATTTTTTTTTTCTTCTTAAAGAAGTCACTCCAACATTTCCTATAATACTAGCTTGGTGGTGATGAACTCCTTTAGCTTCTTCTTGTCTGCAAAGCTTTTTATCTGTCCTTTGATTCTAAATGATAGCTTTGCTGGGTAGAGTAATCTTGGTTCTAGGTCCTGGGATTTATTACTTTGCATATTTTGTGCCAAGCTCTTTTTGTCTGCAAAATCTCTGTTGAGAAATCCACTGATGGTCTTACAGGAGCTCCCTTGTAGGTAACTAATTGCTTTTCTCTTGCTCCTTTTAAGATTCTCTCTTTGTATTGAACCTTTGGCATTTTAATTATGATGTGTCTTGGTGTGGGCCTCTTTAGGTTCATCTTGTTTGGGACTCTCTGAACTTTTCCTGGGCTCGTATGTCTATTTCCTTTACCAAGTTAGAGAAGTTTTCCATCATTATTTCTTGAAATAGGTTTTCAACTTCTTGCTCTCTCCTCCTTCTGGAACTCTATGATGTGAGTGTTGGAACGGTTCATGTTGTCCCAGAGGCTCCTTAAACTATCTTCACGTTTATGAATTCTTTTTTCTTATTGCTGTTCTGATTGTGTGTCTTCCACTACCCCATCTTCTGTATTGGTGATTCAATCCTTCACTTTATTCATCTGTTGATTCCCTCTAATATTGTATTCTTCATTTTGTATTCTTCATTTCTCACAGGTTTCCTCTTATGTTTCATCTCTTTGTTAAAGTTCTCACTGAGTTCATCTACTCTCCCCCTAAGTTCGTTGAGCATCCTTATAACCAGTGTTTTTGAACTCTGCATGTGGTAGATTGCTTATCTCCATTTTGCTGAGTTCTTTTTCTGGAGCTTTGTTCTCTTCTTTCATATGGGACATGCTTCTTTGTCTCCCCATTTTGGCTGCCTCTCTGTGTCTGTTTCTAGGTATTACGTAGGGCTCCTAAGTCTCCCAGCCTTAGGAGTGTGGCTTTATGTAGTAGGTGTCCTATGGGGCCCAGTGGCACAGTCCTGGGAGGGGTCCAGCTGCAGGCCAAATTCAGCTGCACCTCTGGGGCCACCTGGTAAGAGTCACCAAGCAATCCAGAAATGGCTGCCACCCATGCTGGGCCTATAGGTGCCTTGAGAAGCCAAGCCAGAAACCAAGGCTGGCGGCCACTGGGCTTGGGACTGCTCTGCAAGAGGTACAGGGCATGCCAAGGCCAAGATGCTTTATTGGGTTTTATGAACCTTTGAGAGATTTTAGGAAAATTCACAGCAAGGGCCAAGATAGAACATTCATATGGAATAAACTACTGGAAGCCGCTTGGGTGGGCCCACAAGTTGGGAGAGGTAGAGTCTCAGGGACTCCCCTGGGCGGAGCAACCTGTGTTATCCAGTTTGATGGTGACTCAGCTATGTCAGAACCTGCGTCTGCATACTGGGAGTGGGAAGAGCTCAACGAAGAAACAGTGGATACTGCCAGCACTTCTGTCAGGGAGAAAGTCACCCTTCCAGCCCTTGTCCTGAAGCCTGACAATTTAGTGTCTCCCCATATGTCCCTGGCACTCCTCGAGCAGCCATCCCAGTGCTGGAGCTCAAAGCAACTGAGTCCGTCAGGGAGTAAGTCTGGGCACGGGCCCTTCAGAAAAATGCTTGCAACTCCAGCAGCCCTCCGTCTCACTCAGCCACAATCTCCACTGGTTTTCACAGCTAGAAGTTGTGGGGACTTGTCTTCTGGGCACTGGAACCCTGGGCTGAGGAGCCCAGTGTAGGGCCGGGACTCCTCACTCCTTGGATGGGGGTGGGGGTCCTGCAGCCAATATAATTCTCCCGATTCTCAATCACCACATGTAGTTGTGGGACCGGGCCGTTTCTCAACTCTGCCCCTCCTATTGGTTTAAGGTGACCTCTTATTTTTGTTCCCAGTTGTAAGACTTCTTTTCAGCCAGACCTCAGGCAACTCCATGTGCTAGTTGCTCTGTAGTTGCATTATAATTTTACTGTGGTCACGAGAGGAGACGTGCACAGCATTTACCTTCTACGCCATCTTGACTGGTAAACCTACTCTCTTTTGTTCTTATTAACATTTGCCCCATGTTTGATTTTAATAAATATTATATTTTCTGCTGAGAGTTACATCTTATGCAAATTAACATTTTCATGAAAAACTTCAGTTTGGCTGGCAAAAATGTTTATCTAAAGTGGGAGATCTAACAGGTGTCTTAGCTTAAGACTGGCGTGTATTTATAGACATATTTGTCCTGTACCTAAATCACCTTGCATGCTTCCCCCAGAGCAATCACCGTAAGCCCAGCAATGATTATGTCACTCCTTTGTTCAAGAGATATCTGATGACACCACACTACAGAAAAATCTGAATGATACCAAAGAGATTCATCTTGATATTCCTCAACAGCACAGGTTTATGCAGAGCCATTAAAAGCAGGAAAAAAAAAAAAAGTAAAAAAATAAGTAAGAGCAATAGAGTTCTTTAACCATAATTTAGGCATTGACCATTGAACAATTGTGGGCTGAGTGGCTACAAATGTTTTGTAGCATCTGCCCCAACACCAAGAGAAAATACGGTGTGGGATCCTGAAGTGCCAATCTAGGGCAGAGGCCCTGACATTGTATATGTCTCCTCTATGCCCTGACTGGAGGATGAGGATCATCTTGGTTGGGATGCTTGTCTATGATCATAGCCAGGGTAGTGGGTCAATAAGTCCTTTTGGGGAACTGAACTATTCAAGACCGAAGGGGCATAACTGGAGAAATCAGGCTAAGACTTGATCTGTTAAGGAAAGTTGAGAGTAAAACATACATATTCTCCAATACATTTTCAGTGCCTGCTATGGCGCCTGGAACACAGAGTCATGTTCAATAAATATTTATGGGAAAATATGGATCGATGAATAAAAATGACAATAGCACCAAGTAAGATATCAAGTCTAATGGGGTCAGGCAGGATGTTCCAAAATCAGGGTGTTCTGCTAAGAGTCCCAGAGGGCATCAAGGGTAAAGAGACAAACCTCATATTTAGGTTGTGTCTGGGTAGAACTTGACATAGTGTTGGAAACAGAAACAGAAGAAAAACAAGAGCATATAGAGAGTATGACTCTAGCCACCCTTATTAAAGGTTAGACAGATTGGTGGTAAACTCCAGAGAGACATTCTCATGCTTGCATGTTATGCGTATTGTGGACTGGCATATACTTGTTGACTTTTCCTTCATATGGGGTTAGTTCTTTTTCATTGTCTCTATAAAATTCCCAATTATGCAACCCCCTTTAGATATTGATAAAGAAGCAGAAAGACCCAATGGGAATTTCGAATCTTGTTTCGTTTCCTGTGTTGATAGTGCTCTTTGGTAAGCAGCCCTCTCACACACAGATGCACGGTCAACAAGAATGTACTGGGTGGCAGGGAAAGCCAGCATAAGTTTAATGTTTAACCAGAGAAAATCCGCATTAGTAGGATAATCAGTGTGGATATCTAGAAGAACCCATAATGCAAGTGACAGGCTGAACTAATTCTTTTGGTCCTTGTTTATCAGTTTGTCAAGTCCCTGGAGCAAGCTTCAAGAAATAAGAGGTTTTAGAGTTGTGTCATTCTCATCGACTATTATATTACATCGGTAATGGTTATAGCTCTGGTTTCTATTTATACCATGGGACTGTTTTTTAACAAATTTGACTTGTGGCAGTTTGCCCATTATTTACATGTTACTTTAAAGCACATTGCTAATGGAGAATGAGTGGCTTGATTTTTCCAGAGATGAGGATAAAATGTCTGGGTTATCATGGAATTGACCATGTACACACTTCACTTGTCACCATCTTATTAAGTCAATTTTCAAAAAAGAATTGCCAAACTTCTTGGCATGCACCTCTATCATCCATATATGGGAATCATTGGACTATGTAAATGCTGTCTTTTTGTAGTCATTTGTGTTTTATGTTCACTGAGTGGAATTACTCAGTAATATGAATAAGTCACAGATGAAGTCTTAGACAAAAAGTTCTTTGGACTGGGAAATAATATATATATATATATATTTTAAATGTGTTTGTTGCTTCCATGAGTTTTTGTTTACATTTTGGATTACAGCCATTGCCACCATTGTGTAAAAGCCAGAAAGAAATTTAATCAGGTGTTGCCCACAGGGGTTATGATTTATTATAGTTTTCAGTTTTCACTACATCTTACTGAGTCAATGGACCCAGATGCAGCATACCTCTACTGCAGAGATCTAAGGCACACACATTCAAAAACGTTTTATAATTAAAACATGGTCCTATCTCTTTAGATTTATTTAAAGATAAAATCCCTTTAAAGCAATCCTACTTTCCTAATTAGAAGTTCCCTCAATTCTTTTTCACAAATATTATGTCTAGTTTTTGGTTCCCTGAAAACCATCTGCCCAATTATCTTTTTCTAAACATATGATTAATATAACTTCTTACATTTCTTTAGCTTACATCTATTTGCCAGTATGTTCATTCTTTTAGTTTTGTAAAAGAAATTACATTCTGAAGAACAATGGGATTTTTCAAAGCACAGTTGAGAAGAAATTTCATGTAACCATCTTCCATGTTTTCTTTAATGTCTAGCCTCGTGCCTCTCCTAGATGCTTCACTGACTGTCAATTATTTTTATACTCTGTCTCTTTTGCCTTCTGTATCCAGACTGTTGTCAAGTCGTATTTATTTGGTCAATGTCTTGTTCACCCTTCCATTCATTCAGTCTGTATTTATTGAGCCTCTTCTTTGCACATGTAAAGGATTATTCTTAGGGAATCATGGGCACTGCTGTCTGCAGTACACTATTCCTTGTCACTAGCAAAGTACAGGCCTAATCACTTCTCATTTAGTTCATTGAACTTGCCCTTTAGGGGCCTCAGAACAAGAGCCACTGTATACAGCATACACCAAAATGGAGCCATTCTTCTGTCCAGTATCACATTCTGTTTCTTGATACCTTGACTTGTCTTCATTCTTAATACTTGGCTACTGTGGTAGGCAGAATAATAGCCTCCCAAAGATGATGATGTCCTAATCCCCACATCCAGAGAATAAGTTACCTTGTGTGGTGCCAGGGACCTTGCAGATGTAATAATGTTAAACGTTGGGGTGAGGTTATCTTGGATTATCTGAATAGGTCCAATCTAATCATGAGTCCTTAAAGACTGAGAGCCTTTCTTAGCTGTGTTCAGAGAAGGTAATGTTACAAAAGAAGAAGGGTCAGAGAGATGCTATATTGCTGACTTTGAAGACGGAGGAAGGGGGCCATATGCCAAGGAATGCAGGTGGCCTCCAGATGCTGGGGAAAGCAAGGAAATGGATACTGTCCTAGAGCCTCTAGAAAAAACTCAAATTTGCTGATACCTTGATTTTAGACCGTGAGATCCAGGTTAGCTTTTTAATATACAGGTCTGTAATATAATAAATTTGTATTGTTTTAAGACACTAAATTTGTGGTAACTTGACTTGGCAGTAATAGAAAACTAAAACAGCTCTTTTCTCAGCCTTGAGCTCTCGTACTTCTTGGATTGACATTTGGCATCTCCTGCTTAATGGCCTCTTTACATTGACCTCAGTTGTTCATCTTCAACTCTTTTTGGATCTCAAAGTTAAGATATCATCTATGTCTTGATATCTACTAATGACTGTTCATTCTTCCACTTTTAGTTTCTTTTCTGTAAATAGTTATCTGGGCTTAACATAACTATTTTTCCCTCCTGTAGTGCTTTCTTTCTTCCATACACCTTCTACATGAGACTAGGTTTCAAGGCTTTGTGTTATTTGAGCCCAGTCTATCTTTCTGATCCTACCTCCTCCAGTTCTTCATGGTCAAGCATGTTCCAGTTAAAATGTACTTCTCACTATTTTCACACATAATCTCTACTTTAGAGATTTAAATCAGTCAGCATAAGCTTGGTCATGCTGTAAAAACAAAACAACCTCAAAATCTTAGTGACTTAAGAAATATTCACATGGGTCATTTGAAAGCTCTTCTCAATTTTCTCGTGCTTGGTGGAGCAAACACCACCCCAAAAAGTTGCTGGCCACTATGCAGTGGAAAACAGCTGTATATGATATCAGTGGTTATGCTCAGTCAAGAAGTAACATCTGTCCCCTTGACTTTCAACCCATTATCTAGAACTAGCCACATGGTCCCACCCAAGAAAACTATAGATTATAAGCCTATTATTTATGTGGAAGATGGCCACTGCCATCACTCTATAACTCTCTATAAGAAAGATTGGAAAATAGCTTCACATCTACCAAGTCTGTCCATAGCTACACTGTCCTACAAACAAGGTTTCTTCGGGTACACCTGGTCATAAAGTCGTAAAATGGTTATTTTACTGTGTCCACAACTTATGTCTTAAAAGGATCATGAGAACTTTAAGGGAAGAAATTGTTTCCTCAATCGCTATAATCATGCATTGAACTTCTACTGAATGCAAAGTAGAGTAGAATGCTTGGGAACTATAAAGATGAACTACACATCCTGCTGGGATACAGGTGTAGGTGGGGCTCTGGGGTAAAATGCTCTCTCCAACTTTGACAATTATGGAGGAAGTGATCAGAAAGGCAGGTGGGACAAATAAGGGGGAACATTAGGGATATCAATTTTGTCCAACGTCTGCATAGGCTTTTGAAGATAAGTTTGTTCTAGTTTACTTCGCAACTTCCAGAGGAACTTGCAAGAAACTGAATTTTATAAAATTTGAAAACATATTTATGGATGTGTTGTGCCAGGGTGGAAAGAATATATGCTTTGGAATTAGGCCCATCTGAAAAGGATTCCTAGGTCTGCCTACATTCTTGTGTAATCTTGGGGAAATTACTCAACCTCTTTGAGACTTGGTTTCCTCACTTGTAAAATGATTAGTAGATTCCTCAAGAGATTAATGAGAAGACAGAAAACATATTTATGCTGGGACCTGGTACAACTAGGCTCTAAATGAACCCTGGTTTTCTTCAGTCTCCTTCATGAGACACAATAGATGCTAATATTTCATTTTATTTTGTACCAGGTCCTATATAGTATCATTTAAAAAAAATTGTTTATAAAGACATTTACTTTGCATAAGTTTGGCCATGCTACATAGTTTCCTTTCTTCTCTCCCTCCCTCTCTCTCTCTCTCAATCTCTCTCTCTCTCTCTCTCTCTCTCTTTCTCTCTCTCTCTCTCTCTCTCTCTATCTCTCTCCCCTTCGTATTTTTTTATTGGGTATACCATATACCATAAAATTCATGCTTTTTGTGTGAATTGTTCAGTGATTGCTATTAGTCACAAAGTTTTGCAAACAACAATATTATTTAATTCCATACTATTTTGTCACCCCCAAAAGAAACCTCATACCTATTAGCAGTCACTCCTCATTCTGCCCTTCTAGACCCTGGCAACCAATAATCTACTTTTGTTATAATAATTCATTTCATATAAATGAATTTATATAATATGTAGCCTTTTGTGTCTGTATTCTTTCACCTAGTATAATGTTTCAAGGTTCATCCATGCTGTAGCATGTTTCAGTACTTCATACTATCTTTTTATTGCCAACTAATATTCTATTGCAAGGATATATGACACTTTTGTTTATCCATGTATCAGTTGATGAAATTTGGGTTGTTTCCATTATTTGGCTATTATGAATAATGCTACTCTGAACATTGATGTACACATTTCATGCAGTCATATGTTTTTATTTCTCTTGAGTCTATCCTAAGAGTGGAATTTCTAGGTCATATGGTAACTCTACATTTACTGTTTGTGGAACTGCCAGACTGTTTTCCAAAGTGGTGGCACTATTTTATACTCCCACCACCAATGTATAAGTGTTCTAGTTTCTAGAAATCCTTGTTAACACTTGTTTTTGCTTGTCTTTTTAATTATAACCTTATTGTTAGTTGTTCTGATCATAGCCATCCTACTAGTTGTGAAGCAGTATCTCATTGTGGTTTTGATTTGCATTTCTGTGATGACTAATGATTTTGAACATATTTTCACATGTGTATTGGCCTTTTGTTTAACTTCTTTAGAGAAGTGTCTATTTAAATCAATTTTCTTTCTTTTTCCACCATTTCTTCTTGTTTTAAATTTTTCTTTTTTCTTTATACTGCTAGACTTTCTGATTACTCCTAACTGGACACAGAAGCAGGGTCTAAGTGAGATACTACTGGTTCCTACCCATAAGTTATTGAAGGTAAGAGCACTGAAATGTGAGCCTGCAATCTTTTCCCTACCTTTGGCTTTGCTGCATCTATCTATGAGACCTTGGACAAATAGCTGTGAACCTGAACCTCCTTTTCCTGTCCAACCAGGTTAATTTTTGTCAGTCTATAAGCTTTAATGCTGAGCACCAGCTATGCATCAGATATGCTGCAAGGTCCTGGGAAAAGTAGATGTATAAGGCTTGGTTTCTCTGCCCGATGCCTCTTGATATATAGACATATTTAAATAGATATTGCAATATAACAAGATGTAGTCACAGGGAAGAGAATCAAATATTGTGGAAGCTCCAACAAGGGAGTAGCTTGCTGTTCCTAAGTGGCTTCAGGAAAGAGGGTCCCTGAAGTGTCCTCCCACTTTAAGATTTTCTGAATCTAGGATATTCTTTCCTTTCAGTGTGTATATTTTGTTGCATTAAATGGAGAGATTATATTGCATATCAAGTTGTGCAGCCCTATAGTTATTAATGTTTGAGTTCATTAGAAAAACTGGCTAATCGAGTGCTCCCCAGTTCTTGACTCTCAGGGGAAGAACCAAGCTTTATTTGCCTTTGTATCAGAGTCTGTAGTGTATGTCGAGTGAACAAATCATTTTAGATAGAAGAGGAAATTACAAACTACATTTTAGAGGCCTCAACTATAATTTTTCTTTTCACACTTGAGCCCCAAATAATAATATTCCCTTTTGTGAATATTTGTGAACTCAAATGTCCATCAGGTAATGTGTAGATAAACAAATATGTGATATATCTATGCAATGGAATATTACTTGGCAATAAAAAGGTAGTATGAATTATTGATATATGCTACAACATGGATGAACCTTGAAAACATTATACTAAGTGAAAGAATCCAGACATGAAAGATACTTTAAACCTTAATAAGACAAATTCAGCTTTCTTATGGAGAGTCCTGTAATACTCTTTATTAGCAAGAAGCTATCACTTCCTCTTACCTGCAAGGTTTTTAACACATTCAGCCAAATCGATTACAAATCAGTTCCTTTTCCTCTAATATTACAAAGGCCTTTTAGAGTTAAAGATCTAGAGATTCTCTTGATGGAGGGAAGCTTTGGGGTTATTCAAAATTTTAACTTTTAATTTTATAGAAGAGGAATTGAGCATCATTTATGTCAAATGATCAAGTCCAGGAATAGGCATTCAGCCTCCCCCTTAACAGATTTCCTTTTTCTTCCACTTTCTCTTTGCTCTCTTTAAAATAAAAATTAACAAGTTAGGACTAAGTAAGTGGTCTGAATAAAAATGAGTCTGTAGCCTCTTTTCAATTGACTTGAGGTGTGCAAGAAAGTATTTTAGGCTCCCAGATTCTTTGATAGTTTTCAGAAAAGTCTTTCTACGACTAATTGTATTAGTCATCTAAGGCTACCATAACAAAACACCACAGACCAGTTGACTTTAAGAACAGAAATTTATTTTCTCATATTTTTGGAGGCTGGGAGTCTGATATCAGGGTGCCGGCATGGTCAGATTCTGGTGAAGGCCCTCTTCCTGGCTCGCAGATAACCACCTTCTTGCTGTGTCCTCATGAGGGTGGGGAGAGAGAAAAAGAAAAATATTTCTTCTCTTTTTTATAAGACCACTAATCTTTATTTTTTTTCAATTACAGTTGACATTCGATATTATTTTATATTAGTTTTAGGTATACAGCATAGTGGTTAGACATTTATATAATGTAAAAAGTGATCCCCCTGATAATTCTAGTACCTACCTGGCACCATACGTAGTTATTATGATATTACTGGCTATATTCTCTATGCTATATTTTTTATACCTGTGACTATTTTGTAACTACCTATTTGTACTTAATTCCTTCACCTTTTTCATCTAATTCCCCTCCCATCTGGCAACCATCAGTTTGTTCTCTGTATCTATGAGCCTGTTTTTAATTTGTTCATTCATTTATTTTGTTCTTTAGATTCCATATATAAATGAAATCATATGGTAGTTGTCTTTCTCTGTCTGACTTATTTCATTTATCATAATACCCTCTAGGTCAGGGGTCCCCAACCCCCTGCAGACTGGTAACAATCCAGAGCCTTTTAGGAACTGGGCCACACAGCAGCAAGTGAGCGGCAGAAGAGCAAGCGAAGCTTCAACTATATTTGCAGATGCTCTCCAGCTCTAGCATCTGCACCTCAGTTCCACCCTCAGATCATTAGGCATTGGACTCCAGTAGGAACACTGGTCCCTGGTACCAAAAAGATTGGGGGCTGCTGCTCTAGGTACATCCATGTTGTCCCAAATAGTAAGATTTCATTTATTTTTATGGCCAGGAAATATTACACTTCTTGTGCCACTTCTTCTTTATCCAATCATTTGTTAATGAGTATTTAGGTTGCTTCCATACCTTGACTATTGTTAATAATGCTGTAATGAACATAGGGATGCATGTATCTTTTCAAATTAGTGTTTTGGATTTCTTCAAACAAATACCCAGAAGTGGAAATGCTGGGTCATAGGGTACTTTTATTTTTAATTTTGTAAGGAATTTCCGTACTATTTTCCATAGTGACTGCACCAATTTGCAGTCTCATCAGCAGTGCATGAGGGGTGCCTTTTCTTCACATCCTCATGAACTCGTATTTGTTGATTTATTGATGATAGCCATTCTGACAGGTGTGAGGTGATATCTCATTGTGGTTTCAATTTGCATTTCTCTGATGATTTGTGACATTGAGCATCTTTTTATATGTCTATTATCCATCTGTACGTCTTCTGAAGAAATGTCTCTCCAGGTTTTCTACCCATTTTTTATTATATTGTTTAATTATATTGTTTCCTTTTTAAAATTATATTGTTTTGGGTGTAAATTTGTATGAGTTCTTTATAAATTTTGAATATTAACTTCTTATCGGATGTATCATAGGTGAATATCTTCTCCCATTCAGTAGGTTATCTTTTCTTTTCTTTTTTCTTTTTTTTTTCTTTTTTTGATGGTTTCCTTTGCTGTGAAAAATTTTTTAGTTTGATGTAGTCTCATTTGTTTATTCTTTTGGTTCCATTACCTGAGCAGATATATCAGAAAAAATTATTACTAAGAGCAATGTCAGAGAGTTTATTGCCTATGCTTTCTTCTAGGAGTTTTATGGTTTTGGGTACTATATTTAAATCTTTAATCTATTTTGAGTTTATTCTTGTTTGTTGTGTAAAAAGATGGTCTAGTTTTTTTTTTTTTCACATATATCTGTCTAGTTTTCCCAACACTATTTATTGATTACACTGACTTTACTCCATTGTATATTCTTGCCTCCTTTGTCATAGATTAATTGGCAATCCAGGTGTGGGTTTATTTATAAGGTTTTTATTCTGTTCCATTGATCTATGTGTCTGTTTTTATGATAGTACCATGCTGTTTTGATTACTATAGCTTTGTAGTATAGTTTGATATCAGGTAGTGTGATACCTCCAACTTTGTTCTTCTTTCTCAAGATTGCTGTGGCTATTTAGCATCTTTTGTGGTTCCATATAAATGTTAGGACTATTTTTTCTAGTTCTATGAAAGTTGCTATTGATATTTTGATAGAAATTACACTGAATCTATAGATTGCTTTGGATAGTATGAATATTTTGATGCTGTTAATTCTTCCAATCCATGAGCACAGTATATGCTTCCACTTATTTGTATCTTTTTCAACGTCTTAAAATTTTTCAAGTACACATCTTTTATCTCTTTGGTTAAATTTATTACTATGTATTTAATTTTATTTTTTTGATGCAATTGTAAATGGGATTGTTTTCTTAATTTCTTTTTCTGACAGATTGTTATTGATTCAAAAAATGCAACCAATTTCTGAATATTAATTTTGTATCCTGTTACTTTGCTAAATTCATTTATCAGTTCTAATAGTTTTTTGGTGGAATCTTTAGGGTTCTCTCTCTATATATAGTATTATGTCATCTGAAATGACAATTTTACTTTTTTCTTTCCAATTTGGATGACTTTTTGGATGATTATTTTTCTTGTCTGTTCGCTGTGGGTAGGATTTCTAATACTATGTTGAATAAAAATGTTGTAAGTGGACATCTTTGCCTTGTTCCTGATCTTAAGGAAAATATATTTAGCTTTTCACATTGAGTATGATTTTAGCTGTGGGTTTGCCATTTATGGCCTTTATTATGTTGAGATATATTTCCTCTATTCTCCCTTTGCTGATAGTTTTTATCTTAAATGGATGCTGAATTTTATTAAATGCTCTTTCTGCATCTATTGATATAATCATATGATTTTTATGCTTCATTTTGTTTATGTGGTGTATCACATTAATTGATTTGCAGATATTAAACCAACCTTGCATCCTGATCATAAATCCCACTTCATCATGATATATGATCTTTTTAATGTATTGCTGAATTTGGTTTGCTAATATTTTATTGAAGATTTTTGCATCTATATTCATCAGGGATATTTGCTTATATATATATATTTTTTGTAATATCTTCATCTGGTTTTGGAATCAGGGTAATGCTGGCCTTGTAAATTAAGCGTGGGAGTCTTCCTTCTTCTTGAATTTTTTGGAATAGTTTGAGAAGGATAGGTGTTAATTTCTCTTTGAATGTTTGGTAAAATTCACCTGTGAAGTCATTCAGTCCAGGACTTTTGTTTGTTATGAGCTTTTTGATCATGGATTCAATTTTATTAGTAGTTATCTGTTAGTTCAGATTTTGTTTCTTTTTGACTTAGTATTGGAAGATTGTATGTTTCTAAGAATGTATTCATTTCTTCCATATTGTCCAATTTGTTGACATATAATTGCTCATAATATTTTCTTATAATCCTTTGTCTTTCTGTGGAGTCAGTTTCCACTTCTCCTTTCATTTCTGATTTTATTTATTTGAGTCCTCTTTCTTTTTTTCTTGATGAGTCTGGTTAAAGGTTTATCATTTTTTTTTTTTAATCTTTTCAAAGAACCAGCCCTTTGTTTCATTGTTCTTTTCTATTTTTTTTTTTTAGACTTTATTTTGTTTATTTTTCCTCTGATCTTTATTATTTCTTTCCTTCTACTCACTTTGGGCTTTGTTTGTTGCTCTTTTTTAGTTCTTTTAGGTGTAAAATTAGATTGTTTATTTGAGATTTCTCTCATTTTTTGAGGTAGGCCTGTATTGCTATGAATTTCTCTTTTAGAAATGCTTTCACTGTCTCATAGATTTTGGCTTGTCGTTTCATTTTCCTTTATCTTAAGGTATCTTTTGATTTATTCCTTTATCTTATTGTTAATCCATTCAATTTTTAGTAGCATGTTATTTAGACTTCATGGTTTTTTGTGTTTTTCAGTTTTCTTCTTGTAATTGATTTCTAGTTTCATACCATTGTGGTCAGAGAAGATGCTTGATATAATTTCAATCTTTTAAATTTGTTGAGACTTGTTTTGTGGCCTAACATGTGGTCTATCCTGGAAAATGTTCAATGTGCACTTGAAAAGAATGTAAATTCTGCCGCTTTTGGATGAGTTTTGTTCTAACACATCAATTGAATCCATCTGGTCTAATGTGTCTTTTAAAATCAACAAGGCACTGTTTCCTTGTTGGTTTTCTGTCTGGATGATCTATCCATTGATGCCAATGGGGTGTTAAAATCCCCTACTATGACTGTGTGACTGTTGATCTCTCCTTTTATGTCCATCAATATTTGCTTTATAAATTTAGGTGCTCCTATGTTGGATACATAAATGTTTACAAGGGTTTTATCCTTTAGTTGGTTTGATCCCTTTATCATTATGTAGTATTCTTTTTTGCCTCTTGTTATATAGCCTTTGTTTCACAGTCTATTTGTCTGATATAAGTATTGCTACCCCAGCTTTTTTAAATTTCCATTTACATGAAATATCTTTTTCCATTCCTTCACTTTCAATCCGTATGTGCCTTTCAATCTGTATGTGCTTTTCATTCTGAAATGGGTGTCTTGTAGATAGCATATGTATGGGTCTTGTTCTCTTATCTATTTAGCCACCCTATGTCTTTCGATTGGAACATTTAATCCGTTTACATTTAAAGTGATTATTGATAGGTATGTAGTTATTATCATTTTGTTATTCATATTTCTGTCCCCTCTCACCCCCTTCTTCTTCTTAAAGAAGTCCTTTTAACATTTTTTTGTAATACTGGCTTGGTGCTGATGAACTCCTTTAGCTTTTTCTTATCTGGGAAGCTCTTTATCTCCCCTTTGATTCTAAATGATAGCCTGGCTAGATAAGAGTAGTCTTGGTTGTAGTTCCTTGATTTTTATCACCTTGAATATTTCATGCCAATCTTTTCTGCCTTGCAAAGTTTCTGTTGTGAAACCAGCTGACAGTCTTATGGGAGCTCTCTTGTCAGTAACTAACTGCTTTTCTCTGGCTGCTTTTAAGATTCTCTCTTTGCCTTTAACCTTTGGTATTTTAATTATGATGTGTCTTGGTGTAGACCTCTTTGGGTTCAACTTGTTTGAGACTCCCTGTATTTTCTAGATTTGTATGTCTATTTCCTTCATCAGATTAGAGAAGTTTTCAGTCATTATTTCTTCAAATAGGTTTTCAATTCCTTCTTTCTCTCTTGTCCTTCTGGTACCCCTATGATGTGAATATTGATGTGCTTGATGTTGTTCTGAGGCTCCTTAAACTATCCTCATTTAAAAAATCCTTTTTCTTGTGGTTCTGATTGGATATTTTCCAGTACCTGTCTTCTAAACTGCTGATTTGATTCTCTG
The DNA here is from genome assembly GCF_000325575.1 of Pteropus alecto. Classification (NCBI taxonomy): domain Eukaryota; kingdom Metazoa; phylum Chordata; class Mammalia; order Chiroptera; family Pteropodidae; genus Pteropus; species Pteropus alecto. Next base: position 928,351 of record NW_006439568.1, on the reverse strand, counting down.
CTGTTAATTCCTAATGTGTTCTTCATTTTAGTTATTGTATTTTTTGTTTCTGACTGTTTCTTTTTTATGGTTTCTATGTCCATTTTTATGTTTACTATCTCTTTGTTGAAGTTCCCACTGAGTTGATCTATTCTTCACCTAAGTTTGTTGAGCACCCTTATAACCAGTGTTTTGTATTCTGTATGTAGTATGTTGCTTGCCTCCATTTTGTTTAGTTCTTTTTTTAGAGTTTTATCCTGTTCTTTCACTTGGGACATGTTTTTTTGTCTCTTCATTTTGGCTGCCTCTCTGTGTTTGTTCTATGTATTAGGTAGATTTCCAAATATAGTCACATTGGGAGTAGGGCTTCAATATATGATTTTATGGTGGAGGGAAACAACTCAGTTAATAGTACTAACAGATTCATTTTTTAGTTCCTTCATCCCCTCTCTCCCTCCCTGACTCATAGGGAATGTTGGGGGTGAGGTATTTATAGCAAAATATTTTGGAAGAATTTCTTTTTTGTCTGAAAAAATTCTCTCTCTCTCTTTCTCTCTCTCTCAGTGTGTAAAATAACTGAAATACATATTACTATTCCTCAACCAAAGTTTCAATGCTGTTTCCAAGCACCTCTCAGAACTTCTGTTTGAACTGCTAACATAGAAAAGAGCTAAAGCAGGGGGCCATAAAATGTATAATTGGAGTAACTAAGCATTGGCTCTGTTATTATTCAAAATGTTCAAACAGAATCTGGCTTGGATGAATATTTGTCAAGGCTAGGCTAGAGGAAATTCAAGCACTGGGTGAGAGTTGAAATAGATAACCATGGAGATTACTTCCAATTTTAAGATTTAATGATTCTCAGCAGAATATTGGATGGGTTTGAGTTTTATCTCCTCTTTCCTACTGAACACCCTTGATAGAGGTGCTAACGAGCAATGAGATGTCCCAAATGCAAGTAGCAAGAGGGTGCAAGGAGCAAAGCCAGGTTTCTGGAAAATCCACTATCAAAATTGAGAGTTGGCTACATTATTAGTGATGATCCATGAGTAATTATGATTTTGGAATGTTAATATACTAGTATTGAAAAGGGAAGATACTATTGCCTCCCAAGGAGCAATGGTTAACAAAGTGAGAATAACAGAGAATTAGATACTGATGAAAGAGGGTTTTATGTAAAAGGGATGGCTAACATCATTTACTATATTTCTTCATAAGGAACATTAACTACTATCTTCAAAAAAGATATTATAGCTTACTTTTCCCAAAGGGTAGGTGTCTATTAGTTTACAAATCTGTGAAGTCTTTGGTAAGAGGTGTTATATTCTAGAAATATTTGGGCTTTCAGCATTTAGCACAATGCTTAGCACATAGGAAACTTATGGTGACTATTGAATTAATTAATTAATGACTATATCAGAATAATATGGATTACTTATTTCCTACATTTATTTAAAAACTTTTCTTGTCCTTGAGTGTATTTTTGAGAGCTCTATTGAATTATAATTGACTGCAGTAACCTGCATGTATTTATGGTATGCAATTTGATGTTTGGACATGTACATTCTTGAATCACCCCCAAAAGTTTTCTCATGCTTCTTTGTAATACCATTCTTCTGCCCCATTACTTTTATATAAAAGTAATCATACAATGTATACTCTTTTTTTTGTATGTATTTTTTCACTTGACATAATTATTTTGAGATTCTTTATGTTGCTGTGTTGTTGCATGTTATCAATAGTTCATTTTTTAAAATTTAATCACCTATTGATGATTTGGTTTGCTCCTAGTTTTTGGCTGTTACAAATAAAGATACTATAAACACTCATGTAGAAGTGTCTATGTGGACATATGCTTTCTTTTCTCTTGAGTAAACACCTAGGAGTAGAATGGCTGTACCACATAGTATAATGTTTAAATATGGTATATTTTTAAATATTTAGGAAACTGCCAAACTATATTCTAAAGTGATTGCACCATTTTATATTCTTACTAGTGGTTTATGAGTATTGCAGTTTCTCGACATCCTCACCAATATTTGGTATGGACAATCTTTCTAATTTTAGCCAATGTAATAAGAGTGTAGTGATGTCTCATTGTAGTTATTTTTCACTTCTCTAATGATTAATTATGGTGAGCACATTTTTATGTGCTTATTTATCATCCATACATTTCCTTGGTAAAGTGTCTGTTCGAATATTTTGCCTGTTCTTTTAATTGAATTGTTTGTCTTTTAAATTGTATCAGAATTCCTTTCATATTCTGGATACAAGTCCTTCATCAGCTACAGTAGTCCCCCTTTATCCACAGTTTTGCTTTTTATGGTTTCAGTTAGCTATGATTTCATTTACCTGTGGTCAACCACAATCTGAAAATGTTAAATGACAAATTCTAGAAATAAACAATTCATAAATTGTAATGTGATGGAATCTCACACTGTCCTGCTCCATCCCGCTTGGGATGTGAATCATCCCTTTGTCCATTGTATCGAGGCTGTATAGGCTACTCCCTCCCCAGTCTGTTAGTCACTAAGCCTTTTTGGTTATCATATTGATTGTTCTGAAATATGAATCAGCTAAATTTTCAATTCTTGTTGATCTTTCTGTAGCATGTACAGTAGGTCTCAAGACATATTCCCTTTAATAGGTTGATAATGGCATTTCCCAGCTTCGGGGGAGGAGGGTGTTAGCTTGCTAATGGCTTACATATGTAGCCTTCTCTGGAAGCTGCTGGCCTGATAGAGCATCGGAATGACCTCTTGGTGGTGCGATTGAGGGATAAGTTGACACCTTCAAATGTTGGGCAGTGTCCTTCAGGATCCAGTTTTTTGCCCTAAACCAATGACCTTTGTATGTTGCACTGCCCTTGATAGGTAGACAATATGCATATGGGTCCTAAAGGATGTAAGTAAGGATAATCCAATTCACTATTACTATGCAACTCTCAGTTCTGTGGGTCTAGATTTCCTGGTTCCAGAAAGGGAATTCTTCCACCTGGGAGTATAATAAGAGTCCAACTTAATTTAAAACTACAGCAGCCACCTGACATTCTGGGATTCCTCATTCCAGCAGACCAGTGGTCCAAGGAAGGACTTGCCATGTTGGTAGGGTAATTGTGATCCTAATGATCATTGAGGTGGTAAAGTTGCTACTATATAATCAGGGCAGGGTGGAATATATTTGGCACTCAGAGACTCTATTGGGATATCTCTTGGCATTCCTATGCCCATTTTTAACTGTAAATTGGCAAATGAGGCAATGAAGTCTGGAAAACTAAGGGCTGAAACTACTCAAGGATAAGAGTCTCAGTCATCCCATTAGACGAGTCACATTGATCATCAACAGCACTGTCAGAAGGGGAGGGAAATCTAGAAAGGGTAGGAGAGGAAGAAGATGTATGTCAGTTATGGTCTTGATACCAACTTCAGCAGAGAGACAGTAGCTCATCTTACTAATTTCTCCTCTAAGTTTTACTGGAAATTGAAACCAACTAGAAGCCTGGAGAAGCAGGGACCAGATGGAATAAACCTAATATGAGAAGCAGGTAGACTGAACTGTGCAAGGGATAAAAGATGTTGGTGGTATCCTGTCCCAATCCCCTTTACTACTTGTGTACATCAGCCCCCAGCTGTTGCAGATTCTGGCTGCTAATGCCTCACACCTGCACATTCTTCTTTGAAAGATGGTCTTTGGCTGAAGGAAGTCTTTTTGATCAGAGATATTACACTATTCTCCCTCTGCCTGGAAAAGCCCCATGGCCACAAAGTAACTGATACAGGGGTATAATAGCCCAGCCTCTTTCCTTCTGGGTAGATAACCTTAAAAATGCACTTTATTTCCAGAGCTTGTGTGGCATCAGGGTGAGACAAGACTTCCTCTAAAATCACATGCTTATCTGGCCTTTTCTTCTTCCCTAGCCTGATTCCCTCATGGCCCTTTTAAGTTTCTTCTGAGAGAACACCATCAATATATCATTTGTGCAGAAATTTCTATTTAAGTCTCTGCCTCTAGGGAACCTGACTTAAGGCCCTTCTTTTCAGACACTTCAGATGTACAGGCATACTTTGTTTTATTGCACTTCATTTTATTGCATTTCACAGGTGTTACGCTTTTTTACATATTGAAAGCGAGACCCTCCACTAGCAAAAAGATTACCACTTGCTTTATTGAGATATGTGTTTTATTGTAGTAGTCTGGAACTGAATTCACAATATCTCTGACGTATGTCTGTAGCTAATTTAGTTACTACTCCCCTATCAATTGAGTTAGTTACCATTACTCCATCAGTGTTCCAAAGAGTTGTTGAAATCTCATACTCTATTGTTTTCTTTCTCACTGTCAGCCTTCTAAGATCTACACATTTTTATTCCTCTGCTGACCTTTCAGCACATTTTTTTTTTTGTGAGAGGAATTATATGCACATGGCCAATCTTATAAGGAAGCTTAAACTGTGTGTTTATAGAAATTCAGGTTTATTTCGTATTTTCTATTAAATATGCCATTTTCACTAAAGATATTAAAGATTCCATTAAAAACTAGTAAGATAAAAAGACAGTGAAAATTAAGAATTGTAATGCTTTAAGTTTTTAAAAAGATTGTCAGAAATTCCAGGGAACAGTGTGTTGGGGTGAAGTCATTCATTTTGCTTTCAGTTTAGTGTTTCCAAGACAGAGTTCATTTAATAGAGGGACGTCTACGAAACTTTGAATAGGTTTACAGATCTCTACTAGAGAAACAAATGCCAACACTTTTATTAATGAGATAAAAAAGGTCATATAGGGTTATAATTACATGCCTCAATGAATTTTCACCACATTTATTCAGTTCACTATTGTTTTCTTAAAATATTTATTTACCATGGTCATACTTCTTGGCTTGCAACAAATGTATGTGTGCGTACATGTATCATTTATGTCTATTTGATATATATTACAGTGACTTGATGGTGATTAGCCAAAAATCTATTTGGAGTTCTTAGAGAATGTTGTATCTAAGTCACTCATGGGTCAATCTACACAGCATTGTGCTGTATCTATTTGTGTATGTCTTATCTTCCCTACAGAGTTGAAGGCAAGAGCTATGCCTTATTTATCCTTCTATCCCTACAAAGTAGAGTACATAGTAGATGCTAAACTGGATATTGATTTAAAACAAAATAAAATGAAAGAGAAAAACCTAGCAAATATTTCTGTTTGAGAAATTTTCTATTGTCATCAGTGACTGGCAAGTTAGTTATGTTATCTTTCAATCTCTAATCTTCTGTAGGTAAATAGTTTTCCTTGTGTCTCCTAACACTTTCTTATTGCAAATAAACTTGGATCAGGGATTGTGGCACAGCTGGTTTGAGTGCCAGGTACCAAAACACAGCCCAAGTGAAGTCACTCTCAATGCAGCTGGCTCGTTCATTCAGTTTCACTTCACAGAGGTACACTATTTATGTTCCTCCTTCCACATCTGCAGAACTCCTTTGGAGTCAATGAGAATTACAGGCTTTTAGCACAGTGGAGACATCATATGTAGAATTTATTTTGTGCTTATATTTTCTTTTCTGTTATTACCAGAAGACAGAATATTTGGGTGCTACACAAATAGTGTTATAGACTCCACATAATCAAATAACTTCACAGTTGGAAGGGACTTTAAAAGTCATTTAGCTGAACTCTTTCTACCTTATTTTACACATGAGAGAACTAAGGCTTAAAGACTTTAAATTACTTGATTATAGTTACTGATAGATGCAGGGTAAGTGATGCCATCTCAGTGCAGGCATATTTTAAGGAACTGACATTCAGGTCTCAAATCTACAAAAAATCATTTAACAAATCAGATATAATGGATTTCCAATGTATCTAATATTTCAAATTTTCAATAACTGGAATATTATAAGTTAATGTTATCTAGTTAATGAGTTTTTGCTGAAAAATTAAGGAATCAAAGTATTTAAAAATTTTATAGTAATTTTTCAATTACAGTTGGCATATATATATTATATTAGTTTCAGGTGTGTAACATAGCGATTAGACAGTTACATAACTTACAAAGCGATTGTCCCAATGAATCTAGTATCCATCTGACACCATACATAGTTATTAAAATATTATTGACTATATTCCTTATGCTCTATTTTATATTCCTATGACTATTTTGTGACTACTAATTGGTACTACTAATTGACCCACTCTCCCAACCCATTTCCCGTCTGGCAACCATCAAAATATTCTCTGTATCTATGAGTATGTTTCTATTTAGTTTGTTTGTGTGCTTTGTTTTTAGATTCTACATGTAAGTAAAATCATATGGCATTTGTCTTTCTCTGCCTGACTTACTCCACTCACCATAATATCCTATAGGTCCATCCATGTTGTTGCAGATGGCAAGATTTCATTCTTTTTTATGGCTAAATAATATCCCATTGCACATATCTACCATTCCTTCATCTATTCATCCACTGACGAACATCCAGGGTGCCTCCATATCTTGGCTATTGTAAATAATGTTGCAATGAAAATATGGATGCACATGTCCCTTCAAAGTAGTGTTTTGGGTTTCTGTGGATAAATATCCACAAGTGGAATTATGGAGTCCTGCTTTGTCTCTTGTTCTAGCCTTCATTTTAAAGTCTATTTTGTCTGGTATAAGTATTGCTACCCTAGCTTTTTTTTTCCATTTATATTTTAATGAAATATCTTTTTACATCCTTTTACTTTCAGTTTGTGTGTGTCTTTTCATCTGAAGTGAGTCTCTTGTAGGCAGCATGTGGAAGAGTCTTGTTTTCTTATTCATTCAGCCACCCTATCTTTTGATTGAAGATTTAATCTATTTACATTTAAAGTAATTGTTGATAGGTAAGTAGTTAGTGCTATTTTATTATTCATATTTTTGATCTTTTTTCTTCTGCAAAAAGATCCTCTAACATTTCTTATAATACTGGTTTGATGTTGATGAACTCCTTTGGCTTTTTCTTGTCTGGAAAACTCTTGATCTCGCTTTGATATTAAATGATAGCTTTCTGGGTAGAGTAATCTTGGTTGTAGGTCCTTACTTTTCATCACTTTGAATATTTTGTGTCAATCTCTTCTGGCCTGAAAGGTTTCTATTGAGAAACTCACTGACAGTCTTATGAGAGCTCCCTTGTAGGTAACTAACTGCCTTTCTCATGCTGCTTTTAAGATTCTCTCTCTGTCTTTGACTTTGGCATTTTAATTATGATATACCTTGGCGTGGGACTTTTTGGGTTCATCTTGCTTGGGACTCTGCACTTCCTGGGCCTGTATATCTATTTCCTTCACCAGGTTAGGGAAGTTTTCCATCGGTATTTCTTCAAACAGGTTTTCAGTTTCTTGCTCTCTCTTCTCCTTCTGGTAACAATATGATATGACTGTTGGTATGGTTGATGTTGTCTCAGAGGCTACTTAAACTATCTTACTTGTTCTTTTTTCTAGTTGCTGTCCTGATTGAGTATTTTCTGCTACCTTACCTTCTAAATTGCTGATTGGATCCTCTGCTTCACCCAATCTATTGCTGATTCCCTCTAATGTATTCTTCATTTCAGTTATTGTATTTTCCATTTCTGACTGGTTTGTTTTTATGTTTTCTATCTCCATTTTCATGCTTTCTATCTCTTTGTTGACGTTCTCACTGAGATCATTAATCATCCTTATGACCAGTGTTTTGAACTCTGCATCTGATAGATTGCTTGTCTCCATTTTGTTTAGTTCTTTTTCTAAAGCTTTGTTCTGTTCTTTAATTTGGGACATGCCTCTCTGTCTCCCCATTTTGGCTGCCTGTCTTGTGTTTGTTTCTATGTATTAGGTAGAGCTGCTATGTCTCACAGTCTTAGTAGAGTGGCCTTATGTAGTGTGTCCTGTGGGACCCACTGGCATAGTATTCCCTGGTCACCTGAGCTGGGTGCTTCAGATGTCCTTTGTATGTGACTGCATATTATAATTGAGCCTTGCTTGCTGTTTGCATGTCAGTGGGATGGATTGACTTTCAGGCTGATTGGTTGTGAGGACTGACCAGTGACTACAGTGGAGAAGTTGTGCAGGGGCCATCCCTATGGATCAGAATTTGCTTTAGCAGGGTTCTGGTGCCTACACAGTCTGCCCTCTGGGTGTGTTGTTATTGGATGAGGCCCTAGGTAGTGCATTGGCTGGGTCTGAAACTACTCATTGGACATGCCAGCCCTTGGCCCTCCTGGGAGTGTTCCTGCCATCAACCAAGTTTAGCTGCAGCCTATGCCCTGCCTGGGGCATCTGGCATGAGCCACCACACAATTCCCAGATGGCCACCACCCATGCTGGGCTTGAAGATGCCTCTTGAGGCAAAGCTGTAAACTGAGGCCAGCTGCTGCTAGCACCAGGCTTGGGGCTGCTCAGCAAGAGGTAGGGGGCACACTGAGGCCAGACACTGCTTTTCTGGGTTTTGTGAACCTTTGAGAGATTATAAGAAAGTCCAAAGCATGAGCAAAGACAGGCCTTTTGTATGGAAAAGCCACTGGAAGTGGTTTGGTGGCCTGTGCAGTGGGTGGTGGGGTCTCAAGGAATCACCAAGGCAATGAGAAAGGTATTAGCCAGGTAGAGACTCAGATATGGTGTATTTGGCTGGATGGAGGGAGGGCTCAGCAAAGGAACAATGGCTTCTGCCATTACTTCTGTCTGGGAGAAAGCTGCTTTTCCAGCCCTTATCCTGAAACCAAACAATTTATTTCTTCCCCATATGATGCTGGTGACTTTTGAGCTGTTGTCCCAGTTTTGGAGCTCAAGGCAAGTGAATCCATCAGCAAGTAAGTATGTATGGAC
>NW_006439568.1:894714-919561 GCF_000325575.1 Pteropus alecto | reverse complement strand
GGAATGCCGGGGACTCCCATAGCTTTTTTGCTTTAATATCTGCTGGTTTTCACAGCCAAGAGTTGTGGGCACTTCCCTTTCCAGCACTGGAACCCTGGGCTTGGGAGCCTGGTGTGGTGCTGGGACTCCTCACTTTTCTGGAGGAAGCTCCACAGCTGAGATACCCCTCCCAATTTTTAAACACCACATGTAGGTATGGGATCAGCCCATTTCACACCTCCACTCTTCCTACCAGACTCAAGGGGGTTTCTTCTCTACATAATTAGTTGTAGAACTTCTGTTCAGCTAGACTTCATGCAATTCTCAATAATGGATGTTCTGTAGTTTAGTTGTAATTTTGATGTAGTCACGAAAGGAGGCAACCACAGCATTTACCTCCTCTGCCATTTTGACTGGAAATCCCGGAATCAAACTTTTGATTGAAAATTATTTCAATATATATCTGTGTCTGCTCCTACTTTATATCTGTGTAAAGTCATGGGCCATTTCAGTTTTAAACCAATAAATAAAATACTATAATTGCTTCAAGATCATTGGTTTGAGATTCTGGAATTGAATATAGAGAGTGCAAGAGGTCATTCTGAATGTATAGTGTCCCCAGGACAGATATCTAGGAAGAAATTTTTAGATCGAATTCCTTATGTAAGTTTGTTTTAATGCCTTTTAATTTTTCTGTCAAAAGGTTGAGCATGTTAAAAAATGTTTAGATTATTTGACAGTCAGAGTTAAGCAGGTTCTAAATTTTTATGAATGACTTTTGATCTTTCTGGTGCCCCAGAGGGTTTTATCCCCAGCTTGATAGTCTTGAAGACCTCATTTACATGTCTTCTGTTTGTCAGCATGAATCTTGTTCTCAAACATCAGGAATAGAATATACCAGAAAGTCTGAGAGGTGCTAGCAATGACCTTATCAAGGGCACCATAGGTCAAATCCAGAGAGAGAGCAAGGGGAGAGCATGTAGGTGTCTCAGGTTAAAGTGAGTAAGAATGGAGTCTTTAGGGACAGAGAATCCAGGCAAAGAAACTGAAAGACCTTTAAAGACTGAAGGGTCCAGGCAGTATCAGACAATATAACATTGGTCATCCAAGCCAAGGGTCTGTACAAGAGGTTAAACATCTGAATTAAAAGATCTAAAGAAGTGGAGCCACACACCAGAAGAAAGAATGAATTTCAACATAGAATAAGTATTGTGAGAAGAAATTTGAAGTAGGTGCTGCTCTTCATATACACCTTCCCAACACCTTGAGATAGGGCTGAGCTCTTGATACAAGGGATTATGCCTCTTATTTTTTTCTATGCATCCCTCTCTTCTGCATGCTGAAGTTATTCCACAAATTCTCATTAAGTAAAAGTTGTGTGGATAAAATACATATGTACTTTGAAAGGACTCTGGACCCAATTTGAGACACATGTGTTTAGTAGTGAATGGATTAGCTTGGATGAAAGATTTAGACAAACTGCCTGACTTACTGAGCCTCATTTACCATAATTGTTACTGGTCAAAATAACATTTACGATCTTTCAATTCTTACATATGGTTCAGAGGCCTCCTCCTCACAGGCTTCCTGTCATATATTGCTGTGTATTGACTGAGGTCACTGCTGACTTCCATGTTACTTTATGACTCTGTAGAACTGTTGCTAGGGAAGATTTCCCAGGACCTATGAGGTCAGTGAGAATTTGAACAATGAAAAGAATAAAATAATTCATTAGTTTTCTCTTCAAAGTTTGCTTTTGTGGAAAACGTTAGGAAGGTGAGGTATTAATAAACATTTTTCAAACAGCATAAAATTTTTTAACTAGATAGAACCATGTAAGTTTATATGGAAATGTTTTGGGTTATGATGTTATGAAATTTAAGTTATCATTGCAAATAAATTGGAAGCCCTATGAACATGTGAAAGCCCAGAATTTGTGATAAGAACTATTTTCTTGTTCTAGTCCAACCACAATATTGTAGGATGACTTGAAAAAATTACTTCTCAGGATCTCAATTTCTTTGTCTGAGACATGACATTTTTAGATTAAAGCTGTAGGGTCCTTTTCAGCTCTGTTAATGATTTATATTTTGTTTTTCTCACAAAATTTTGGCAAATAATGAGTGTTCATTTAATAAATATGGACTGATCTGGCCCTCACAAAACCGTGTGGTTTTAAGAGAGAGAAGTTGTCCCATGGGTTGAGTAAACAAGACAAGGAGGATGTGTGTGAATAAATCTACAAATTGAGCGTCTCTCCGAAGTTTATCGTAAAGACAATCTGCTGGGCTTTGGACATCTGATAGCATACACAACTGCTTTTAACAAGTAGAACCACTGGTGACAAAAGTTATGTCAACATCTGAGTGAGGTGTAGATTAGCAGTACCTAACTTCTTAGGGAGGGCTGATAAGTGAGACACAAGGAAAATAAGGCCAGCAGGAAGGGCATCCAAGTAAATTGGAAAAAAGTCCAACCTACAGAATGTTCCCAGAATAGGTGTAAGAGATTCAATTGTAATTGGCAGAGAAAGTATTTGCTCTCTACATGAGAAGAGCCAGCAAGAACAATAGAAGGGACCTGACAAAAGAAATGAGACATTCCAAAAAGATGGAAAGACAGATATGGTCAGGCAGCACAAACAGATCCCCTCCTACTAGGTTTTATGTTGTTGTACCTCTTCTTTTTCAAAAACAGTTTCCTTTTTTCTTTCTTTCTTCTTTTTGTCTTCCTGTCACCTCCTGAAAGACTTAAGGTTTAGACTATAGCCTCTGTATACCAATGAAAATTTGTAATCGAACCATTAAGTTGAAAGATACTTACTCAGAGGCCCCTGAGAGATTCTCATAACAGGCCTGCTGTTGGGGACTCGGGAAATGACCAGTCTCTTTGATTTCCTGGGGGAAGCCACCACAACAAAGTCCTCAAGGTCAAAGCTTAGCTTTACACTGAACAAGAAATTGCAAATTTTGACTTTCTGGTGGGTTCACAGAGAGGTCACCAGGACTAGTTCTTACACACATTGCCAGAAACAACAGACTTGTCCACAATGCAAAAAAAAAAAAGAATAAAAAATAAAATCTTTGGAATATTGTTGCAAAGTCTCTGTGGATGCATTTAAAAACTTGATGAAATGATTGATCAAGTGGCTATAAAATTTGATTAAATGGATCAAACAGTAGCTTGGAGTATAACAGCAAACACATAATCTTAGGTATAGTAAGGCAAGATTTCCCATTTCTGTGACCTTTGTGGTATTAAACTCACAGTCTTGTTGTTTTCCAAGGAAAGGAACAGTTGTCTCAGGCCCCTCCCTGTGTCCTCTTTGCCCCTAAATGTGATTTGATGTCCTTCTTCTTTCTTAAGTCTCTTTTCAGTCTTCCTTGCTATTTCAGGCAATAGTTTCAATGAAGCTTGGAAATCAGGTCAAAGCCTGCATAGGCAGACCGTCTGCAAAGCTCATAATGTTGCTACAAGTCCAGGTCACCATTGTTAAACACGGGGCTCTCTCTTGATCTGGCAAAGCATCACAGTTATCTCTGTGTTTGGAGAACCCAGGTTGTCTGAAAGGAAGCATTGTTCATTTACAGCACTCTGTCCAAAGCATCCTACTTGGAAAGGTTGTACCAGGGATCACTAGACCCTTTCTAACTACAACTCTTGGGCAGAAGGGTAGAAGTTTCATAGGAAAGAAAGTTGACTTTTCATCTAAGAAGAAATTCTTTATTTTCTAAAAATAAGGGCTCATATTTGAAACAAAAGAAACTTTTAATTCAAATATAGTTGGTAAATATAGTTTTGTAGTAGTGATAGTAGAACTCACCAACACAAAACTCAGTTGAAAGGCCCTCCTGGATTGAAAAGCAAATTACCTATGAAAAACAGCTGTGCTCTTTCAAAAGTCCCGACCCCATTGGATAAAAGCCCTCTATACCTCTCAGTCACTTTAATGTAAGTTATGGAGAGAAAAAGTCTTTACTTTTGATCAGTTTTCAGGCTTGTTGTTTTAATATGTCATTGTTTTTAATGTAAACATTTCAAAAAAGTTTAAATCCTGTTTGAATCTGTGGGGCTATAAGCTCATTTTGTATCGATTAGGGACCAAAGACTGAGTCCTTGGTTTGTTTTTCTTTTTGGTGCAGTTATAATAAACTGTTCTCCATCATTTGGACTTTGGAAGTTGGCCCACAATCAGCCCCTTGCTTTTTCGGGAAGCATGGAGGATAGTGCTGCTATGGAATGCACAGGACTGCTGAGAAACCCAGGCAGCCTGTTGAGAAAGCCCTTCTGAGGGTCAGTTTGGAAGGAGTCACAAGAAAAAAGGGTGAGGGTTAATGACTCCCTTCGTGAGGATTTCTGGCACTAGTACTTCACCTCAAATGGAAATTTCAGAAGTTTCTGTACTGTTCTCAAGAGCATTCCTAGAGTTGAGTGGCAGAAATTAAGGCCAAGCATAATGTAGTGAGTGACTTTGCTGAACACAGCTCTGTCTCACAGGAACTCATCATCATCATCATCAAATAGCATTTGTTAAAAGCCCACATGCATATGGTGCAGAACAAACCACATTAAACAAGCATAGTTGGGTTGCTGGTCCTCTGGAGGGCCACAACTTAAACCACTAAAAAACCGACTCTTGCTTCTGTTAGGCAGAAGCAACCCAACAGCAGTGAGAAGGGAGATCGCTTACATAGTGACTAATGTCAGTAACAAGCACATTAATATATAATATTAATTAGTATAGGTGTCATTAATTAAAGACTCTCAGTGCCAGACCCAATGCTGTTTGCTTATGGTAATGCAAAATATCATTATTGCAACTCAGTAGGTATCATTAATAAATGTATTTTATGTGAGAAGCAACTAAAGCATAGACAAGTTAAATAATTTTCCAGGAAAATGAAGCTACTAGGTAGCAGAACCAGGACTTGAACTTAAGTTTATTCAAATCTAAAGACCATGCTAGGCCACACTGCCAGTTCTCATGAGAGTTGAATGTAGGCCTTGGTGGGTTAGTAAAATATTTATATTTATAATATAATAACTCCCATACTTTTAATATAGCACGAAAATTTAACTATGACTTTAATAAAGTTCAGAAACCACCTCATTTGGCTCTCTTTAAAATGTTGCTATTCCTATCATTAACGGGGTCAAGAATTTTCTTTGGCACAGCAAATAGAAGTGTGACTGGTAGATCTCAGAGTCTCTAACTAGAGTGATTTATTCACCAAACTGAATGAAGAAGCCTGACCTAGATAACTGGGTAGAATCACCTAGGCTGCAGAATTTTGATATGTCCCTTACTATAATAATCTATGCTGATTAATATCCCTCAGATTGGAGGGAGGAGGAGGATTCAAGTAATTTCGGTCTTTTCTCTTTGGTATTTATCCTGCTTGGTGTTCTCTGAGTTTTCTGGGTTTGTGGGTTGATGTCTGACATTAATTTTGAGAAATTCTTATTATTATTTCATTATTATTTCATTATTGTTTCAAACATTTCTTCTGTTCCTTTCTTCTCCTGCTGACATTGCCATTACATAGATGTTACACCTTTTGTAATTGTCCCACAGTCCTTCAATATTCTGTTCTTTTTTCTCTTTGCTTTTCAGCTTTAGAAGTTTCTATTGAGATTATCTTAGAGTTTCTTTCCTCAACTATGTCCAATTTAAGAAACTCATCAATGGCATTTTTATTTCTGTTACAGTGTTTTTGATCTCTACCATTTTTTTTTCCTTAGGATTTCCAAATCTCTGCTTACATTACCCATCTGTTCTTGCATGTTGTCTACTTTATCCATTAGAACCCTTAGCATATAAGTAAAATTTATAAATTCCCAGTCTGATAATTCCAACATCCCTGCTATAATCTGGTTCTGATGCTTTCTCTGTTTTTTTTATATTGTGCTTTTTTTTTTTTTTGCTGTTTAGTATGCCTTATAATTCTTTCCTGATGGCTGAACATGATGTACCTGGTAAAAGGAGTGATGTAAATAGGCCTTTAGTAATTTGGTGAGGTTTGGAGGGAGGATAAGTGTTCCGTACTCCTGTGATTAGGTTGCCGACTTTTAGTGAGGATGTGCCTTTGGACTGTGAACTTCACAAGTGTTTATCAGGTTTTTTCCTCTCTTTTTAGATGGGAAAGGTTGGCTAGAGTGGCCTGGAGTTGGGTATTTCTTTTCTCCCACGTGGAAAGCTATTGCTGACTGGAGTTAAGTATTTCCCTTGCCCCAGGTCAGTTAGGCTCTGTTTAACTAGTTTCTCCTGAGGGCAGTCCTTGTTATGAAGACTATTCTGGGATATTTCAAAATGGTTCCTTTTTTTCCTTTGCCAAAGAGGGGGGAATTTTTCTCTGATATTTTCTGAGGGAATCTGGTCAAACCCTTGGAAGTAAATCTCACAATATTGTGGGGTACCCCTATGATTGAGTTACCTTGGAGTTTTTAACTCTTAGCCTTGTCTGCTCTAGGCCGTCAGTAATCTGTCAATTGCAGTTTCCAGTTTCCTGCCTGGCACTTGGTTTCCAAGGTGAGTCTCTGCTCTGGTAAGCCATGACTCTCTGTATTCTCCTGTCTCTCTAATTTGAGGCAGTGGTTTGCCCTCTTTTCTCTTCTTTTACAGATACAAGATGAGGTGTTTTTTCAGTCTGTTCAGGTTTTTATTGTTAGAATGAGGTGGCAGCTTCCAAGTTCTTTATGTTTGGAAGCAGAAACTAGACCTCATCAATCATCTCTTCTTTTTACTGGTTTTTGCCAGTTAAAACAGAGAGTTGATGGAATAGTACTTTATGTGTTATTGCACAAAACAATATCCATTTTGGAAGCCGAGACCTTCCACCACTGCTGCTGTCCCCGCCCTTGAGGCAGGACACAGTGAGTGGTAGCGTGGTTGTAAGCAGGTGGAACTTTGTGTAGACCAGCTTACCAGCTTAAAGGTAGAGACAGATTCAGGGGTGGGGAGCTAGTACAGCTGACAAAACACATATCGTGCTATCAGAGGATTTCTTTGAGCCAAAGTTTGGTCCGCCCCTATTTTTATTTACTAGGGGCTATGGGATATTATTTTCCCCATTTATATTATAATACAAGCTTTTCCAACTTGTATTTTGTTGTTGCTGTGGAAGTGTGTGGTGGCTGCTATGGTGTGTCGTCCAGATTCCTCTGCATGTCTGTGGCACTCGTTCACACACCTGAAGGAAGTACTGGCTGCAGATATTTTGCAGCTTAGTTTTTCTCTGGAAATTTCTTTAGAATAAGTGGAATGGCCTTGCTCAAGAGTACACCCTCTCCCTGGAGACAGCTCATATTAAATAATTGATCTGTATGGGTATAAAAAGACCCAGCCTCCTTGCCTCAATTCTAGAAAACTCTGAAGAGCCGTTTTAGGGCCAGGACTTCTTAAAGGATTGACTGAGGGCCCTATTATAACTGCACTGCGGTTCAACTTCTCCCTCGGCCCAATCCTCATTTCTTTCTCCCTTATGAGTGTTTAGCATTAGAATCTGATTCCTGGGGAACTCAACTTAAGAACCAGTTGGTACCAGGAGTAGTCTGAGGACCCAGACTCTACAATTGAATTTTGGAGCTGCATCACCTGCTGGCAGTGGAAGGCAATGAGAAGGCAATGGTGGTGGGCGAGATGCTGATGTTCCCTGGCATGCTGTAGCAGCACAGGTGTTAGGACTTTCATAAGTGGTGAACTGGGATAGTAGACAGTAATAGAATCCCCTGGCGGGGCGATATCTCAGGCATTTGAGAGGTTCAGTAAAGGAATAATTATCAGGCCAATAGAATCAAATGGCTTTTGTTGTGTGCAAGCAGTGTATTGGAGAAAGGCAATTAAAGGCCAAGGATGGTTAATTATGAATTTACAGTGAAATGTAAATTTCAGAGAGCCTTCTTGGCAGCATACAAAGAGAATTTTATCTCCTACAACTAGAAAAAGAGAAAGTTGAGGATAAAGCTCAGTGCTTAATTATGAGGATAGTGAACCTTCAGAAAAGATTGAGTTTTTAACCCCAGCAAGTTTACTAAACTAAGATTAGGGCCCTGGTTAGAATGTAGTAGGACCCTGAGACTTGACATGGGGGCATCTGTGTTTATGGCCTCAAAAACCTTGAATCCTCAGATTTCCTTAAACTCTGTGACCACAGAAGTAGCCCACTTTACGCCATTAAATGCTGGTCCACCCCTGTTGCTTGAAGATGACACTCAGATTTTGAGAGAAAATACACACTCCCTGCAGGAACTCTCTCTACCTCCACTTCTGGATACAACCTAGTTAACGTAACCCAGGCAGGGAGAACTAGGGCTGCTGAGGGAGCAAAGAGACTATGTGCCCAAGGATCTACTGGGCCAGGCTAAAACATATTGGCAGGAGCCAGGAAGATACATGTGTGTTGAGTCTGTGCATATATATTTTTTTGAGGGTACTGCATCAAGTTGGAAAAGGGAAAATTTACCTATGTGAGCGTACTCTCAGGTTATAGGGTTTACACCCTATCAAAAACCAAAGAGATGGAGCTAGTATGCTGCTAAGGTGGCTTTTGGAAGCGTGGGAGATATCAGGGCCCACATTAAGCGAAGTAGAAATGTCAGGATTCCCATGGCAGACAGTGGAGGCAGGGATGAAAAGGCTGAGAGAACAGGGGCTCTGCAAGTGGATATCCAAGTAAGGCTGACATGCCCACCAGGTAACCTTACTCCATGAGAGCTCCCAGGGGACACGTTATTATACTGATGTGTTGAGGAATATGCTTGTGAGAGCTGTACCTGAATGACTGTGAAACTGATAGCTGTTATCTTTAAGTCAGAGCTGGTAAAAAGTCCAGGTGATAGTATCTAACCATGAAAAGCAAGGTGAGTGCAAATATAATAAATAGCATGGTTAGCATAGCAGCCAGATCTGGCACTCAGAGGGCTTTGGCCATGGGTAAAAAAAAAACTCAGAATTCCCAGGGGAAGGATATGTGGGTAGCTAATTACTTAATTAGTGCATTAATTTATACAAACAAAAGAAATCGAGAATGGATGGTCAAGATGCCAAAGTAGATAGCCAGATAAGGAAGGACCCTTCAATATCATGGCAAGAGTATACAGCAATAATTCCCTTGTCCTTCCCTAAAGGGACTCAGAATATTTACTCAGGTAACTGTCACCGGGAAAAGGGTAAGACTCAGACATTTTGAAGACTAGTGAACACAGGGTCCAAGTTGACATTGGTAACTAGGGACCTGAAGCATCATCATGGTACTCTTGTCAGAATGGGGTTATATGAAGCCAGGTAAGAGGTGGAGTCCTGGCCCAAGGTTAGCTCGCATGGATTGACTAGAGACAGAGACTCACCCTATTATTTTTCCAGTGCCCAAATGTACAATTGAAATAGATGTACTTGGTTGTTGGCAGAATACACAAATTGGGTTCTGAGCCTGTGGAGTAATTGCTGTCGTAATTTCCAGTGGGAAAGTTTTAGTGAGAGCCCCTGAGATTGGCCTCCACTCCACTGTCAACACAGTGAACCAAAAACAATATATATCTTGAGTAGAAGGGTGATGGCAGATATTAATGCCACTCTTGGAGATTTAAAGAATGCAGAAGATGAGTTCCTTATCACATCTTTATTTAATTCACTGGTCTGGTCCCTGCAAAAACTGAATTGGATCCTAGGGGATAATAGCAAATTCAACCAAGGAGTTGTTCCAATTATAGCTTTTGTATCTTTGCTAGAACAGGTTAACAAAGAAATTCAGGTACAAAGCACACAACCACTGATCTGAAAAATGCGTTATTTTCCATACCTACTCAGAAGGAGGATCAGAAGCAGGTCTCATTCAAATGGGATAAACAACAGTATATGTTTGTGGCCTTCCCCCAGGGCCCTGTTAACTCTCCCACCTTCTGTCCAACTGGACTTAGATTACCTGGACTATCCATAAAATATCATATTGATCTATCAATGATATGTTAATTGGACCAGATGAACAAGTGTGTTGGAGACCTTGGTAAGATACATGGTGGAGATAAACTGAAGATCCAGTAATCCAGCATGTTAGTGAGATGACTAGGAAACCCCTTCAATGTGAAGAAAACTCTTGCCATTGAGAATGGAGCACCATGCCTGGATAGCCTCTTTGTTTCTGGAGGTGGCATAGTCCTTACTTAGGTACACTGCTCTGACCCATTTCCCAACTGACACAGAAGACTGCTAGCTTCTGTTGAGGCCCAGAGCAGGAAAGGCCTCTGTGGCAGGAAAGGCCTCAATTGGGGCTGCAATCCAGTAGAACTTTTGGTAATAAAAATATCTGTGGTGGGAAAAGATGGCCAGGTAGAGATTGCTCCAGTTAGGGAATCACAATGTAGACCTCTATGACTTTGAAACAGGGCCATGCTATGTGCAATTATTATAATACAGCAGATTTTAAAATGCATCTGCAGCAGAGAACTGTAAACCTGTTGGAAAACAGTTCTTGGCTTGCAACCAGGGGAGAGTGGAGGTGGAATGCCTTACCTTGAGACTTGGGGTGATCTTGCAGCTAGAGCTGCTCATCATGAGCAGAGTATTGTCAGACTCATCAAGCTATAGGGTCAGATAGCAAACAGTAATCCATTATTGTGGGTTATCTAGGGTCAGGCATAAGCAGGTGGTCTATATCCACATGCCATCTAAAACTTTCATACCACAGTGTCTCATAAAGTTTACAATCACAGGGATTCCTTAAAATCAGCCAATGGAGGGAGAAAAAAGCAGAGCTTGTTTTATGCATGTGTAGGTTTGATATATAGGGACAAGCTATAAAAGGATTACTACTGCCCTGCAGCCCCACTTGAGATAACCTTGAAAGACAATAGTACTGGAAAATTCTCCTGATGAGCAAAGTTTTGGTCATCCACTTTGTGTGAAAGAGATGCAGCCTGAAATAAGAATATGCACGGTCTCCTGAGTTGTAGCTAATGGTTTGGTGGTTGGACCAGGGTGATGGAAGGAGGAATATTGGAATCTTGAAGAAAAAGAAGTCTGAGCTTCCCTATGGATAGGCACATGGATAGATCTGTGGGGTGGGGAAAAAAGTGTGAAAGTCTTTTTATCAGAAGTTAACACTTATTAGAGAGTATTAACCCAGAGATAAGCACTAAACACTAAGTAGGCACAATACCTTGGCCAGTTGTTGTCAGCCAGTGTTTGCCATTGGTCCCCCCTGGCCCCTTAGTGCTGGCATAATGAGCTACCGTGGGGATGGAGGTTATGCATGAGCTCAATAGCATGGGCTCCCACTGAACTAGACTGATAGAGTTACTTTCACTGCTGAATATCCAAAACCCCACCAGGACACTTCTTCCCTCTATCTTTTATGAAACAAAAGCTTTAATCTGTGTGTGTGAGAGGGCAACAAATGTTGTCCAGGAGGCACTGGTAAGAACCCTTTGTTGGGGTTCTTACATATATTGTCAAAACACATAGACTTTACCAATATATTAAAAATGGCTATCTCTACCTGGTGAAATCCTAAGTAAATATTATTTCTCTCCCTTTTTTATATATTTTAACCCTTCTCAAAAGAATCTGACAAAATTTTATTTTAAAAAGAACCCTGGGGTCTGAAGAATCTTCTGTGTCTGGTCCTGTGTAGATAGAGGTCAAAGGTAGATATGTAGGAGTAGCTTTCTTCCCTAGTTGTCCCAGGAAGTGCCTGGTCCTAATTTAAGTTAACCATTTGGCTGCTTTGGCAAGTACAAAGCAGGATTCAGTGTCCCTTCTTGGAAATCTCACCCAGTCTCACAGTTATCTCAAACTGGGGAAAAAAATGGAATGGAGGGTGTGGGACTGAATTGTTTCTCTAAGGATGTAAAAATAGAAAATATCTTAAAATTGTTAAAACTTTTTGGCATACAATCTGACAATATGTTAGCAAATCATCAGAAACAACAACAACCAACAACAAAAAAACCCCACCAAAACGAACAAATGGACATAAACATAGGCACAAATTCTTCAACCCATCAATCTCTCTATCTTGGAAATCTAACCCATAAGAATGAAAGCACTGGCATCTAAAGATACATATGCAGTCACTTCTGCTATAATGCTTTACCTTGAAAAAAAAAATGTAAATTTGTTCTAAAGCAATTGCTATGTTAGGGAATACTTTGAGCATAACATGAATTTCACTTTGGTTTTGCACAATTTCCTTTGCAAGAAATACTAAGGGATGGCAGGAAACTGCACCCAGCTGAACCAAGCTGCATGGGAAAACACAAAACAGACACCTCATACATCTCCTACCTCAGTTCACTGTTAGCAGCCACACCTGTCCACATCTGTTGTTATATAATTTTCCATCTAATTTCAGATAACCTTTATATTTTGAGCACCTACTATATGCCAGACTTAATGTTATTTTAATATTTAATTTCCCTAAGTGTAGGATACAAAAATAAATAAATGCAATGGGAGCTTTTAAAAACTAACAGAGAAACATAATCCTAGACAATCAGGGCTTCCTAATTTTTGCAGGATCTAGGATCATAAATAATTCACTATAATACAAATTAGACTGTGATTTCACATGGTCTGATGGGCTTACCCAAAAGACAAACATGCTTTAGGTAAGAGAGGGCCTTTACTCAGTTAAAGGCTAAATGTTTTAGATATGGCGAGGCAGATAAAATGCACGTATGAATAACATCAATATAAGAAAATATGAAACAAATGCTAAATAAGAAGTGTAAACGAGATCTCCTAGGTTCCTTTTAGAAGGTTTCTTTTCTGGCTGAAGCCTGCAGGAAGTCACCATGGAGGGGGTGTATATGAGATATTCTTTGAATTATAGATGGGCCTTTTATGTCAAAGCCCATCCTTTAGAGCAGGGTTTAGAGCAGGGTTACAGAGTTTGAAGGGACAAAAGAAATATATTTTAAATAGTAATAGTTTGGAGGAATTGTAGTTTCGGTTTATTTTATAAACACATGAGTACCACATCAACATGATTATTGAGTACAAACCAAAAACAACAGATGAAAAAATTTGAGTAAATATTAAGGTCACGTTCTAATTTCAGGGAGAACCACAATTAACCATCTCACTTATGTTCTCTCATTGAATTTGTCACTCAGAAGAACCACTGGAGAACTGGCTTTCAGAGTTCTAGTTATGAACTGTACTTTATTGCCTGTGACATTGAGGAAGGCATTCACCTCTCTAGGCTTGAGATTTTCATCTTTGAAATGAGGATGTTGAACAACATGGTCTCAGCTTTAGGGTTCTACAAGTTCTTGACAGGTAAGCTGCCATTTTGTTCCCAAGGATTTGCAGGAATCATGCTGCTTTGTATCTGCCCTTCACCCTTACCAATTTTTAAGATCTGGATTTTAAGATCTGGATTTATTTGGCATAAAAGAATAGATATCAAATGGAGTCTCTTCTTTGGGTGAAAGCAGGCATATTCTAATATGTTGGCTCATGTCCACAAATTCACTACATTTTCTTTGCAGTAAGAGAGCACAGCCAGTTGGTATAATTTATAATATATTCACCATAACTATTCAGAAGTTTTGGGACTTCCTCCCTTTGAAATGTCACATTGATTTCAACAGTTAAAATTCATTATATACTGCCAGAAATGCTAATTCTTGCTCCTGATATTTCTTAAAAACAACACAACAACAACACACGTACATATATGCACACACACATTTCTCACACACAACTCACATGACTTCGAAAAAGATATCTTAGGGGATAAGAAAGTAGAAATGAAAATGTACGAAAATAAGAATTATAAAGAACTCACTATAGATACACATGGCTTCTTATATTTAGGGAGCAAGTTGCAAGATGTCAAATATGCTTTCTTTTCTCCTTTGAAGTTAATGTGAAAGGATTGAGACAAGTCTAAGTAGCAAGATCCTAACAATATGTTTTAAAAGGTTATTAGCAACTTGTAAATAGCTTTAATTCCTATTTAAAACTGTCTTGTCGAAGGTTAGCATTAGGCTCATTAACCCAGACTCATTTTATGTTGAGGGGATTCTAATAGGCAGGTGGTCTCTGAAGTCCTTTAGCTTATCAGATTTATGATTCTGTGATCATTATGAACAGTTTCCTTTCAAAAAGTCATGAATTTATAACAGATGGAATACTAGTATATATGTGAACAATTTCTTTGAATGGCTCTCAATTTAGAAAAGGTCTAGGAGCTGTATAAAATTTAGTTTTGCTTAATTTAATTTGCTATGAATTCTTAACTGATTCAGAACACAGGTTGCCATTCAAAACATTTTTGAAATGATTCCTCAGCTGAGGAGGAACTTGTCATGAAATATGTTATAAAGTAAACATAAAATTACACCTATGCTGCAACAAACAGCATTGAAGGGGGGAAGTATTTTCTTCCTCCCTTAACTAACTGGTTAAGATTTATTTCCATTGCTCTTATTTTTGCTCACTGACGATTGCTGTGACATTATTATTTATTTCTCTGATTCTTACTTTATAGGATACTTTTTGAGACAAATAGTTTCTCAGTTTTGGAATAAAAAGAATATCCTTCCTGAGCGCATGTAAGAATTAGTAAATTATAACAATTAATAATTTTTGAATCAAAATATAAGGGTACTTTGCAGTAGCTACAAATGAAAGAATCCTCAAAATTTAATCTTTTCTTTTTGCAACTTCTAATTCTAGGGTAGGAGAATGCTGGGATTAGGCCTTCTGCTTATGACTTCTATGTTCCTTTTTTTGTTTTTCTTGTACTTTTCCTCATTTCAGAAAACATCTGATTAAATACTTCGTTGACTCTTATTCTCATTTAAATGGAGGTTGGGGCTTCGCTGCAACTTCCCCTTGGATTCAGGGCATGGGTAGTAGTCCCATTTCAGATTGAGTCAGGTGGCTACACTGGTGGGAAAACTAGACAAGGTAAGCACATGTTACCTTAGGATTCGCTGCCTAGTTCTGAGAAGGCTTCTCCTCAATTATTTTATATTATGACTTAGTGATTTGCTTTGTCCAGGGTCAGTTTGGAAGTACTTCATGACTCTATTATTATTTATTTTGATTTATGTTGGATTGAGTGATATATTGAAGCTTTTTATTTTTTTCTGCCGAATATTTGCGTGTTTGTGTTTCATAGTTTTCCTGTCAGAATTGTCATGCAGCCTGAGCCAAGGTTATTTGGTCCCATTGGCTTTTGATTTTACTCTTATCAATTAGAGAGAGTTCCAGAAGTCAATTTCTCGTTTTTAAAAGCAGTTAGTTGTCAGAGTTCTGATTATGCCTGGAGGAAGGTCTTCTAAGGCAGCTCCATTAAACTATTAAAATAAAAAGAATTGGAAAACACAAGTTCCTTTATTGGGCTCTATTCCTGAATGTTCTGAATCAAAGTCATCTCTTTCTGCCTCAGTTTCTCCACTGGGAATATGGAAATGTAGTAAAATATAGGGATGGTGTTATAATAGGCCATACATTTCAATTTTAAGGCCTTGGCAAATCCTTCAAGGTCCCTTTAAAAAGATGCACATTTGTAGCTACACTTAAGCAAAAATTATTTAAGAGGTTTACCCTGAAAAAGCATCATGGGATTATATAAACCAATAACCATGTCTGAAACATTATTCTAAAACAGCCAGCAGTAAACTCTTTAGAAAACATAGTCAAGTACTATGCACATGGAGAATTTTCATCAGGTAACTGAATTAAATGGCAGATGGATGTGTAAAATCTTGGTATGTGGGGAGATTTAATATCTAGGTATTCATATTCATTAATTCCAAGGAAGGTATTTTGTGGCTAGCTTTTCTATTGATTTGAATTAGTGCACAACGCCTACATGGCTCTGCTTTCCCAATGTTTCTAATACAGATATTTTGTCTATTATGTGAACAGGAGCATATTAAGTTTGGGACTAGAAATTTGGGCCTCATATTACATTGAATTCTTTATGAGAGTCATGATACTCTTGGCTATTTCTTTTGCATGTGCTTCTGTTTCATGAGCCTTCCTGCTTCTTGATCTGACCTTTTCAGTACCACATTAAACTGTCAGTTTCTAGTGCTTATTTGGAACATTTTCAGAGTGAGCATATGGATTTTATAGTAAATCTTTAAACACCATTTTGACTCCTTGGTAACTTTTTCTCATCATAATATTATTTGCATTATATTGAATCATGTATATTTTGTTGGGCAGCATGAGTTTAGGATGTAACATAGAGAACGTGTTTTAAAACTATTTATGTAAAAATGGGGCTCTGGATGAATGCCATGGCAGTCTCGCTATTGATGGCAAGATATATAACGTACACTGCTCGCATGGACCATAATTGGAAATGATTTAGTAGGAAAAATAAAAAACTTTACTGAAATCCAAGGGGTAAAGGAATACTTTTCACAACAGTTTTCTAGAACTTGAGCAAAGAACATGAATATTTATGTACATTCTATGGAATACATAAACATATTTGATATGAGCTCTCCGAAAATAATTTAATGGAATACATGAAACAGGCAATTTCCTATAGGTTTTCAGGAACTAAACCAACGCAATTATGATTTCTCTCCCAATTCTTATCTTTGAAAACAACTCTGGAATGCTAATTACCAGGAGATCTCTCAGGAACAAGGAAAACACAGATTTGGTTTCAATTCATTCATGCTCTAGCCAACACTGAATTCAGGTGATGGAAAATCTGCCCGAGGACTGAATGATGGTCAGGTCAGGACCAGCCAAATGTTTATAGTTAGTGGAACTCAAGGAAAGGTCATCAAAGGACCCCAACTAATAGCAAATCCATTTAATATAATCTGTTGCACAGTGATTTATAATTTATAAAATGCTTTTACATTCATTTCCCCCTTTGAGCCTTGCAAAACCTCTTTTGTCTATGTAAGACTTAAAAAAAAAAAATCCCAATTTTGTAGATGTAAGAATTCAGGCTCAGAAAGTCTAAGTAACTTGTCCCAAATTACAAGATAGAAGTGGTAATGGGGCTCAGTTATAGTTTTGCGGACTCTTAAGCTTAGTGCTCAGCCTCCAGAAGATACAAATCAGATAAGGCAGGGCATGTATCTGCAAATGGTGGAAACTACTTTTTTTGTCTGTGCTTAATAATAGACCAAAATGCTCTGGGCCATCTTAATTACTGAAATAACCAGAAGCTCAAAATTCTCTTTAGTGCTGCCTAGTCATGTGGCCACGTCAATTTTTGTCTAAAGGATTGAAAAAAATCTTTCAATATTTTAGGCCATTAGTAATATCAAATGTGCTAGGAAAAGCATATAGTAGCTTTCGTTTATGGAGTGTAATTTTCCAGGTGAAAATGGCCCATTTGTATTCGTCTTTAATATGGATTATGGCTTGTTGCTTAGTTAAGGGAATATATAAGAGAAAAAACTTTGGCATGGCAAGATTTCTTTAGGTGCTTTTCCTCTTCCTGTCCTGCCTCTCCTCTTATCAGTTTTTCTCCAAAAAACCTAGGCATGAAACAAAATGCATAGATTGGCAAATGCTGCTTATGGAGTCAGAATTGTTTCCCAGAGCGCCTCTTAAATCTTGATCAGTGCTGCTTCAGCTTTTGAATGTTTTAACTTTCCTACTATAATTTTGATTCCCTACATTGACCACAATTGAAAATTCCTTACCATATAACCTTAGAGAATAACTCTTGAAGCTCAAGCTGTGCCTCAGAGGAATCTTATCTCTATCCCTTCTAATCAGTTAGTGTTTTCTTGGAATGGATTATCTCACAGAAAGGAGGAATTCACAGCTTTTTGACCCAATTTGAAAGGGAAATTTCCCAGGAAGACTTAACGAAAGAAAATGAGCCAGGAAAGAGAAATAAAAAGTGACTTTAAATGACAAAAGTAGCCAGTTTACAGTTCTGTGGTCACATAGGTAGTTTTGGTCACAGAAATTCAAAGGCGAAACATTGTGTGTGTGTGTGCGTGTGTGTGTGTGTGTGTGTGTGTGTGTGTACTCACACACTATATATCTCTATTTTAAAAAATATATATATTACAGAAAAGATCTTTATGAACTTTTATAATTCTTTTAATTATTTAGTCATCCATCGATAGTCCAGAAAGTTAAAATATATGTGAAGGCAAAAGTAATTTATTTTTCCCAGTACAATTTTCATTACCAATTTCTTGATCTACTAAGTGCAGACTACAGTGTGCTTTGCTGAGTGGGGTGGTTTAGGGGGAGGGAGAGCACACACTGATTCTTACCCTCCTTAAGGGAAGATAAGAATAGCACATTTAAAACAGATTTTGACTAAATTATATGCTAAGACTGTGAACTTTTACAGACCACAAAGAAGAGAGACAAGAGGATAAGCTTTTTTTGAGCTCTAATAAAATTGATGAAATTGACCAGAGATTTTACTCATTGAGTTTTGAACCCTCCCTTATTTTCCTTCTACTTCTGTCAAGAATTATTTTCAAATAAGGATGCTTATTTGGGGTGTCTGAAATGTATGGTGGAGGGATGCCACTCTTCAGCTTGAATAGGTGTCATGAATGCTGGGCAGCCGATCGAGGCCTTTCTGATAGGTTGAGCTGGATGAGACCTCACTTGTGATTACAGCTGAGGACCCATATCAGCTTGGGACCCATGTTTCTTTGAGTTCTAGTCAGAACTCATGCTGGGCTTCTCAGAATCAGCTAGATGCCACAAATATAATGATCGAAGACATCTAGTCATATAAATTAGAGAACCGCCCCTAGAAAAGCAGACACTTCTCCATTAACCTCTAGCTTACATTTTATAGGCTGTTTTCAGTACAAATGAGGGCATCCTAGCAGTTGAGAAGATATCTTAAAGCTTTGGAGGCTCCTTGTATTTTTCAGGTAATAATTTGACTAAGTTTTTATTTGTTGTTTGGTTTTTCAGTAAAATATCAATGGAGAGAAATCACTTAAGTCACTAAATAAGTAATAGTAAACAGAAGTTATGAAAATGATCAATATCTTGACACTTCATCTTGTCTCAGAGTGATTAATCTGTTGTTATAGACTCCATGCATGTTAAAATGGTGGTAGTTGTTTTGTTGTTTTTTAGGTTTTTTTTTTTTTTTTTTTTTTTACAAAAAGCTCATGACTTTGCTCAAGCAAGAAAATGATAGAATATTAAAGTTGTCTTTCATTTTTTAAATTCATGAACTTGTAGAAGATAGTTTTAGACCCAACAACAAAGGCAACCAGCATTATTTTCTCTCTCTGTGTGTCTCTCTCTGTGTCTCTCTCTGCCCATTTGTATGTCACATACATCCCAAAGATTCATTATGAGGAAAGAAAATACTGGTAAAATAACTATGTAAGAAAATTTCAAGGAAAGTTTCTTTTTCTTTTTTTTTCTGGTGGGGGGGACATACATAGTAGTTTATTATATAAATAAAAAGTATACTTTAGACCAGTGACTGTTGCAACCTTCATCTGCCTCAGAAAAGAGGAAGACTTCCTGAGTACAAACATATTTTGTGGAGTGTTTGTTGAAAAAAAAAAAGTGGAAAGAATGGGATACTTGGAAAATATTTTAAACAGTTGGACAAAGACAGCTGGTTCATTTGTTTCTTCCTGTCAAGCCATTTCCACTTAGGATTCAAACAAACAAACAAACAAACAAAAACAAAAAAAAGCCCCACAGTTTGATTTTGAATTTAGAACCGAATTTTCAAAGAAACACATTGCCAGAGACCATGAATGGAATTCCCACTGATAATAACATAAAACACAAAAAGATGGACTCTCACTGCCCAGTATGGTCTCTCCTTCTGGCATGTCAGGTAACCAACTAAAGCGTATCTTTGTACATACCAAATGTGTTGCTAGATTGTAAGCTACTTGTAGATAGGTGCTTGATTTATTTCTCTTTTTATCTTTTATAAAACCCTTAAATAACAGATATTCAACAGATACTTAATAATTATCTGTAAGATGCTATATTTAAAACTACAATTTCAGTGAGTCTGCTACAATTTGTGTTAGTAAGGTCCATTAAGAAGCAGATCTGTAAAAAAGTGGACACTAAGACATTTAAACCTGCAAGAAAATTTTAGGGGAAATGCCTGTGAGCAAAAAATAGGGAGGAAGCTTGGAAAGGCTGAGAGAGACATTGGACTGCAGATCTGACCCCAAATGAGGAAGGGAGGGAGAAAGAAAACATGGAAACATCTTAGGTTGAAGTGCAGTTCTAAGAAAAGTCAGGCGAGGCCACTGAGGAGTGCTTAAGCCAAAACTCCTTATCAAAGAAATCCCATGTCTCCCAAGAATTGTGTCCCTGCTTCACTCAGTCATTGATTGAGAATAACTGGTGGAAAATGTGACCTCAGAGCAAAAGCAATGATGAGATTTCAGAGTGCAGTCCAGGGGCTCTTAGTCAATTATACCTCTTGCAGGGGTGATCCTAGAGGCATGATCTTATGGCCATCACATAGTCCTTGGTCAAAATTTGTGCATCCAGTGACAAGGGACGTTTTTATTCTTGGGTATTATCTATTGATGGCTGTGAAGATTAACTGAGATAACATATATAAAGGGCACAGCACATAGTGATTGCATAGTAAGAAGTACTTCTTATCATCCTGAATGGTATTATCTGCTAAGCTACCATTTACTACTGAACTTCATTAGTAACTAAGCCCAATAATGGACACTTTATATGCAGTGAGACATACTAAAAAGAATATTAACTTTGATGGTAGACAGAATAGAATCCAAAACCAGGATGGAACATTTACCATCTGTGTGACCACAGTGGTCAAGTTATTGAAAGTCTGTGAGCCTCAGTTTCCACATTTCTAAGACAGAGATAAACTACCCACAGTAGAAGATTGTGAAGGGATCAGAAGAAATAAAATACTGATACCTGGTACATACCAATAACACAATACGTGGTTCTTGTTATTTCTAAGGATCACAAGATCCCAGCAAAAATATTGGTCCCGGGAGGCCAACTTGTATGGACTAGATCATCAGGGCTCTCCAAGCTCTAAGGCTTTTTCTTGGATTTGGCCAAAGGGAAACCCTTGTGAGAAGCTGTGGGAGGGATATAACAGTGAGCTTAGGGGCGTAATTCCTTGTCACCCTCCCGGTGAGACCTGGCTGTGTCTCTTTATCAAAAATCACCGTTCTTCACAAGATAGCAGACTCTACCCAACTCTCTTTCTGGATTCTGATAGCTACTTCTTCCCCCTTTTCTTTAGGTCCACAGGTGGTAAGACCTCAGCTGTCACTGTCTCCAGGTTATTGTACTCACCTGTGTAGCTTCCCTAAACCCATACATTTGTGAATCATGTCCCTGGAGTACACCCTCCCTCTGAATTATCTTACTTTTTGAGCACTATGTCTCCACTTTTCTCTTGGGACCACCAATGAATTTTTGTCAACTCCATACCCTCTCTCAAAGAAATAGATAAACATTAGTTGTTCTTTCAGTTAAAAATAAATAATCTTTAATTAGGGAAGATGAAAGATAAAATGGGTGGTGATATGGTCCTATATTTGGAATCTGGCACCAAGATAATTAGTTTGATTTCAGAAAAGCTTACCATCTCTTTCAAAGAAAATGATATATGTAAACAACCATGCTACGAGCTAGGGAGAGGAGTATGAACAAGAAATTCCACCCTTGATTGCTGAACCCCTGGATAATTTAGGGTGTGTCCCTTAACCTCTCTGACCCTTAAATCTGAATGTAGGCAGATATGTGACTAGGACCATTTTGGCTATAACAGTACTGGCCAACAAAATACTGTCTATGAAAAAAGATTTAATTTTTTTGTTTCTTATAAAGGTGCTTTAAAATTCTTGGTCAAAGGACAAGTGTATCAGGGCAGATGATTTTATCTTTGGTGTGTGCTTGGATTCCACTTGGAAGGATCTTCTGGATGACATCAGGACATTGCCAGACAATGTCAGAGTGGCTCCTGTTGAGCCCGTAGCGGGTGGTGGGCAGGTAGGGGAAGCCTGGTACCCATGAAAGGTTTTCCTATTTTTCCAGCTGGTAGGAACCCTAACAGCCCAAGAATAATATAGCTTGAAATCAATGGCCCCAGGTATAAAAACATTATTAAAGAAAGGAATGGAAAATCAGACACCATCAGTGTGAATATGAAAGCTCCAGCCGGCAGACAATTTCAAACAGATTTGCAGAGGATTTTTTATGAGCTACTCAGATGAGACTCTGTGTTTTCTTGGACTTCAAAGACTAGACTTTGGGCCCATATGATACCTATGTATTTGACACATCTGACTTGTTCACTTTCTGCTTCTGCATTGAGGAAAATCAAGGAGAGTTCTCTCCCTTTGTGGGAGATGTTTTCCTAATGGTTAAAGTAGAAGTTTTGGCTCCTTATTGGGAAGTGGCCACACACCACACTCATTAATTACACTTTAAAGGATGTGAATGAAACTATGTAGTTGAAGAGAAACTGCATTGGCTTTGCTTTTTTCTTGGGGAATAAACTCAAAGTGCTCAGCAGCTGAAATAATAGATGCCAGGAATTAGAGGAGGATAACAATATAACCTAATTCTGAGAACTCTGAATGTGGCTAGATCTTCCTTCTTTATGCACCCCTGACATACTTCAAACCCCACTGTCTTTCACATGTCATTTAAGTACCTCTGTGGCTTTACTTATGCTTTGATTAATCTCTTTTTGAAGGAGATGACAGACTGTAGAACACAACACACTTTCTCATCATCACAGTTCAGTCATTCTTTTTAATCTCAGGTGCCAAGAACACAGAGCATAAGACCAAGTGGGAAATGGACCCCACTTTGCCAAGGAGATTGTGTATAAGGAGAAGTAATGTGGAATTTGGATTAGATGTTCTTGTTCGATGTCTACCAGCTATTTTGGGCAAGTCTCTACTACTGATCTAGGGTTCATCTGTAAAATGAGGCTGTTGTTAAAACTCACCTTGCATAATTACTATAATGAGTAAATGAAATGATGTATGTAGACATACTTTATAGATTGTAATTTACTATTTAAGTAAGAAAAACACATTTATTTTCAATTTGTTTCTGTATTGTCTTTTGATAGATTATAATCACTTTGAGAGAATTTACCTCTGTGAAATCGATCCATTCATATTTATTAAGCATCTGCTTTTTGTAAGACCTCGTGCTTCATTCTTTATAGAGGATATAAAGGTGACTAGCACATGGTTCTTTCTCTTGGATCATACAACTAGTCAGAGACTTAAGACATTCAGAAATACCTACTTTCCTCATCACAACCTTTTTCTCCACACCATGTGGCCCTAGTAGGGTTGTCATCATGGAGCACTCTCCCCTCACCACCTTTTCTCTGTTCTCAGAGTATTAGTTGGAGTTCTTTGATTTTAAGCAAAAGAAATGAAGTCTGGCTGAGATGAGTAAAAATGGACTTTAGGCAATAGCAAAGTTAATAGGAAGTATTTTAAGTAGGTTCCCTAAAAGCAGAGCCAGAGACAGGGATTGAGAAGTCTATGGTTTGTTGAGGGTTTGCTCTTCAGGAAAACTTTGAAGGAAGTAAGAGATGCAGTATAGGTAAGGGAGAGAAGCTAAGCAAGGATATGGCCTTAGGTAAAGTCTATTCTTAGTTTGGAAGTGTATATCTTAAGGCTGGATGTTTGTACCTCCCTATTAATTATTGCTGCTTTGGGTTGGGGGATACTGCAAACTCCCAGGCATCTCTGAGTGAGGTGTCCCAGTCAGCCAAGGGCAATGCTCTGGAGAAAGTTGCACACAACAGCTGGGTAATGGACGTGCTGACTGATAAAGGGGATATGGGTAGACCACCATAGAAGCTACTAAAGAAGAGCAAGAAGGTAAGACTCATAAAAGATCAAGACCCAGATTTCTCTGGGGGATAAAGTGGGTCTCAATATCAAGAATGAATTATGATATTACAATGAATGAGTACCAACTATTTCCCCATTACTAAACACTCTGCTTAAATTCAAAGTCCAGAGAGAGGTGCTCTGATTGGACATTGGAATAGAGAAGTTTCCTTGTTCTGTGAATCACAGATCTGAGAACATACAAAACTGAAATAGAAGGAAATTAATCTGCAGTGGGAGAGAATGAGGCCATTCCCAGCAGGGAACAGAGCTGAGAGGTGGAGTCTGAGCTCTTCAGGCAAGGGTCCATCCATGATGAAGGCAGCATCATGCCTTAACTTCTCAGTTATCCAATGAATTTCCTTTGATTTAAACTGCTTGAGGCAGATTTATATCACTTGCCATCAAATGAGCTGTGCTAGGCGGAATGCTGAGCTGCCATGTTATGTGGCACAAGGGCCTTGGTGGATTGTAATTAAGGTTACTAATCAGCTGACCTTAAGAAGATTAGGAAAATCTAATCCGATTACAAAAATCTGGGAAAGCAAAGATCTTTCTCTGACTGATATCAGAAGGGAAAGTCAGAGATTTGAGGTGCTGTTGGCTTGAAGATGAAGGGGTCATGTATCAAGGAAATGAGGCTCTCAGTCCTACACCCATGAGGACTGAAGTTGGTAGTTATGCTCTAGGGAATACTTTTCGGTTCCTGATTTGGCCTTCAATTTCTATTATAGGTGATAATGAAAAAAAAACAATTCTTTAAATGTTTAGGGGTTTTTTTCCCCCTCCTTAAAATATAGAACTGCTTAGTCTCCACAAGGATTCTTATTTTGGTTCTGGAACTAAGATATACTTTATGGTTCATGATTCAAATGCCCCAACCATCAGCAATCAACAAACTCAGCAATTATTTTATGTCTGTTTTTCAAAACTTTAATTATATATATATATTTTTTTCTTACATAAACATGTTTCTCTTTCCTCTTGTAGGTAACCAATTCTGTTGGTTTCTGGTTTATCTTACCTTTATTTCTTTTTGCTAAAT
>NW_006439568.1:876158-894423 GCF_000325575.1 Pteropus alecto | reverse complement strand
ATTATTTACACCTATAGCACCTGGACTTCCTAGGTGGTCTCCCATCCAAGTACTAACCAGGCCTGACCCTGCTTAGCTTCTGAGATCAGACATCAAGCTTGTTCAGGGTGGCATGGCCATAGACCATGGACCGTGGCTCCACTGGGGTGTGAACCCAGGACTTTCTGTGTGTAAAGCAGATGTGCCAACCACAACAGTGGGGAACCACATCCTTCAAAACTTTAATTATATGTTTCCCTTGGTGACTCCTATTAGTGTTAAATCTATTTGCTGATATTTGTCCTGTGTAACTATTTCAGATTGTGTAGGATGTCCTGGTCCTGTCTTTGCAGTTTGATAGTCTAGGGTAAAGTTTCCCTATATGCCAGGCAAGGGTCTGAACCCTGCCTTCTCACTGCATTGATCGCCAACAGTCTCAGTTACCAATCCTTCTCCAGAACTAGTTCTGGGGACTCACAATCACCTGGTTCCATACACTTTGCACTAACTCCAAACTGTCTCCCAACTAGCTTACTTATCCTTTTACTGTCTATCTCTCAGTTGGGATTGGGGATGCACCTTAAATGACCCCAAGTTTCACTTTCCTTATGATTCCTTAAATTTTGATGTTCTTCTGTAGGGTAGCTAAAGACTATTTCCCATTTTAGTGCTGTGAGAGTTTAGTATTTCAGTAATTTTGATCCACATAACATATCTGAAAAAAACAACAACAACAAACAAACAAGCAAATAAAAGAACTATTTTATCATGATTGATTCTGTTTTTGCAAATGTGCTGTTCTCGAAGTACTGCTGTCCTTGAAATCATAGCTCTACATCTGAAAAGGGGCAACAGTGTTAAATAACAACTTGGGTCTCTCTTTGACATCTTCCCTTGAGAAGTGTTACATGTTGCCATTGTCTTGACAGTTCAAAAGCTGGTCTTGGGGTTGATATTTTACCAATGAGATAAATGTGGAAAAATGTCACATTTCCTTTTATTAGCTCTGTCAGTACAAAGTTGGCAGGAGATAATAGTGAGGAGATATTGGCATTTAGGCATGTTCATATTAACTTTTGTGATTTGGGATTATGATGACTTTCATGTATCCTTACAGTGATCCTATCTAGTTTAGAAGTTCTGAAATTGTAGTGTTAAACCTCTTTCCCATTTCTAAAGACAGAGGCAGCAACACTCATCAAACACTGGAGTTTTGATCAGATGCAGCCACGTAGGTATGAAGAATATTTTCTTTTTTATTAACCAATTGATATTTATGACTTATCTGGAAGAATAAGCCTTTCATTTTCTTTTTCTGGCAAAGTTTGCTGCATAATTTGATCTTCTTTTGTTTTTCATTTTGTTTTTCAACTCTTCACAGTGTTTTGCATGATCAAAGATATTGTTTTCGAACCTAAAATAAAGGGAGCTCATTCTCTTTGCCTGTCTTATTATTAGAGAAACTTGGAACACATGTATGATCATGGCTTTTTACTTTTCTGGTTCAAATTACTAGAATTCAGAACTTAGCCTTGGCTTTCTATTAATAGAAAGACCAGTGAAGAATTGGTTCCTTACTGATTTAAAAATCTCTCTCTCTTTCTCTCTCTCCCGATGATTCCATGAAGAAATAAGATAACAGACATGCTGGTTTGGCTAGAACAAGCTATAACAATAATAATAGTTACTGTTTATTGAATGCCTAGTGTGTACCTGATAATTTACAGGAATAATATCACCTTCTGTTTCTGATAATGTGGTAGCCAAGTACTCAGACAAGCCCTTCCACTGAAAACTACTAATAGCATTACTGAAAACTTCTATAGTAGATACAAGTAAAAATGTCAATAATTATAAAAAATGTAAATGAAATAAATGCTTCAGCTAAAATATAAAGATTGTTAGACTGAATGACAAAACAAAAGGAGGACTAAAAAATGTATCAGGCAAGTCTCATTAAAGAAAGATGCTGTAGCTATTTTAATATTAGATAAAATGTGTTTTAAAGCAAAAATCATAATTAGATAATCTCTTCTCCATGTTAGAATAATTCACCAGGAAAATAGAGTAATTTAAAATTTGTGTTATCTAATAATGTATCTCTAAGTGAGGAAAACAAACATTGAGATAACTGAGAGAGAAATAAATATATTCACAGTTACAGAAAGAGGCTTTAATACACCTCTCAGAAATTGATGGGACAAATAAGAAATCAGTAAGGAAATGAATATTTAAACAATATGATTGATGATCATGTTTTAGTGGATATGTATAAAAACATGCCCCCATAATGGAAAATGCATTCTGTACGTGAACACAAGGGACATTTGCAAACATTGACCATATAGCAAGTCTCAATAATTTTCAAAATCCTATACCATTCTTTGAACACAGTGCAAAAAAGCTAGAATAACCAAAAGATAACCTATGAAACTCAATATATTGAGAAATTAAGAAATACATTTTTAAATAAATCATTAGTCAAAGAAAATATAATGAAATTAGGAAATAAAAGGAATAATAGTGGAAATATTACTATCGAAACTTATGAGACAATATTACTATCAAAACTTATGCGGATAAAGCAATTAGAAATTTTAGCTTTTAATGATTATATCAAAACAACAGATTGAAAGTCAATGAGTGATATATTCATCTTAAGAAGAAAAGAACATCAAAGTAAACCCAAAGAACCTAAAAGAAAGGAAACAATGAAGACCTGGGTGCAATGAATATAATCGAAAATAAGCATTGAATAAAAAAGATGAAGAAAAATAAAATTTGGTTGTTTGGAAAGACTAATAAAATTGACAAATCTTTGGCAAGATTGTTCAAGAAAAAAAGAGCTGTCCCAACTAAATAATATGAAGAGTGAAAAGGGGACTTAACTGACGGTATTAAGGAAATAATAAAATGATAGAATGAACAACTTCATGCCAGTTAATTTGAAAATTTATATGAAATGGACAAATTTCTAGAAAAATGAAACTTACCAAAACTGATTCAAAAAGAAACAGAACACATGAAAAATCATCTAACCATTTACAAAATTGACATGTAGTTAAAGATCTCAAAAAGAAAACTCAAGACCTCAGATTGTTTTACCCTGGAGCCCAACTAAACATACAAGGAACAAATAATTTCAATTTTATGGTAACTATTCCAAAGTAGATCACGAGATGAAACATTTCCCAACTGATTTTATGAGGCTAGTATAACCTTGACAGCACAAACCTGATGTGGACAACACACACAAAAAAATCTTATTCAAGAGCATAGACACAACAATCTTAAAATATTAGCAAAGGCGATCCAACAATGTCTAAAAAAAATAATATAACATACATAGATTCTGCCTATCTTAGAAATGCAAGGCTTTTAAAAAATATTAGAAAACTGAATGTTATTCTCCACATTAATAGTTCAAAGGAAAAAAATGTGTCAACAGTTGCTGAAAAATGGTTTGGTAGAACTCAACATCCATTCACGAAAAAAACACAACATACTAGAAATAAAAGGGATTGTGTTAACCTGATAAAGAGCAACTACAAAAATCCTACAGCAGATATCAAATTTAATAGTGAAACACTCAAAGCTTTTCCTTCAATATTATGAAAAAGACAAGTGTGCCTATTTTTATTGATTTATTATTTATTTCTTGTCAGGTGACACTAAGTTTAATAGGCTAGAAATTAAAAACAAACAAACAAACAAACCTGTCTTTGGAGAACTACATGTGGACTAGAGGGAAAAACAGAGGCACAGCACTTAGGGCCTAGAGGAAAACACCAGGCCATGTGGGAGAATGGCTGAAGAATCCTTGAAGATGGTTCATTTATAGAGCTTCATCCTGCTGGTACCCCTGAAAGCCATAGACACATCTTCCCCTGGGAAAGTTCTTGGGGCCCCTCCATTCTGTCGTCATGGCTCTCAGTCTCTGGATAGACATCCAGTTGCCTACACAGACGCTGCAGCTGGTTGGTCAAGAGTTGATGGCTGAGCCTGAGGCCACACAGCTCCTTGTAGCACATGCTGACCTCACTCTCCATCACCCAAATATTGTCATCATTGCTGTTGGTTCCCCTCCCCCCCTTTCTAGTTCAGACAGAGCTGGAAAATGGATGGGATGGAGGAGTAGCCAGGGTTCAGCAATATGGCGGCCTAGAGTTTGGCTGTGCCCCTTTCTACGAGGGCCATTTACTAGAGATTGGTGTCCACAGCCAGTCCTGCCTCCACAGTGCCTTTGGTGTAATGCAGCTCCACGTGATCCTCATGGGCAATTGTCACCCGCTTCGTCAGGCCAGAGACAACCTTTGCAGGGAAGAGGTATTGGCAATCACTGGTAACTGGTACAATGCCACATTCCAGGGATGCAAACTGTTTGTGGTCAGCCAGGTGAGACTGCACCATGGTCTTCAGTCTCCATGTGGCTGGTACTCAGTTAGTGGTCAGCAATCACCATGTGCTGAGGCTGCTCTTTGGGGGAAGTGGAGGCCACCCAGCTTACAGAATACTCACAAATAGGGGTGACCCAGGTCAAATACATCCTGACTCAAAGTCAGGATGCCAACTTTATCAAACTGGTACTGATTGGTTGGATTCAGAGTTTCCTTTCCATGATCCTCAGGGACAGCAAATCCCCTGATGGGGATTATCAGCTCCATGGCAGTTCTCATTTTGGCTTTTACCTTCATGATATTGAGGTTCATGAGCTAGTAGAAAGTCAGTTGAAGCACACTGTCATCTTTGCATTTCAGATCCAGCATGGTGGACAGCTGGCACCTCTTCAGCATCTTGAGCTTTTTATCCAACTGAACTCCCAGCCTAGGTCACCAGTGTTCTGTGGTCTGCTTCTCCTCAACATCAGTGTCACTCTTGCCATCTTGGAAGTCCTCGGGAGACTTAAACAGAGCCTCAGCTTCAGCCACACTGCCTTTGATTGTCACAGACAATGTCTTATCACAAGTGTAACCATATGTAGTAGCCTGGACAGAGAGGACATAGAGGGGAGGCAGCAGGTGTCTGACTGTCTCAAGTTGCTTGTGAGACTGGTCGAACAGCATGAACAGTACTCTTGCACTGAGAGGGAAGCCTGTATGATGCTGTCGAGGTGAGGCTGGAGGCTGCTCAGGTACTTTTTCTTTGCCTTAGTCTCCTTAAGGATCTTCTCCTTGTTGGACAGGCGCTCCAGGTACTTCTCCTCCTGCCCTTTCTGCTGCTCCAGCTCTGAATCCAGATGTGCAAGGGTTTGCTGGTGAGGGTCTCCCATGGTGACTTCAGCCTTGCTAATATCTGGAGGAGCCTCCCTATAAAACTTCTCTAAACTGACCAGATCAATTTCTTCATGCTTTGACTTAAACTCCAGACATTTGGTGATCTCCTTCTGCAGGTGCCATCACCTTGTGCAACAGGCATCTTTTTGCTTGGTCTCATAGAGCTGATCTTGTCCTTTTGTCAACCTGAGGAGTCATGAAAGATGTGCAGATCTGAATCCTCTGATCATCAATCTCAACTGCCGCATCCTTGCCTCCCCTGCTCTACAGGTCTTGGATCTGAGCCATGAGCCTTTGAAACGCCTGGCATGTGTACTTGTACAACTCATAGTCTTTGCTAGGGTCCTGCAGATCCACCTCAGCCTCCTTGCTATAGTATTTCCCTTCCTGTACAGTGTCAGAATGATTATGCTTCCCTTCAGCTGGAGCTCCATTGCTTCAGATCACTTTGGGCTTCTGTTTTTTGCTTGATTCTAATGACATGGTTGTTTGGCGAGATCAGGCAGAAATAGCAGAGACTTCAAGGGTTGTTGTGGACATTAACACAGGAATGTCCTTCACTGGGGAAGTGACAAAGATGATCTGAGAGTGGGGTGATCTTAAATTTTGTTGAACACCACACAGCACCCTGAACTTGTCCAAGTGAGCACAAGTGTGCCTGTGTTTATAATTCTTTTCAGTGTTGTACTGAAGGCTCTAGCACAGAAAGTAAAGTTGAAAAAATTAAAAGGAATTAGGATCGAAAAGTAATAAGAAAAAATATCATTTGCAGATAATATGATTCTCTGGCATGGAGAATTAAAAAACTACTGATAATATATTGGAATTAATAAAAATTTATCAAGTTTGCTGTATATAAATTTAATTGTACTAATTAACAAAAAGAAAAAATAGAAAGATTCCATTTATAGTATCATCAGAAATATAAACTACCTAGGAATAAATCTAATCAAAGATGTGAAAGATCTTTTCAGAGAAAATTATATTTTATCTCCAGTTTTTATATCAGCTCTTCAGGGGTATTAATATCATCCATTAAAGAGGTAAAGCAACTTACATAGATATCACATACCTAGGAAGTAGAGATGAAAGTATATGAACTTAGGTCTGTCCAGCTTTAAGATCTGTGTTTTCCCCAATATAGTGATATTGATTTTGGGGCCTCCCCTTCTTTCCCCAGCTCTACATGACTGCTGGACCTTGGCTGAATGTTCTGTTTCCTAGCTAGAGAACAGTGACAGCTTGTTATCTCTAGGGTCTTAAACATTGGATGTCATGGCCATTCTTTCATCTCAGGTTGTCTCAGGCTCCTTTGGGGGTGAGATTTGGGCGTTGGCATCTCTTCCATGGACAGATGCCCTAGCAGCTTTAGCATATGGTCTGACCTTACTGGAAG
The DNA here is from genome assembly GCF_000325575.1 of Pteropus alecto. Classification (NCBI taxonomy): domain Eukaryota; kingdom Metazoa; phylum Chordata; class Mammalia; order Chiroptera; family Pteropodidae; genus Pteropus; species Pteropus alecto. The sequence goes on along the minus strand of NW_006439568.1, from coordinate 887,775 downwards.
AGATTCTGCCCAGGGACTTGTGTGACATAATCCAGAAATGTAGGGGATTTGAAATGGGTTGAATTTTGACCAATGAGAGACTACACATGGGAAGGAGCTAGCAGCCAAAGCTTGCTTTTCTCTTCCACCCTCTATAAAGAAGCTCATCTAAGAGGAAATGTTCCCATGCAAACAAACACTCTGGAGATGTTTCTCCTTTGTGACTGAGCAATCAACTGTGTTTTCCTGTGAAGCTGTGGCCACAGGAAATAATGCTCCATATTATATGTGTTCTTACTTTTTCTCTGACTCATTTCCTTTTCCTCTCACTCTTGCTTTGCTGAGATAAAACTCCCAAAACACTCAAGCTTTGCCTTGTGGTCTGGTTTCCAGGGAACCTGGACTTTGACATCCATGAAGGCTCAACTTCTTCAAACAGGTGTTACAACCTATTAATAGGTTGTGAAATCACTTTCAGTGCATTGATCTCAGCATTTGAAACAGAAGAGAAGCAAAATATCAGAGCACATCATATGTAATGAAGGTAAGTACCATTTCCTGAAACTGTTATTTCAGTTATATGTGTATGTTTGAGGGTGTATATGTGTATTGAGTTGTTATGTTAAATGTGTGTTTTACTGTGAGTCATGGCCAATAAAGTTTGAAAGCCACCTGTCTAGTCAATGGGTCTGTGGAGTGATGAATTCATGTAAATGACCTCATTTGCATAGTCACAAATGTGACTATCTGTGAAAATTTTTGATAGCCTACTCTTTTACTTTAACAAGTATTAAAAGAGTCTTCATATGATTTATCTATATGGCTCAGTTTACATTTGTTAGTTTCCTTGTTAGAGAAAGTATTTAAAAATATTCTTTCCTTAAAAGCTTCATGCCTTATATTTAAGGAAATATTCTTTCCTTAAAAGATTCATGCCTTATTTAGAAAAAGAGGATTATCTAGTGAACAAAATTTTCTTTAATGATGTCTTAGATGTGCTTATTTATATGCCTTTGTGAAACTGTTATATAGGCAGATCCATTTTTCTAGTAATAATCATTGATAATCCAAGCAACCAATATAATATGCATTATATTTTTTCTTAATGACATTATATCTGAAGTATATGCCTACTCTTTTGAGGGCAACGACCTCTTTGTTCTCTTTGGAACATCCTGATTTGCAGAATACTTGAGTGGGAGGGAATACATGTCTCAAAGCTGTGCATGTACTGCTGACTTTAAAAATACATACCCAAAGCAGGTTTTAGTTTGCAGTGCGTGTACTGATTTAACCTGAAGATATTAACTGAGAACAGCTGCTGAGTTGCACTTGGCTAAATATTCTGAGATAAAATACCCTGGCAAGATACATAAAAGAGAAAAAATAAGAAAGTTTGTGAAAACACAGAACGATCTTTAAGGTATGATCCAAAAGTCATAGAAATGGCAAGTGCTATCTTAATTCCTCTATAATTCTACAAAATTATACTAGTGAGATGCGATTTGAATAGATTCATATATTGTTTAAAATTCAAGGACATAATTAAGTTTCCAAGAACCTACTGAGTTGCTTTTAATTTTATAATAATTCCTAAGTAGCCAACTGATAGTTCTAGCTTTTTTACTTAGTTGTCATAACACAATCATTTCTACAATTACTGCCAAGCCTTTTGAGAATTTAATGCATTTGGAAGTCTCTGAAGAGACGTTCGAAGTTCATTCTATCCACACTCAGGTGGTTAGACAGTTAAAGCTTGGCAAAGATAGAGAGGTTATTTATTCTTTCACCATGTAATTATTGTATGATAACTAGTAAGCACCACTCTGTGTCCAGATAATAAACGATTTTTAAGGTATTTGGGATATTTTTACTTATTCACATATATTGACAATATGCTAAGTGAATTTAAAGAATTATACTTAAGGAGAAGGGTGAACACCAATTTCATTCTCCAGAACTATTTCAGAAGGTATGCGTTGGCCAGAGAAGATATGATTCAATATTTATTCTTGCTCTGGATTCAATAGTAACAAAGGCCAGGTATCATAAAAAGGAAATGCATTTTGCAGAAGCAGACCTAACCTGCTGGTCATCTTCATGTGTGTGCATCAGTCCCCTTACTGTCTGCTTGCCATTTAGTATGCTTGTTGACACCTTTGTGGCAGATCACATTACCTTCTCCTTATTCATCTTCTTTTCCATATGACTGTTCAGTTTCTCTCATTAAAGGCCTACAGTTGATCTACCCCCCCCCCCCGCTCCTCCCCTGATCTTGACCTGGGTCATGAGACTTGTTTTGGCCAATAGCGTCAGGTACAAGTCCAGTGTGCCAGTTACAAGCTTAGGCCTTAAGAGACTTTACGTGTATCCACTTACTTTCTTGTGCTTCTGCTATATTCACGAGAAGAACGTTCACACACTATTGCTGGTCTCAGAAGAAGTTTGAGAGACATGTGAAATAGAACCAACCAGCCAAGTCCAGTCTGGATTAGCTAATCTCTAGTTAACCTGTATTGCATGAGCTAAATAAGTACTTATTGTTTTATGCCACTGATGTTATGTAGATGTTTGTTATGTAGCAGTATTGTAGTAATAGTTGACTGACAGGCACTCTAAATCTACTTGTGATTTTTAGGAAATTTCTTGGTCCTGTCAGATTTGGGAAGTTTATCTTTGGTTTATGGATAAAATAAGGGATTAATTTGGAGCTCTTGCTTTCTTCTTGAGCTCTAATTTCATATATCTACTTTTTTCCGAGGCTCACAGGAACTTCAACTAGAGATCAAGTGTAGCAGAGTATCACTGACATCTACACACTAACAATTGCAAAACGTATGTATTCAGCTGCTCTGGCCAATACTTCCTCTGTAGTTAGTCAGTTTCCATGGATCATACCTTCACTAGTTCTTTTCCTTCCCCACCATACCTGAGGTTACAGGAGGCCTCCTGCTGGAACCCAAGTGAGTTGTAAGAGCATTCAAAGGCACCATTACCTCAGGTAATTTTGACAAATATAGGACTTATCACTGGGTACATGGATAATGTTAAAATTCCTGCAGAAGAAACTTCTTTTCCTAGGTATTATTTCTGGAATCTTCTAGGAGTTTCTGGATAAATATTTAGGGAAAAGATCCAGAGTATCTTTTAGAGTAACTTTTAGTACCTGAAGAGTCTTAACTGGTACCCTAAGTTTCCCCAGGGCACACTGACTCCCCAAAATGTCCTTGTGATTGCCCACAGATGACATGTGAGCCTGAAATGAGAATCTCAGAGACTGTCTAAAATATTCCAGAGAACATGGGATGTACCCTGACATGTGCTCAAGAATTGCCAGTTCAAGTTTCTAAAGTCTATCGAAACAGTACTAGAATAGTCAGCCTGTCCTCTCGAATGTTTATGGAAGCATCGGCTGAACTTGTTGAGGCCTCAGAGGCAATAAGATGTTTCAGGAGCCCAGCCTAGCCAGTTCAATTTAGTCCAGGATGGATTCTGAAATATTGATGCAGAGATTGTTATTCTTTTCCCACCTCTTTCATGATTCCATGTGTACCCAAGCATCCATCTGAGATTTATTAGATTAACAAATGCCAGTGAAAAGTCTTTGATTGTGAATTCTGACTTAAGCCTGGATCAAATATGTTTCCTGTGAGTCTCTACTGACTCTGTTTATCTACCACTAGACCTTGAGAGTGCTGAAAAATATCATGGCAGATAAACTCAATGGTTCAGCCAGACTCTGATGTTAAAAGCCACAGTGAGGATGGGAGATCAGAGAACCTCCTAGCTACCAATTACAGCCCGGCAGTAAAACCACAACTGGGAGCCAGGATGGGAAGCCCCAGGGAAAGGAGCTGTCCCTAGTTTTGGTGCTGACTGCCCACAGCTTGTTTGCCCTACAAGGAACAGGAAGAAGTATATGTTAATAGGCTGGATGAATCCCATCTAGAGACACCTGAGGAGAAAAGAGAACAGAATTGTAGAGGAGGGAAGAAGAAATGAGTGGAGAGGAACAGCTTAGATATAAACCTGAGCTGAGTAAGGATGTCCAGTTTGGCTGCTGCTTTTCTAGCCCCTTTGCTGGTAATCAAGGGAGAATCTCAATGCTAGCTTGATTTTGTGAGGGAAACCAGATACAACTCAATCCTGAGATTATTTTGCCATATATCTAATAACCCATTAAAAGAATCATGGTAAAAGCGAGTTTAGTTATAACTTTTGAGAGGTCAAAACTATGGTTAAAGGCAAGTTCAGTTACAACTCCACAATCTCAAGCTACTGTCCTACTTAAGAAGAGGAGATAGAGGTTGTACAAAAGGATGTAGGCACTCGGAGGCTTGGAAAAAGAAGCCAGCATAATCTTTTGTGTCTCATCTGAAGCCTTGAGTCATTTTTCTGTTAAGCAAACTCAGCCAAGCATATCCAGACTAATATCTTACATCTGTAACTATCATCAAGTGCTAATCATTAGAAAGAAAGTATAAAATCTCCTGCTGATGATAGGGAGGTCTCAACAAATCCTACCATTCTATGGATAATGCCAGTCCTTGCTTTGATTTATTTTTCTTTAAGGCCTGTAGCTATATTACGTACACCAAGCCATTTCTCCCACCCATCAGACTTAGGATTCAGGACAGTGAAAGGGAAATCTATTCTCTTATATCTTGTCATTGAAGTATTACCTGCATGTCCATACCTTGCTTTGAAGCTTCATTCTATGATCACTGGACCCAGATAAAGGTTGGTCTCCTCAGGGATTATTTCAATCATTCCTGGCTCTTGGCCTACTGTCTGATGTCCATCTTTGTATGAACCCATCACCCATAACAGCAAATGCTGCCTGTTTGGGTCCTAATGTTGACCTCTGCCTGGCATCTCTATTGCTTTGAAAACATTTTGTCCTCTTTTCTACCCACTTACTGATTCTAATCACAGCTTTAACTCCCATTTCAAAAGACCTTTCAGAACAAAGAACTATGAGAAACAGTTTTATGTAGTGGTTAGGAGGACAGACTCCAGAGCCACACTATCTGGGTTAAATTTTTGTCTCTGGCTCTTACTAGCTGTGTGTCCTTCAATAAGTTTCTCAGACTTTCTATGCTTCTACTTATTTGTCTATAAAACAGAGAGGGTAAAAATAGAGCCTATCTCATAGGATCATTTTGAGTATTAACTGAAATCCATTCTCTTTTTTATATACCGAGTCAACAAAAACATGACACGTTTTATACGTTAGTTGCCTTACATGTATCATCTTTTTTTTTTTTTTTTGGATCTGTACAACTCTCTGAGGTAGGGCCATTATTATTATCCCCATTTATAGTTAGGATCAGAGAAATTGAATAACATTTTAAAGATTAAATAGCCACCAAATCGTGTGACTGGGACTTGGACATAGGCCTGACTTCAAAGATTGAGTTTTTGACATTGTTTTAGATGACCTTGGATTGGAAAGTTGTTGTAGTTCAGGGTTATTTATACAATTCAGTCAGATGCCTTATCCTTTATCCTAACTAACTTTGGTCCTCTCACATTCCTCATCAGCTCCCAGATAGTGCAGTTTACATGGTTACAGCAGCATAGGTAGAGAGAATCAATCACAGCAGGAGTAAACACTGTGAAACAGTAATCTTTTTGTCATTCTTGCCTGTTGAATTTAGCTCATTCAAAAAACTAGTCACCTAGCTGTGGTCTTGATTGTATGGGACAGGAAGGCCTCTACTTCACCCAAAGAAATTCAAATGGATACACAGAAGGTGTCACCTTCTGTGTGTAGTGATGTTACTCCAGAAACCCAATGCGAGTGCGGGTCAGGAAAAAAAGTAAAAGAAATTTAACAGTGGAAATGGATGGAACCATTTTCTTTTGAAAGTAAGAAAAGAGTTTTAACTTAGTAGAATATATTGAACCACTTTGAAAACATTCTGAGACTTGCATTAGCACAAAGCAAGATGTTTCAACTAGAAAGCTCATTTTTAATTCAGAACGAAAATAATTATGAGAATACTTCTTTGCAATGAAATCTAAAGTATAGTCAAAGACTTACACTAAATCATGTGAGTTTTAAAAAAGGCTGCAGTGTGTGTGTGTGTGTGTGTGTGTTATGTACTGAATGTTTGTGTGCCCTGAAATTGATATGTTGAAACCCTACCCTCCAGTGTGATGAAATTAGGTGGTGGGGCCTTTAGGAAGTAATTAGAATTATTGATTAGGTCATGAGGGAGAAGCCCTCATGAATGGGATAAGTGGTTTATAAAGGAGACCCTGAGAGCTCCCTCACACCTTCCACCATGTGAGGACCCAGCAAGAAGTCACCAGTCTACACCAGAAACCAACCACGATGGCAACCTGATCTGAGACTTCCCAGCCTCCAGAATTGTGAGAAATAAATTTTTGTTGTTTAAATGACCCAGTTTATGATATTTTTCTTAAAGCAGCCTAAATGGACTAAGACAGTATGTGTGTGTGTGGTGGTGGGTGTGGCGGGGTGGGCAGGGGGTAGGGGTTGTTTTTTAATTCTCTCCCTCACAAAGTGGTGTGAGAAGCTAGTTTGAAAATGATGATGTTTTGGTTTCTTTTAACCCAAAGAAAGTCCAGAAATGCTAAGCTATTTATATTGCTTTTTTTTTGGCTCTCTCACATTGGAACTTAAGTGCTTTAAAAGTGTTGAAGGAAAGAGGAAACCTTCAAGCTACTCAAAGATTTGAATCGCAGTGTTATCTAAACTGTACTTGAGAGAGAGATTTATGAAACAGTAAAAGGAATTAATTGCAACCTTCCATAAAAAAGAAGCAGGGAGCTAAAAATAAAAACTACCATAGAGAATAGAACTGCTCAGATTAAATGAGTAAGTTTCCGGTTTCTACACTCTCAAGCACTCTGAAGGAACTTATAATTCTGTCATTGTTACTATTATTATTGTTAGGTAATTGCTTCAGTTTAACAAGTTTTTAATCTTCTGTCCTGTACAGGATGTATTACTGTATAATTAAACATCATAATATGTATTCTTGGTTGCTGGTTCAAAGTGTGGTTCTGTATTATTTGATTATGAATTAATCAAATGAAAAAAGTAATGTTTTTAGGTGACAAATGTTTTCTTCCTGGATTCAGAAAAATAATTTATTACTTTTCAGTACTTGCATCTCCCTGAAGTGCAACATGGAGCTATTACATCTTGATGTTCTCTTTCAGATTTTCGAGGTTGGTGAGCATGGTCTAAAATACTCCCTGCCACCTTCCTGCACTTCTTTCTTTCTTGGAGCCACTCCTTCCCCTTAATTGCCCACACCAGACTCTGCAGCTGACCTTCATTTTCTGGCAACTCGATGACTATTCAATATTCTCTGATGCTATTTCACTCTATGCTGGTGCTGTGTAGACTGTCCTGCTGGGAATCAGTCTCCTATAGCTGTTTCCTCACCTTCTCCTCTTTCTTTAAATTTCAGACACTCCTTCCTTCCCCATGTTCTCAGATGATGACCTTGTTATTTCATTGGGGGAAAAGAGCAATCAGAAAGGACTTCTTCTCTTTTCTACCAACAACCATAACTGCTCTCGTGTATTCTGCCTTTCTCCCCTTACAGATTAACTGCACATGTTCTGTTCTAAAGCTAAGCCCTTCACTGATGCATCGGATCCCATTTTCTTTTGTCTAACTCAGACTTTTCTCTTGCAGGTATCCCATTTCTGTCCTTCATGATTTCCTCCATTTCTATTGGCTCTTACTATGAGCATATAAGCTTGTTGTAATGACTCTCACCTGAAAACAAAACAGAATAAAACAAAACAAAACCCCACAAATTCTCCTTTGAACTCATCCTTTTTTCAAATTCTTCCCTACTACTTTACTCCCTTTATAGCAAATTTCCTAGAAAGATAACCTATTCTTGTCTCCCCGTTCTTTTTTTCCCTCTTTTCTCCTTGAACCCACTTGGAGGGTTTTGTTCCCATCACGTCACTGAAACTGCTCTTGTTAATGTCACTAGTGACCTCAGTGTGTGCAAATTTCATGGTTAATTCTCAGTCCTCACTTTGATCTTTCAGGAACAACTAAAACAGTTCATCATTCCTTCCTTTTGAAACACACTTTCATCACTTGGCTTCTAGGACAGCCGAATTTCTGGTTTTCCTCTTCTCAAGCTTCTTGGCCTAGATTTCTTCAGGTTAGGCAAAAATTCTTTGCTGATTATTCTTCTACCACCCACCTGGAAATGTTGGAATAGTTCACAGCTCCTTGGACCTGATCAATTACCAATCTATACTTATTCTTTGGGCAACTTTATGATGTTCAATGGTTTTTAACACTATCAATTTATGTCTTCAACCTTATCCTCTTCCTTGAGCTCTGGACACTTCTATTCAACTACTTTTCCAATATCTCCATTGGTAAGACTGATATACAGTTCAAACATAACATTATCAAGACAGAATTCTTGTTTTTTTTTTTTTTTGTCCACTGAATCTGTTTCCCACCAAGAAATTACTACTGTTCATTTGGAGGGCTTAAGGCAAAAACCTGAGTCATTCTTGAGTTCTTTCTTTCTAAGTGTACATATCCAATCTTGAACCTGGTATCGTCACTTCTGTGTCAGGATATCACCCAAATACACCCATTGCTCACTTTCTCTACTGCTATTACGATAGTCCAAGCCACTTTCAACTTTCCTCTTGGTCTCACCTCTCAGATGTGCATTCATTCGGTAAATACTCCAAGACCCCAACAATGTACCAGGAATGATTCTTGACACTAAGATGCCTTCTTATTGTCCCCTGATCTTCTCTTTCTCTCTCCTCTCTCTTCAGTCTATTCAATCTACATGAATATAACAGCCAGAATAATCTGTTAAAAAAAAATCTAAGAAAGATTGAGTTGTTCTCCCGCTGAAAGCCTCTAGTGGCCTGACTGACTTTCCCCCGACTATTCCCTTCACTTAGTCCAGGCAGGCCCCCACCCCTAAGCTGACTCAGCTCATTCCAGCTTCCTGAACTTTGTACACATTGTCCTCTCTGCCTAGAAAGTTCTTCCCTCAGCTATTTGTGCTATTTGTGTGGCTTGTATTCCCATTTTCTTCAGACTCTGATCAAATATCACCTCAGAACTTTCCTAAGCACCTTTTCTTAAACAGCTGCCCCTCATCACGCTCTGTCCCCTGACTTTGGTTTATTTTCTTTGAAGCATTTACCATTACCTGACATATTATGTATTTTTTCATCTTGTGTTTATCTGTTTTGTTATTCTTGCCCACTAGAAAGTAATTGAAAAGATTTTATCTCTCTTGTTTCCGGTTCTTTTTCTAGCACTCAGAACATTGCTTGTCATATGGTGGGCAGTGAATAAATATTTGTTGTATAAATGAATTAATAATTGAAAAAATCATATCTCACAATGGGTAAAAGGCCCACTAAACTTGGAATCAAGAGACCTGGGACATAATCCTGGTTTTGTCGTTGACTGGTTATGAGACATTTGGCAAGTCACTTTGACCTCCTTGTGTCTCAGTCTCTGTACAATGAGAAGTCTGGACAATGAGTGTTTAAATCCCAATTTTAACATTCTCAAATTCCGTGCGTGTGGTGTCTTCACACTAGAGACCAACTCCTACGCCTAATTTGGTCCAAACAGGACCAATAGCATTTTTTCTAGAGCTTCTGGGAATTAGATATGGGATTTTTCTCTGTATCCTGTCAGGGCTGAGATCACTGCCAGGAGGGAAGTCACAGCATTTGCATCTGCACAAACATCTCAGTCAAGAACTTCCCCAAGTTGCCTACTGAAGGGAAGGAGCCAGAGTGGGGAATATCACAAGGAAAAAGATTCAATAGTGCTTTGATCAGAAAGTTCATTACATTTGTTTTCGATCATAATGCATACTCGCTCAGGTCTGCAATCACTTACTCTGTTAGGCACAAATCCTAGTGGGAAAAAATAGCATGTGTACACGACTCCATCTGTGTGAGCCCCTGCCAGAAACATTTATGAATCACTCGTCTCCTGATAGACAACTTGCTTTCCTAGTTTGCAGTCATATTTCCCACAGATGTTGCCTTTGAATTAGCCATTGTCTCATTTAGTTTTGAATGTTTTCTCCTATTTGAGACTGCAACATGGGCAAATCCCACCTACCATCAAAGCTGGCAGTGTTTGCTCAGCATTAAAGGAGGGATACATTTGGGGCAAGCCAGGGAGCTGGAATCCAGGATCTAAGATAGACACTTCTCTATAAGTTTAGAGTTTGGTATTTCTCAAGTCCTGGCTTTGGGGATGTTTACTCTCAGGTTATGCAAAGTCCCAGTTTAGGTTCTGGAAAAAAATGAGCTGACAACTTTGCCTAAAAAGAGTTTCTTGCTAATTCTTGGGGACATCTTGCTTTTGTTAGACACTAGCTATTGTAGTGTCTCTCCCGAGCAATGTAGGTGTCACTCACTGTATAGAACCCATACCTACTGTGCCTTTATTGTCTAGCAATTGATATTCTGTTATACACCAAACCTGCTTATAGCCGCTCAGATGTTACTGAGAAATTGCGAGAAGTAAATAGATTTTCTTTTAGGTGTATTTAGAAGAAATATTTACAGAAATATATTTACAGAAATATATTATCTTCACTTTTGAGTCACTCTGCTGTTCAACCCCTGTCGATTCTTCATTAATTTCAATTAGATTTTACTTCTCTTTTCCTTTAGATGTAAAATACTAAACCAAATGTTATTCCTTTATAAATACCATGTCTGAATGTGCCAATAGCGTGTCCAATTTCAGATATACGAGCTTCAAGTTAAATGCAAATTTTAATTTCCTTTATAAAAGAGCCGATGAAAATCCATTGTGAAAAAGTTATGAGAAAAAGCTTATCTTATAATTGCAGCCAAGATTCAAGCTATTATTTAAGACGTGAAGCATTTGGCAACAAAAAGATTGTTGTCATTAAGAAGGAAGCCCAACACATTATTCTTGGGCTGAGAAAAATAATTAAGCTGTCATTGTTACTTAAGGAACAACGCAGGAAGATGGCAGAAATTAAAATGACGGGCCTTACCTTGAATAGTATAATATATATTTTTTCATCTAGGAAGCAGAGATAGCTAATAAACATATCAGAGAGAGATTCACTTATTGGTTGGCACTTAACATTTAGCTAAATTTGTATTCTTTTAATGCATAGAGGAAGCCAATAGAACTTTCCTACAGCAGTAGTAAAGAGGTAAGTTCTTTTCTCACTAGTACACTATTAGTATACTATTACAGCCTGAGGTCTGTAACTTAATGACATTGTCGCCAAATTGGTAGGTCTTCTTATACTCATTTTTGGAAAGAAGGGTTAGCGTGAGACCACTGAGGTCATACTGGCAGGATTTACCTTAGTCTGTGTGAAGAGGGAAATGGCCACTGGAGATTTGCGTAGGTAAGTATTTGGAAGGCTCTGTTATTTTTGGAGGCTACAGAAAAGTCTAGTGTACTTATCAACTCCTCCCAAGTAGTTCCTCCAGATGTCCCATCCCTCGGTGGTTATGCTGAATCACTGTCTAAAATGGTTCTGGCTGTCTCTTTTCTTATCTCCTCCCAATGCAGTGTTTTTTGTCTCTTCTTGATATGAGAAGAAAATCGATGAACATTCCCCAAAATGTTTTCAAATAG
>NW_006439568.1:863490-876126 GCF_000325575.1 Pteropus alecto | reverse complement strand
AATCTTTTCCACATCAATCATGCTTGCCCTAACCTCGCATTACACTCTGTATGACCACGTCTTTTCTTCCATTTTGGGTAAGGTAAGGAAAGAGATGGCACATTCAATTTAGGCCATTAAAAAGTGATTAATAAAGGGACTATTTTTAAGGTCATGGGCAAGGTTAATGGAAACCAACCAGGAATGGTGAAGTGCCTTAATCTCACTGTTCTTTCATTCTCTGATCTCCTCCTGGTGCCTCCCATTGACCACACCTACTTGAAAGCCCTCAGGAGCTCCTCGATGCAGGTTGACCTCTGGGGCACAGAACAGGGTGTGTAAGATTGATGTATGTATCTTGATAGACAAATAGAATATTCAGCACCTGAATTACTTCTGGAAAACGATCATTTTCCTCCTTTTCTGGCACTCTTTGAGCTGCTTCCTTACCCTGTCAGTTGGTATCCTTAGCAATCCAAAACTAATTCTTGTGTGATTGTTCAAATGAAGTAGGGAACTATCATACAAAACAAAAGAAAAGAATCAGGGGTTCTTGTGCATTTGCTTCTCATCCACAGGCTTAACAAACCTAAGCAAAACATGGGAAAGTAAATCTGCTGCACTGTCTAGTCTCTTGTGGTCCCAACTTCAGTATAAATGAATGTGGAATAATATATTGTGAATTCTTCAGGCCAGATTCAGGTACCTGAGAGTTTATCATATTAAAAAATTTTATTTTTGTTACTGTGGTTCTATTGCATTTAGGGTATTCCTCTCTTTTCTCTGTTTATATCCTTACCTCAGTTATCCTTTTCTATTTTCATTTTATCTTCTCATGTCCTTCTAAATGAATACTCCATATTTTTTCTGACATGGATGAAACTATTGTAATTAGCTGAGAAACAATCTGTGTGTTTCCTTCACCCTCCTTCCAGAGTAAGGCAGTTACAGGCTAGTTTCTTAAGAGTGTGGACATTCTTGGCTGAGTAAGGGAAATATTTTAAAAATGGACTTCCTATATAATCTGCTCTCCTCTGAACCTCTACCCTCCAGTGAATTACAGAACCCTCCTTCAGTTCATAGAGGACATAGATATCCTTCCAAGTTTGTGAGTGACCTTATTTCTGCTCCTCAGATTCTCTCTCCCTTGAGTCCTCATGCCTCCTCTTTCTCAGATTAACTTCTGGCATTTCTTCAGGTCTCATCTAAATGCCTTTTTTTTTTTGTTTTTTTTTTCTGGAAGCTTCCTCTGATTCTCAAGACCTGGATAAATCTTCTATTGTAGAACTTGCTACACTGTAATTAATCTCTTTTATCTGTCTTTGCCTCTAGTTCACGATAAGCTTCTAAAAGGCAGAAATGATAAGTGTCCTGCTCACCTCTATTCCCCTGATAACAAACATGCAGTGGGCACTCATTAAATACTCACTGGGTGGGAATTGACTCCAATATAGCCAAAAACCAACCAAGCTGCAACCAGGGTGGTTTGGAGACCCAAGAGTTTATCAATCATGGTAGGCCACCCCACACGGTCAAGTTTTTTAACAAAGTCTTCTTTATTTTCTTTTTTAAATAGCTTTTTAAAATTTATTTGGTCAGTAGCAGTTTAAAAGTAGAATTTTACATTTAGCTGCAAGTGTGGTGGAATTGCAGCCTTACTGCAATTTATAAAAGCTCTAGAAGATTTGGCAAATGTTGTTGCCTGCTGCATTTTTGTGACTATTTATTTTGGGAAGAAGCTGCAAATTTAACTTTTTTTTCATGGTCCTTTTCTTGCTTTATTTCTGTCTGAAGGAAACTGATATGAAATGAACTGGAAACTTTAGCATTCTCTTTGTTCTTTTTTGACTGTTATTAAAACAATGTGGAACAAACACTAGACTTGGATTCATGGGCCCCAGATTTCGAGCCCCAATCAACCTTGTTTTCTCATCTGTGAAACAGAGATGATAATAGGACTGTTCTTAAGATTAAATGAGATGATCCACATAAAACATTTAGTGTAGGGCTTGACAAATAGTAAGTGCTCATGAACTGATGGTGGTGATGGTGATGATGATGATGATGATTGATGCTAAATTAACATATCTGAATACTTGCCATTTTATCCAATATCATAGGATTGTGAGGGCCATGCAAAAGTGAGAAAAATGCACTTTGTAAACTACTTAATTCTAATGTACATTAGTAATAATATTGATGGTAGTAAATAAATAAAGGTAAAAAATAAATGTTGTGTGTGTATTTAACCCCTATTCTGTAGCACTCGGTTCTTTTCTGAACATTCTATGCTCTCTTTTTGTTTTCTTGCCTGGGAAATCAAGAGTTATGATTGGAAATGTAGTTTAAATCAGCTGCCAGACTCTCATCAAATGGTTAACTTTTCTAAACTTGATGTATCAATTTCAAAACCTGAAAAGTTAATTCTACATTTCACAGGCTCTTTTACCTATAGTGTCCCGGATGCCAAGAAAGTTGTTGATATAACTTTACATCTGTGAAAAGTAACACTTAATTGGCAAAAAAAATACTTCTGAACTAAAGGAGATAAGCTTGCTATAAACTTCCAAGTCATTACTTCTGGTTTTTGTTTTGTTTTTTAAAGAAAAGACTATTGGTTGCTTTCATTCTTATCACAAACAGCACGAGTTTCCAGATTGCTGGCTGTGTTGGGGTCCCTAGCAGGAGAAGGTCATTGTATTCTCTGCTGGTACTTTCCTTAGAGGGGCTTTTGCAACAAATCTTTAGGTTTGCTAGAGTTCTAGCCACAGCTAACTCTTTCTGTTGAATGCCACTGAAGAAAGATATTTTGGAGAATTTAAGTATATGGAAAGTTCTTTGAATAATCTCAGAACTTCAACTTTCTCTTCCATCAAATTTGACTTCACAGAACTTTCTTTTTTCTTTGATTGGCAGTATTAATGAGAAATGAGTACATGATAAAAGGAAGAAAAAAGATAAAAACAATATGAAGTACAGTAAGTCCTCATTTAACATTGTCAATACGTTCTGCAAATTTAAGTGAAACGACATATAAGAACATACAAGGAAACTGGTTTTAACACAGGCTAATTGGTAATAAACAAGGGTTAAGTTTCTATGGCATCTCATCAATTTTATAACAAAACACATTATTTGAGGACCTGCTGTACTGAGAATTGATAATATGGCTTTGAAGGATTTTGAACCTCATGGTATTCAGTAGGTGTCTTCTGAAAAGTTATCTGCTAATCAGAGTTATATATCATTAGATCTGGAAGGTGCCTTGAAGTCAATGAGTAAACCTCCTTCCTTTGCTAAGGAGGAAACATACTTCAGTTACTGATGAGTACCCTTATGTGCAAGTGTTATGTTCACTCTGCTTTTCTGCACTTCTCTTGTTAGGTCTTGGTTATCATATAAACACTTGCCAGTATAATCAGTGTTGGCAAAATGTAAGTGTTAATGCCTTTTAATCAGCTAGGCTTTTCGGAAACTTGGGCTGAAAGCCTGGAATAATCCTACTTAGCTCTAGAGCTGAATGGTACAGCAAGTTTTAAGAATTTTTATTCTAATTAATCGTGTGGTAGAAATGGCAATCATGTTTACAGTGACAGAAGAAACTACAAAGTCATGTGTTGTGTGGGTACGTGGGTGTCTGTGTCCTGACCTTATCATGTGTTTCACATTCCCAACTTTCTTATTACATTTCTTTTTGGTTCTGTATTATTTAGCCTTAAGCCTGGATGTAAGGCAATGCCTCTGCTATCAAATGTTACTGGAGCGAATAAACCATATCACTGTAAAAACTGGCCATTAACGTTTCCCTGGTGGAGAAGTGGGGAATTGATGCTGTCTGTCCTTCCTGGATACCCTCGTCGAGGCCAGAATTGAGTAGTTCTCTCTCAGAACTAAAGTTCCTTTGACCATGGGCCTAGCCCCATTCCTTTGCTTTCCTTTTTCTGCTTCCTGATCAAAAGTATGAGATTTGGTGTTCTGAGCCTTGAGAGGGTTAAGATATTTCCACTGCTAGAAATCTGGGTCAAAATAGTTGGAACCTAGGTATTTGGATTAAAAAAAAAAAAAAGGGCTACTTATCCACTTAGCCTTTGATTTTAGAACAAATTTATGGTGACTAATTAGGGTGAATATTTGATTTTATTAAATGTAAAAAACAAAACAAAACTGCATTTCAAGAACAACATTTACCTAAAAAACATCCATAATAAGTCTATGTCGGATTTTAGTCTTGCACTAAAGCACACATCAGTGATTGCCCTAAAACTCTTTCCATGGACAAGTACACATCCATGATAAAATGAACACTGTAGGGGTGCCACTGTGTAATTTCACACAAGTCCTTCTACTGGAGCTTTTCTTCCACATCTCCACAGCCTTTGCATGACAAGCACTCTGTAAGTTTTTTTTTTTTGCTGGGGGGTCTTAAAGTATCATAGTCTATAGAACATAAAGAAAAGTATGTATAGTGCCTTTGGACAGGAGCAGTTAATGCCAGATGTGGGTGAGCTTCATTTTACTGGATATTTACAGAGTGGCCTGTGGGCAGCTGTTGATAGGTAGAGTTTTTTTAGAAGAGCAACTAGGATGACTCCTTAGCTTAAGAGCTCAAAGAACTCACTCAAATGACCTTGAGATGTGAGGGAAGGGGTGTTGAGTGAGCTACAAAAAATGACTTTGCTCTGGCTTCTAAGAGGGTCCCCTGTGTTGGACAGTCTGGGTTGTTTACTAATATGCCAGCTCCATGTAGTCACGTGTCCCTTCTTTATCTCATGTTTCTTCACAAGGTTGCTTAATTGCTGCTCTTTGAGGAACATTTTTATTTTTCTGAGATTATGACCTTTTCCCATTTTTAGTGTTAAAATGCCTTTCTTTTAACACTAAATGATAGTGATAATAGATGGTATTTCTTGTTTTTGACTGCCCATTTGGCAACATCGGCACTTGGCAGCCTTCTGCCAGTTCTCCACATTGTTGTCGTGTTTTCTTTTTTCTTTTTATTTTACTGGTCTTTGAACTCCCAAAGTCTGGAACACCGGGGTGTGCAGGTCCTAAAGGCAAGGGTGGTCAGGAAAACCACGGGCAAAGGAAGATCTTGCAGACACTGTAGATAGGGCAGACAAGGGTATTGAGTGCCAAAGGAAGGGAGGAACAAGCAGGCACTCAACAGGAAAGAGGTTAAGTCAGAGGAAATGAGATTAGGCAGCAAGGAACATGCCTTGCAGAACCCAGAGCATGGTAGGTGGAAAAGAAGCAACCTTAGAGGCACAGTCACAGCACAGGTGCATGCTGATATAGGTGCAGGACTCTTTCTCTGGAGAATGTGGGCAGTCCTAGGCCTTTAATAGAGAAAACACAAGGAAAACAGATAAACATTTAAAAAAAGATTATAGTTTATACTTATTTAAATTTTTTTCTCACCATCAAAAACATTAAATGTCACTTCTAAATAAAAAGTGTTGAATTTCTTCTGAAAAAAATGTCTTACCCAACAGATTCATAGATACAGAAAACAAACTGATGGTTGCCAGGTGGGAGGTGGGTTAGATTAAGAAGTACAATCCATAGTTACTAAATAGTCATGGGGATGTGAAGTACAGCATAGTGAATACAGTTAATAACATTGTAATAAATATGTTTGGTGTCAGGATGGTACTAGACTAATCAGGGGAATCACTTCATAAATTATATAAACGTCTAATCACTATGCTGTACATCTGAAACTAATATAAAATAATATTGAATGTCAACTCTAATTGAAAAAATTAAAAATAACATAATGGCAAGAACAAACAAACAAATAAATAAATAAAATCTTACCCAGTACTCGTCACAATACTAGCACATGGGAGGAAAGCCCGTTTACCAGCATCTTCACCTACACCAGATATTGTTAATGTTTTAAACTCTTGCATCCAAAAGTAATGGATGGAAAAAACAGATAATACATTACTTTTTCAATTTGCATTTTCCTGATTTGTAGAGATTTAACATCTTTTCTCATGTTCTGGGTCATTTGTACTTCTTTTGAAATAGCCTATTTGAAATTGACCATTTAGTTTTTCAAGGTTTCTTGTAGCAGCCAGCTCCTGGTAATATAGTTTTATCAAAGGACAGACTATTCCCTCTTTTTTGTCTTTGCCTATTTACTCACCTACTGTGAGAAGTTAAGACTTTGATCTTGGATTCAGAGAGCCTGTGGCTTACCTCTTAAAGCTTCAAGCACATCAGTAAAACGAGGATAACATTGGAACTGTATTCCAGAGTTACTGTGAAAATTAAGTGAAGAAACTGCATGTAAAAGGCTGCATGTACAAGATTTGGTACAATATATTAGTGGTAATGATCATATTTAATAAGAGGACTTCCAAACTATTAATTATGAAGACCAAGCCCACTCTTCCACCCCAATTATGTACGATTCCTCCTCTTCAACCTCAAATCCACATCAGGCATAGATCCTCTGGGGCTCCTACTTTGAGTTAGTCTCAGGTGGCTGCAAATCCTTTTTTTTTTGGCAATTGGCTAAACAGATTCTTTCATTTCCATATTATATAGTACTACTGGGCTGCAATTCCTTTTGAGAGTGTTTTTGAACTTTAAGGTAAGTACTCACTTTGCACTTATGGATTACCTATTTTAAACAGTTCAAAAATTTGAAAATATACTATCAAGTTATAAAAGATTTGGGAATTGTTGCTGTGTGGGATCTTGATTGAAGCAAAGAACAGAATTGACCAGATTCACAATAATTATTCTGGGTTATAAATTATAACTAGAGTGAATGAAGATATGACTATATGAAAAAGAACAAATTTCCACAGTTTTCTGCTGGCATATTCTAGAGAATTATTTTGTCATTATTGTTAATTATAATATATAAATAATCATATAATTAAATACTACCTTTATAAAGTAGTTTGTGGCTAAGGTCATTTAATCATAGTGGAAATTGGTAATTTCTTCTGAGTTCTATTAAGAAAATATACTACTCTGACTATGAGAAAATACACAATGCTTCTTCTTTTACCTCTTATTACTGAATTGTAATGTGCAAAACTATAAAAAATTACATAAAAGAGTCATAAATGTCACTCCAGTCCTTCTTACCATTAATTTTTATTTTATGAAACTGGAATTTCTATTAAAATGCAATAGGTAGAACTAGAAACTTACAATAATAGTCTTGAGAGCTCTATGCTTCAGAGACTTTTTTTCCCATTGATCTCCAAAATTTATATGGGATTTTGAGAGAAAGCAGATGTTATATCCTCTTGGTGGATATCAAATGCACATGACAGTGAAGGAGCTTGTTGTACGAAAGTACATAAGAAACCAGGCTGGTATGATAATCTAAATGCCTCAGTTCCCAGAACTGGACCCCTGGAGCTCCGACGAAATCAAAGTTGAGGCAACAGGTTGATGATAACCCCAACTACTCAGTTTCTTGCATCTTTAAATGGTGCATCCATCAATTCTAGGAAAGTGAATAATTATAAAGCAGTGTTGGGATTTACTTCTGACTCTTGGGAAGGGGACTTTCCTCATCATCACATATGTGTTGTAAATTGTTTAATATAGATTAATCTTCAGATTATTATAGAATGAAGGAGATCAAGTAAATGGACACAATTCTTTTTTTCAAGAAGGAATTTTCTAGACGGGAAGGCCAATGGGGTGATACACATGGACATAGTTATACCTAGTATCAGGCCATCACTGAGGAAAACCAGGCATCTCTAGGCTAGGTGGTCAGGAACATAAGTGGAGATGAATCTTAGTGGCCTGACACCATGAGGATCAACCCTTCTGGTTTGGAGAGTGATGGTTCAATTTGGATCACAGGATGAGGTGGATCATGGAGATTAACTCAAGACTTTATGGCTCCTTTGTTACAGCATTGTTTTGTCATTCTGACTCTCCGATGTGTCGCTCTATCATAGATTTGACAAGTTCTATGAAAATTAGGTGGGATATTATTTAAATATAAAAAGATGATATGAAAAAAAGTATATGGAGGGGAGTGTTTTAACAGAGGTTTCCTTTCAGACAATGTACATATATAGGGAATTTGGCTACTCAGAAAAAAAATAACAAAGTTGCAATGTCTTTAATTGAAAGGTGCCTTTTAGGTGTCTTAGAGAATTCTTCCTATTATATAACAGCAGAAAATAAACGTGATCATGATGTGTGTCTGACCCAGGGTGTCATCACAGGGAAATGACATAACTGTAAGAAAAACAGACTCCTACATCTTGTCAACGTCTGGGTGCTGGTGCTGGTAACAGCTGTAAAGAGAACCCAAGACACTTGGGGCCAGGTTTCCAGGGCACTGCATTGTGTCTTCAAGCAAAAACCAGTCCCAGAACTCATGTAATGCTGAGTATACTGAGCTACTGAACAAGATCTCCTGAGGGTGGGATAATACAGCCTTGCTGCTAGACAACATGGGACAATATGGAATGTCAGGACTATGCATAGAAGACCCAGGTCTTAGTCTCAGCTGTGTCCTTCAGTAGCTGTGAAATTATGGGTAAATCATTATGCCTTTTAGTATCCTAGTGTCTTTGCTTGTGAAACCAGAAGATGGTACTAGATAATTTCCACGGTCTGTTTTTAGCTCTAAAAATGTTATTGATTTGCTAGTTTGACAGGCAATACTTAACCTTTTTTTTTTTTTTTGGAAAGACACCTATGTTGTTCATTTTTAAAGTCAAGGGTTTAAATGTGTAATGTTTTCTGTTGGTTTATTCATATATATTTTTATTTCAGCGAATACAACACAATTGGCATTTAAACTAAGCATTATTGCAGATATGATGTCTATCTTTTTTGAGGCTATAGTTCTGTAGGAATAAAGAATATTCTTTGATATCTGGGATTTAACCAAAATTCCACAGAGATAGGACAAATCAGGGCTTTGCCTAGTTGCCAGAATATTGGCTTTCATTAAATGCATGATATTTCTGGTTTTTTGATCTCTAACTCCATCCTGCTGCAAAAATGCAATTTGGGCCAAATACCACATCCAGGGATGAGGCAAATTTAATCTCTCTTCATTCTGGATGACATACAACTGATATATTTTTTACTATTTTGATGCAGCCTTCAATGGGAATCATCCTATTTAATCAATAATATTTTTGAAAACCGCTATTATAAAAAATGATAGCTACCAAAGTAAATCTTTCTAATAAATAGTTGGCAGATATAAATTATAAGGAGAACCTCTAATTTATTTTGAGCCTCTAATTTGTTAAAAATGCTTGAAAGAGATATCATTTATGTTATATTTTATCATTTTCCATTAAGTCTACAATCTACGTCAGACTTACTTCAGTTAAATTTAAGCAGATATTCCTTCTTCCTTTAAAAATGTAGTTTTCACAGTTTTGTCTGCTCCCATTTAGGCATTTTACCAAGTGTATTTATTGTTCATGTTTTCCGTGAACTCTCAATCATTAAAAACTCTCTTTATAATAAAATAAAGATATATGGGCACAATATAGTCACAGATAATCATATGTGGCATCCATGTGATACACATATATACACATGACTGAATCCACTCATTTACTATTGACCAAATGTCTGCTATATGTCAAGCAGTGTATTAAACACAGCACTTGTGATGATTACTTTTCTGTGTCACCATGATTGTGCCACAGGGCACCAAGATTAAACCTTATTTCTGGGTGTATCTGTGAGGGTGTTTCTGGATGAGATTAGCATTTGAATTGGTGGACTCAGTAAAGTAGCTTGCCCTCCCCAATGTGGGTAGGCATCATCCAATCTGTTGACCTGCATAGAAGAAAAAGTCAGAGGAAGAAAGAATTCCCCGCTTTTGCTTCTTGCCTGCTTGCTTGAGCTGGGGTATTGGTCTTCGCCTGCCCTGGAACTTGGATTTATACCCTTGGTTCCCCTGGATCTTCAGCTTGCAAAAGGCAGATTGTGAGACTTCTCAGGCTCCATAATTGTGTGAGTCAGTTTCTCATAATCAATCTGTCTGTTTGTTTCTCTTTCTCTGTGTATATTTATATACACACACATATACATATTCATAAATAGCATGTATATATATCCTTTTGGTTCTCTATCTTTGGAGAATCCTGACCAATATGCAGTGAACCAGAGACACAATTACTAACTCACATAGCTTATTATCAACAAAACAATGATTGCTCCAGCTGCCTATTAATTCCTTCTGACTTTCACACAAGTCTAGGAAGCACAGTGAGCATTGTTGCTGCCCACTGTGGCATAGCAATGCTGAGTCCATGAAAGAGAAGGAACCCACAGATGCCTTCTTCCTATCTTTTAGTTATTCTGTGTATCACCTAAGGAGAGCAGAAGAGAAATCGGATACTTATAAATTGCTGTGGGAAGAATTATCAATATGTAAAAGTCAAGAGGTTTTTAAACCTCTGAACTTGATTTTCATTTCCATGTTTGACTTTCTATGCTTCGGTAAGCATGAAAGGCAATATGACCTAATGGCTAAGAGTCTGAGTGCTGGAACAAGCCTACCTAGGTTCAAGTCACAGCTCTGCTATTTTTAGTTCTGGGACCTTAGACCTGTGACAAACCTTAGCTTTCTCTCTGTAAAACAGAGATAGATGATAGTAATATCTACCCAATTAATTTATTGTAGCTTATTGTGGAGATTACATAAATTAATATGCAAAATACTTAGAGTAGTGCTTGGCACATTGCAGGCACTCAATAAATGTTAAGATGTTATACATAATAATAATAAAAAAAATCCACCCAGTAAGTGATATACTAAGGTGGAGGCCATATTTTGGGTGTTTCTCTTCCTGAAGACTTGCCATGGCTTAGTTCCTGGCCTATCACTTTTATTCTAAGAGCTTCAGGTTTCCTATGCAATGAAAATATAGAACAGATGTTATGAGGCTGAGCTAATGGTAGCCCATAACACTGAGCACCTTGACTGATGGGTTCAAAAGCTTTCTCCTAGCAATTTGAGATTGCCAAGAATGAGTGAGCCAAGAAGGAAACTTATGGCTTTTTGTAAACCCATAAAGAGTAGCTCTCAGTCTGCACTTGACAAGTATGAGGGTTTAGAAGACTGTTTTGTGGTACAGCTGAATCTCCAGTGTGCTGTGTTCCCAGGGAAGGAAACCAATAACAACAGATCCCACAACTCATACCATTTGCTAAATGGGCTTCCTCACAAGTGGGGCTCTGGGAGGAATCTCACAATTTCCTGCTGCTTTGTCTCTGAAGGGTAAGCAAGAAGAATTTTTCTTATTTCAGTTGCTTTCATTTCTTGCAACTGTGGAGAGTGTGGAAATGACTTTGCTTTTCTTTTCTGCTTCCATGCCAATGCTTGCTTTTACCAGCTTTACCTTTAGAGTTGCCCGACAACCCTCAGTAATAATATGAAATTCATGTCAAAATTTTATATTTCACCAGTTTGGGGTTTTCAGATGGAAAATTTCTTGTAGCTATCTTTCAGTTGCTATGACATAAAAGTGGAGGGGGCATGATGACAATGACCAAAATGAAGCAAGACTTCTCAAGCAGCTGATGTGTTATAGAAATCCTGCAGACTCACATGGTTCACACCAGAATCTCCAAAGAACCATTTGTTATCTGATTTTACTAACACTAATTTTTTTTTCCATTGAAATGTGCTTTCATGTGACTCTAAAATAAACAGAATTTAATAATTCTCTTGAGACCAGATTCTGGTTTCCAGCAGGACTTTTTGTAATCGAGTCCTTGAAACTAATTCTAACACACACTGTTGTTCTAAAAACCTAACTCACCACATTTTGAAGTTCAAAATAGCCCAGTTTCATCATCCAAAATGTAGAAGTTCATATTCAAAAGCCTTTGACCCTAACCAGCTGATCTTTGATGTTAGTTTTAATATTGTTGGGTCCCATTTATCATTTGAATGGATCACTGGGGCTTGTCAGCTTACCCAGTAGAGAAAAAACTGGAACCTAAAAGAATTGAACTAATGATTTTCTTGGTCTGGGGAGTGTAATATCATGATTTGAGTGTTCTTGCACCTTAGATATCTAATGTTCTCTTCCTGGATCCATTAAGACATGATCAAATCATCACTTTTAAGAAATAAATGCCATAATGTATTGATAATACTAAGCTTTAGGGGAATTTTTAAAATTGAAATATATTTCACATATAACATTATCTAAACTTAAGGTGTATAATAAATTAATTTGGTACATTTATATATTGTAAAATGATTGCCATTTTAGCAATAGTTAGCACCTCTGTCACATTACATAATCCTTTTTAGTGGTTGGAGTGATTAAGTTCTAGTCTCTCAGCAAGTTTAATGATTATAATATTGTCTATGTTCACTATCCTATGCATTAGAAATCTAGGGTTTATTTAATACTCATTGTTAGTTTGTACCTTTAAATAACATCTGTTTTATCTCCCACACCCCTGTCCCCTGGTAACCACTATTTTACTCTCTGCTTTTACAAATTTGGCTTTTTTAGGTCCACATATAAGTGATATCATAGAGTATTTGTCTTCCTCTGTCTGACTTATCTCAGAATAATGTGCTCAAAGTCCATCCATGTTGTTGTAAATAGCAGGATCGCCTCCTTTATCATGGTTGAATAATATTACATCACGTGCGTGTGGTTATATATATAT
>NW_006439568.1:848684-863465 GCF_000325575.1 Pteropus alecto | reverse complement strand
AAAAGAATACACATCATATATTCTTTACCTATTCTTTAATTGATGAGTGCTTGGGTTGTTTCTGTATTTTGGCTATTGTGAATAATGCTATAGTAAACATGTGAGTACATATATCTCTTCTATATCCCGTTTTCATCTCCTTTGGATATACACCCCAAAATGGGATTGTTGGATCATGTAGTAGATACATATTTAATTTTTGGAGGAACCTCCATATTGTTTTCCATAGTTGCTGTACCAATTTACATTCCCATCAATAATGTACGAGGGTTCTTTTTTCTTCATATCCTTGCCAGCACTTACCTTTTCTCTTCCTAATGATAGCTGTTCTAACAGGTGTGAGGTGATATGTCATTACACTTTTGATTTGCATATTTTTGATGATTTGTGATCTCGAGCACCTTTTCTGTATCTGTCGCCCATTTGGATGTCTTTCTTTGAAAAAATGGCTATTTACTCCCTCTATCCATTTTTTATCATATTTTCTTTTACAATTGAGTTGTTTCTATTTTTATTCCGCTACTATTTTATTACTATAGCTTTGTAGTAGTATAGTTTGAAATCAGAAAGGATGCCACCTCTACTTTGTTCTTTTTTCCTCAAGATTGCTTTAGCTATTTAGGGTCTTTCGTGATTTTATACAAATTTTATGATTGTTTTTTCTATTTCTGTGAAGAATGTCATTGGTATTTTGATGGGATTCCATTAAATCTGTAGCTGACTGAGTAGTATGGACATTTTAACAATATTAATTCTTCAGAATCATAAACATGGTATGTTTTTCCATTTGTTTGTGTCTTTAGTTTCTTTTATCAGACTCTTGTAATTTTCCTTGTACAAATCTTTCACTTCCTTGATGAAAGATTTATTCCTAGGTATTTTGTTCTTTTTGATGCTATCATGAGCTACTTTTTAAAATTTATTTTTCAGATGTTTCATTATTAGTATATAGAAATGTCACTGATTTCTGTATGTTGATTTTATATCTTGCAACTTTAATGAAATCATTAATAGATTTCAACAGTTTTATTTGTGTTGTTTAAGATTCTCTCTATATAAAATTGTATCATCTACAAATAGTGACAATTTTACTTCTTTCTTTCTGATTTGGATGACTTTTATTTCTTTGTCTTGCCAAAAATTCTTATTTACTACCAAATACTTAAGAAGAACTAGAGAAATAATCCTTAAAATGTCTCCTTTTATTAAGTGAGAAAACTGAGGCTGAAGAGCCTTTTATAATGGTGGCAATAAGGCTTTAAAACAAAAAATCCTTGAATGTAAATGTATATTTAAATCTTGGAGGTTACCAGGGGAAATTTGGGGTTCAATAAGGGAAAAGGAGTGTTTGAAAAACATTATTGTAGGGGAAATAGGAAACATAAGGATATTAAAAGCCTAACAGGTGGATAGGGGAGGAAGAGGTCAGGGCTGCATGGGACTGAAATCGGTGAAAAACAAAGTGGCAAGCATTTGGATCTAGACTCTGGAGCTCTGATAATTCTTGATACAGGATAACATAAAATTAATTATCTGAAACTCTGCCCAGTGACTGGTATTTTCTAGGTATTTAATATGTATTTGCCCCATTCCTCTTGTATTACTACCACCATATGCCATCAAACCCATCTCTTGCTTTTTATACATGTTCAGTAATTTTTGAACTGGGAGAGAAGGAGTAGGTAGAATTTGAACAGGTAGATTGGATGAAAATGATATGAGCAAAGAGTTTGGCAAAAAACAGGAGATGTATGGTAAGAGTAAACATATCAGTAGGATAGGAAAAGGGGGGAGTACAGCTGGAGAAACCATATCGATTCTAAAAGAAGTCAAAGCTGCTTTTTGTTTTCCAAAACTCAGGATCCCTAAGATCTTGAGAGTTAGAGGTTCTCTAGTACAGTGTTAGCTACATTTTTTTAATGGATGCTCTTCCATTAAACATTGTAAAGATGTATAACTCTTCTGAGACATGGATTTAGCAATATCAGTTATCCCATTAGCTGGTTTTCTGCATGTTGTAATATGATGTAAAAAAAGTATATTCCCAAGTGCCATCTTGCATGCTGGTGCTCTGAAGACTGAAATAGAAAGAGAATATTTGAGTCATTGCCATAGCCAATGGTTATTTTTCAGTTTCCTCTCTAACATGTAGTTATTAATGTGGTATGCTAAAACATATAGCTCTATAGTCTGGCATGGTTACTTGTTATAAAAGAAGCCAGAGTGTTTAACCATACCTCAAACTCCATACATCAAACTCAACATTCCTGCCCGGTCTCCTATTATACACACACACTATGGCCTGGAAATCAACTAAACTTTTCTTATCTTTCTCAAAACATGCGTAAGTGCCTTTGTACTTACCATTCTCTCTTCCTGGAATACCCTCTCCTTCTTTTATGACTGGGGATCTGTAGCTCATCTTTAAAAATTTATTTCAAATTTGACAAATTATATAGAACTTTTCTGTCTCTTCTGGGCTGAATTAATGAATCACTCCTTTGGGATAGTTCACCCTGTGTCCTCACAGTATTTTTCTAGCCTTTCTAACTTAGTAATATGCCACTGAAACATATTTCGGCTAATTGCCATATTTCATCAATGCAAACACTTATTTAATGTGATCTTCCGTGATCTCCACATTACATATAGGAAAAATACTATATGTAATGTACACACAATTTGTAAACCAAGAGTGTCTTGTTAAAAGCAAATCTTCATATCAATTTTCTTCAGCATTCCAAAGTTAAATCTGTGTATTTTTCACATTCCTCATCTAAAGATTCTTCAGGATTACCTTTGGCCTTTGACAGTAGTGTTTAAGGTCACAATGACATTGTTTTTCATAATCCATGCTAGTAAATTAGGTAGTTTTACCTTTAGAATTGATAGAATGATTTTGAGATGTGTTGAAGAATACCATAATTTTATCTTAATTTCCTATTTAAATTTTTTTTTTTAAATTGAATTATAAGCCACTGGAAATTAAACAACCTCCTTCAGAAATTGTCTTTTGAAAGCCAATTGTTTAGAATATGCCTGATAGTCCATTGGGATCTATGTATTTCCACTAAACTCTTTTAACTTTGAAAATTCTATGATATTCTTTGAAGTTTGGCAATATCTACTGTCTTAATTGCATAGCCTATCAGGTGAATGCTGTTGACTGCATATAGACTTTTAATTTTAAGGCTGCATTATAATTTATTCTTTTTGAATACAGTTAAATCAATAGCTATCTAAATTTACAGTAATGTTTAACAGTTTCACCCTCATGCACTCTCTCCACATTTTATTTTATTTTTTTAATTTTCTTTCTAGGAGGAGATTTAAAGTAGTGGTCCACAACCTTTTTGGCATCAGGGACCAGTGCTCCTATGAGCTGAGGTGATGATGCTAGAGCTGGGGAGCGGCTGAAAATACAGTTGAAGCTTCACTCACAGCTCGTTACTCACTTTCTGCTGTGAGGCCCGGTTCCTAATAGGCCACGGACTGGTACCGATCTGTGGCCTGGGGATTGGGGATGCCTGATTTAGAGAACCTCTGATGCTTCACAAGGATCAAGGGCAGAATACAGGGATTACAGAGAGTCGATTGTAAAAATCCTAGAATATTAGGGAATGGGTTCCCAAGATTTCTTCCCTTAACTCTGAAATTTATCAAAAAAAAAAAAAGGAAAGAGGGTGTCGCTTTTCTTTCCTTGCTCTTGAAAATGTAACAGCAAGAAGTGAGAAGAGTAGAACTGTTGAACTTTTAGGAGTAGGATAGACACCCTTATTTTAAGAATGAGGAAACTGAAGACCAAAGAGATTAAGGCCTTGTCCAAAGTCATCCAGCCTAGCTATCTCAAAAACCTGAATATTTTCAGAGGCAAGTGCATTGGCCTGGCCAAAACAGAGGGGATCAGGTTCTGTTTAGTTTTGGGACATAAGGACATTGGTATGTGCAATTGTCTTGGGAGTAAAGATGCCCACATTACTTACATCTGCACGGTCTTCTAAACACTCCCATACTTATGGGTATGAATCACAAGTAACATTAATTGTGAGATATATGTGAAATGAGGTCCATGTTCCAGTGACTTAATTTTCAACTGTATATCCCACCTAGGTTCTACTTGTAGCTATATTGCCCCTCGCCCAACACATGCTAACTGAGTCAATTCAGATATGTAAAGATAATAGCCAAACAATTTTATCAGTATTTCTTCACCTTTATAATACATTGTCTATAACAATAAAAACCTGGAAACAGCCTATTCGTTCATCAAATGGAGACTTTAAAAAATGAATTATGAGAAGCTTTTCAATATACATTGGTAAGTGAAAAAGAAACCAGAGAAAGTATAATATGTATATTATGTTTGTGGACATTTAAAAACATTCACCTATCTGGGCGGAAATTTTCCACAAATTTGTACACAGTAATTAACAGTGGCTACCTCTGCGGAGAGAGACTAAGGGTATGAGGTAAGAGAAAAATTCATTTTTTGTTATCTATCATTTGTACATAATATCCCTGTTTTGTTTTGTTTTTATATTTAAAAATAATCAAATAAACACATGCATTGCCTATAACACATTTCCTATTAAGGACCTTTAAGTGAAGTAAGGGAAATGGAGCTAATTTCCTCTTTCTCTCTTAATTTTCTTTCTTTTTTCCTTTTTTGTTGCTATGTTTATTTATTTATTTATTTAATTATTTTACAATAGAAAAGAATATCTTTATTAGAAGCAATAGTACATTTCCAGACGTGGAAGTGGGCCTGAGCGAAAGAGTGGCTTAAAGCCTGGTTGCTATGTTTAGTCTTTTGTCTATTTGCTTTTAGATGGCTTTCTCTCCCTTCTCTGAATTTGCATTTACAGGGTAGGACACTACGTAGACTACATTCCCAGGTTCCTTCACGACTGGGTTTCCATTTATGTTTGGCCAATGTGAGGCATGGAAAAGGTAATGGAGGGAAGAAGCTAGGGTCATTTTCCCAACCTCTCTGCCCCAGGTGGCTTCTCCAGTCGAGTTTTCTCTGTGACTCCAGCTCCCTCCATAGTCTTAGCTTCCACCAGGCAGTCCTGTCAGAGTTCCGGTTTCCTCGGACAGCCCAGGTCCTATATTCTAGGAATACCATCTCCTTCATTTGTCCTTCCAGCCTAAGGACATTAGCAGCTTTGTGCCATTACTAATTTTTAGGCAGCACCTTCCACTGTTTGCTCTTTCAGCTATTCTAGTACCTTCATGACTAGTTCTTCTATTAAATACTCTGTGTTTAATTACTTGTCAGGACTTTATTTCTATAGCCGGGCCCTGACAAAGTTGCTATGGAAAATGAAATTTTCTGTCTCTTAAATTTTCAAATCAGTTATTTATATATAGGACAGCAACTAATCATATATGAATGTTATTTATAACCTTATTTATTTCCTTATTTCCTTTTTTTTTGAAGCTTTAACCTGGGGTCCTCGCCTAGGAAGTGGAACCAAGAGTCTTCAAGGTCTCAGTCTTCTAATCTGGCTATTTCAGTTTTGATTTCCTCTTTGCCTCAAGAGTTGTTTGGGGATGTTTCAGTTTTGGAATAGTTAAGCATTAATTGAAAAAAAAATTATTAAGATGTAATTGACATATACATTATATAAGTTTAAGGTCTACAACATATTGATTAATTTTTATGCTAGATTTCTAATGTTGTAGTCTTGTGGTTAGAAAACATTGCTTATACTGTTTCACTTTGGGGAAATTCAAATTTGCTTTAGGGGCTATTAGACTGCCAACTTTAATATATTTTCCATGTGCCTTTAAAAGTTGCTTCCCTTGATTTTATTTATGTGTATACATATATAATATCCACATTAATTATATTTCTTAGTTTTTTTTTGTATTTGATACTTATTTTTAATTTGTCAAGGACTATACTCCTGTTACTATTTTATGTCTATTTCTTGTATTTTTTTTACTTTTGCTTTATGTATTTTAATATATTATTCGGTACTTAGAGACAGTATAGTTAGATTTTCATTATAGACTGTATACTTCATCATTATGAAATCCCCTTCTTATACTAATTTAATACTTTTTGCCTTGAATTCAAACTATATTCATTATTAAGATGACATGGAAATGTTTTCCTCTAATATAACTTTAAAGAGACTATCAGGTACATGTGGGAACTTATTTGTTTTCCATATCCATTTTCATTTCTCTTTATTTTCTCTAATGATTAATGTTTTTATTCTTGTCCTGTTCATTTTACTTAATTTTCTCAAGTCTGACCCCCATAAGTCAGTCTGTATTTTTGGTGGCATCCATTATAAAAAAATTCTCTTCAAAAAGGATTTTATTTCTGAAAGTCATGTTTATTTCTTCTATTTCCTTACTGAATTCTGCCAGCTTACTTTTAATATCCTTCTCTTGGCTTTTCTTCTTTGTCATTCTCTCTTGTTATAAATACTTTTATCAAAAAGATTCTATTTTCTTTAATTTTAAAAATATCACTGAAAAGTATTTGAGGAAATCATCCATTTCTTCTATAATTGCTAAGTGTGATTTTTGTGTTTCTCTTTTATATATATATTTTCTTGTAATGTCGAAATATGTTGGTTTTATGCCAGGTCCTTTATGAAAGTTTTCTCATCTTTAAATGGGGACATTCTTTCAGGGCTAGCCATTTGCTGGTCAACAGTCTGTGAAAAGACTGGGGAAATAAGCTCAAGCAACAGATAGCTTCATTACTATCTCAATTCTCTTCCTAAAATTTCTGCCAGGGACAGAGTTTTGCACATTTGTCTATTTTGCACATTTGTTTATTTTACTTTGCCAGTTTTGAACAGCAACTGTAAAATAGCAACTGATTATCACCTACCATCTCTCTTTGCTATATTGTCAGCCTACTAGTTGCAAATATGGTGTGTTTGCTTCATTCCTCCTTTGGTCCCACATTGCCTGTCACTCTCCACAACTTGCTGTTTCAAATAAGAAATCACTGGTCAGGTGCCTTAGGGCTGTGTCTCTTTCCTTTGTAGAATTCCATGCCCTGCCTTAGGCCTGTTAAGGTATGCATCTATTAGACTCAATTGAATCCAAATCTTACTATATTCTTCATAGTTTTTGATTTGGTATTAGGTTACTATTACCATTTAAGATGGAATTTCCTTCTTCTCCCCCACCCCTTACTGTGCTTTTCACTCAGTTTCAGAGAAGAAAATAGAGGTAGAAGCACCTTTACTTTGCAATTGTTAACTGTATGTCTGTAGGTCAGTGTTGCCAAAGTTCTGGTAATAGAGATTAAGCCCACCCCCAGAGCTTCTGATTCAGTAGGTTCAGGGTGGAGCCCTCTAGTTTGCATTTCTAACTAGTCCCCAGGTAGTGCTGATGCTGCTAGGTCATGAACCATACTTCAGGAACCCCAGCTCTAAGCTATTTATATAATGATAGAGTCATCTCTGGGCTTACCTATAGGAAACAGATTTGAGTTCCACATCATGAATGTCAGTTGGAATTTTACTTAATTCTTTGTGTAAAAAGGGAAATAAGTATATGTTCAGTGATATTGCTGTGTAAAGACTTCCTGAAAGTTCAGTGAAAATATTTACAGCTCTTGACTCAGTGGGAACAGTTTTGTTCATTTTTTCCCTCTTAAATAACCATTCAGTTTTTACTCATGACTAAGCGAGCTCTTTTTTTTCAGTTGGCCTCAGGTTTTCTAAGTGTAACTAAAGTGTGGTCTTATGTGCTCACATTATACATAAACAGGCAGTTTTTGGCCCTGAATTTCTATCCAAAGTTTTTAGCCTTAAACTACCCAGTAGATGTCTGACATATTGAACTGAACTTTACCATGTAGTTAAAAATATTCCACCTGAATATTTTTTACTATGGCCAGTATATTTTCAGTTTTGACATTCTGATGGCTTTTTCATCTTTATCTCAATTCCCTTCTCCACCATAGAACAGAGATGTTGGCCCAGTAAATGCCATATTTCATGTGGCAAAAAGCCTAAACACACTTGAAACTATGATTCCGATTGTCTGGGGAAAACTATAGGTTTGATAGAGATAATGAATTTTTTGATTGCTTATTAATAATAACACCTCTTCAGCTGTAATGAATCCTAATTGAGTAAATGACTCATTTAAAAACTTGAAATTCAGAAACTGAATCTGGGGAAATAATTAAATGTTTTGTTTACAGTCCATGATCATCTCTTTCAAAGGTGTCATTTCTGCTGCCTACAAATTGTATGCTGCTGTACACATAGTGATCAAACCCGAACCTTTGCTGGGAGCTGAAGGATAATTACAGCATTAGTTAATTTACACCAGAAATTCTGAACTGTAATAACGGGAAGCTTTGATGACTGGAAAGTATTATAATCCCTTTCAAAAAAATTCTAATGCTGTCTCTCAGAGGAGGGCAGAGTGGGTCCTTAATTTCAACAGCGGCTCCAGAAGCATTTATTGAGTTTAAACTAAGTTCAGAGCCATGTGCCTGGGAAAGCTATTTGAAGGTATGCACAGTTGTCAAAAGAGCCTAAGAGCAAGAATGGCATAGCACTTTCACACTTTTCTCCCTTTATAATCCTTGTCCACATACACAGCCCACTACTGTGTATGTAACTGTAATGATTTACAGAAATACTTATTAAAATCAGGAAGAAAAAGAAAGAAAGTCAGAGAGTTGCTTTAAAAATCAGTCAAAACAAATGCAAAGAAAATGTTGGTGAAATAGCAAGATGACAATGGTCAACCTTCTGAAATGTTTTTACATGGCCTGACCCATGGTTTTCCATGTGGTCTGGAGCGTGCGTACTGCTGCATGTTTTTTGCCATGTACTTTCTCCATACCCTGGCCAGCTGTCACACCCTCCAACACAAAGGTAGGAAAGACTCTTTTCTCTCTTCGTTACTGAAAAGCTACTGTTGCACTTGGTCAAAATATAGGCAAAAGGTACATAGTTACGTGATATGCACACCTTCTTTAACTTCAGATCCTTCCTAATGCGACATTTCAATAGTGAACCCTTTGCATTTCTAGGAAGGGCTGTAGACTTCTCGAAACGCAGGCACAGAGTTCCTGCTGGTACCTGGGAGAAGCCTGATCTGCTCTATGTTCTCTCCTGCATATTTTCTTTTCTCAGTTGTGCCATTAGCTAATAGAATTATTTATTTTTCTCAATCAAAATGTAATATATTAATAACAATAGCAACTATTTTTATTTATCTTTCACTTTCATGACAATTTTAGTAGTACAGAGTTTAGTATAACGAACAAGCTTACTCAGAGTTTTAAAGTAGGCACTGGTATGATTTTTCAAACACCCCAATCTACACTGTATAATGGAGATCGAGCTCACGTAAACCCACTGGACAAAAAACTGTCTATAGTTTAGGCAGCTAATTTGTTGCAGTGAACTCACTTAGAGTTAGGATGAGGACATCTGACTCCATAGAGGGGCTGACCAGTTGAAAAAGTCCACTGTCTTTACAAATCTCAGAGATTTGACCAGAGAAGTAGAAAGCGGATTTAGCTTGGCATGTGAAGCTGCCGATTGAAAACATTTCAAATATGCAACCTAGACTTGTTTTTCCCCCCAAAAAAGGCCTAATATGGAAATCTGGGCTCATAGAGACCCCTCCGGAAGTTCCTCACATTACTATGAGTATCATTCTTTCTCATAAGCTAAATGGACTTGCAGCTAAGGAATAAAGCATCCTAGCTATGTGTTTGTTAAAGATTATGTCTTCATTGGAATTTTACAGCATCAATGGGAACAATAACAACAAAAAAGAATTCATCAAATCAAAGTGTGGGTACTAGTCTGTAAGTGTTAAATCTTACAATTAACCGACTCGTAAAAAACTAGGAGCAACTGGCTTTACAAGGCCTGGTGTCCATTTCATTAACCCAGTCAAGAGTTAGTTATAAATATTGATGCCTTCATTAAAAAAAAATAGTGGAAAAACCCACCAGGAAAAAGGAAATCAGGGTGTTTCATAAAAGCCTTGAAAAATATAAAAACACTTATTAGGCCCATGAATCCAGAATTAGTTTCTCTTTTCCCAGATCCTTGTACTTTGTAGTACTTTTCACAGCAAGAAATTCTGGCAATAAGAGCATTTGTTCACAGTAAATATACTTAGAATTTTTCCGTAGAGCTCAAGTTATTATGAAAAATGAACAAAAATGACGATAACAAAAACCCAAAAGGGGACTAAGAAAAATAAAACAGTAATTGAATTCCTTTAATCTTTATACCTAAAGTAAATGTGATTTTTAAGTGAAAATCAGATCTGCTGATATTTTCTGAGCTACAGGTCTGTTTGGGGCAAGGGTGAGGACAGAGGCCTGGCCTTCCTGCCTCCCAGCTGGCCTGGCTTTTCTTTTCCATGTTGACCCATGACACTCTGTACATAGGGCTGTGTTAACATTTACCTCTTGTATGTACATGGTCATCTCTCTCACTATGCAGGAATATAGGGAGGTCAGAGGCTGGATCTTCTATAACTTCCAACATTGTCGCCTTTTTCCTAAATTACTCGTTGCTGCTAAGGAACTTTTTATGTCTCTTGATATCCCCTTTCATTTTTGTTTTGTTCTGAGTTGGGGGAAGATAAGGTAGGGTCGAGGAAGGGAAGTGGGGAGCAGAAGAGATAAGGATGATTTACTCGCATTTGGTTCAAGGGACTGTTTGCAATTCCTGTCTATAGAAAGGTGAGTACCAAAGAACTGGCTATTCGAGTTTTGGAGATTCTAGCTTGCAGAGCTTCCTTGGAGTCCAGGTAGAAAGTGAGGTACAGAGTTGGGGAGGAATGCTCTTACATGCTGCAGACAGAAAGCTTGGAAGCTTCTGGAGGCAGCTCCCTTAGCAGGCATGTTGGAGTTCTTAGGGTTGGCAGTGCCAGAAGTGAGTCTCCTCTGGCCTCAGAATGTACTTCCCAGGATATCATGCTGCAGCTTTTAAGCAACTGAACTTCCCCTTGACTTTCCTGGGAAGTTCTTGGCCACTCCAGATACTTGCTTCTCCCCAAGAAGGGGCAGAGCAAGGATAACTTCTGACACAGTACCTCAGATGGATCAGCTAGCCAGGGACTATTTCTGTCTTTGCTGTGAGTAGTGACCTTCTGGGGACCTGTGTTGGGGGCTGGATTGTTCTGATTACAGGAGAAGCAAAGAAAATCTGCAGTGAGAGTGGGGGATGTCATGGCCAATATCAGCCAGATTTGTTTCTACTTGGAGTAAACGATGAAGAAAAAAGACCCAGATAGTAATCTCTCCAAAGAATAGCACTGAACCTTGTAGAGGCACATGGGAGGAGAATTCTCTTCTTTATTCTCGTTCCCACCACTCTTGTCTCCTCCTTAGTCTTTCCTTCCTCTCCGCTCTCTTCCTCTCTTCCTCTCTTCTCCAGTCCTTCTTTTCTCTTCTTACTTTCTCAGGGTTTTGGTTTCTATGAAGCCTGTGTGAGGGGGAAATAGAAAACAGTGTGTTATAATTCTTGTCAGCTTTGATTTAAACTATATTAATCAGAATCCAATCAGGAAAATAGAAACCAAAGTATTTAAAATACGGGAATTTAATAGGGTGAATTAGTTATATGTGTGATGAAGGTCTGAGAAACAAAATAGGAGATAGAGTGGCAACCCAGAGATTAGCAACATAGGAAGGGTATGTTTTTTAATTGAGATATAATTGATACATAATGCTGTGTAAGTTTAAGGTGTACAATGTATTGGTTTGATAGATTTATATATTGCAATATGATTTCTATGGGATCCCAGGAGTTGGGGTCATTCAGTGGAATTTGGAACTGCAGCTGATCTTTCCTGGCATGAAGCTGTGTGGGAGATGCAGCCTGAGACAGAAAGAGAGTTAGAAATGCCCAAGCTTTTCCTTTTCTCCTGCTCTCCAATCTCTGCACCAGTTACCTCTCCCTGGCAGAAGCCAGAGCCAGCTAAAAACTCAGTGAATATAGCCTGCAGGGGGCAGCACCTCCTTGTTACAGAGCAGCCTGAGGATAGGGGGACAGGAGGGAAATATGGGTTTGAGAGCAAATAGGCCAAGGCTCAGCCCACTCTGCTTACAGTAGCCTTCTGGGTAATATGATGGAGGAGAATGTGTGTGTGCATGTGCATGTGTGTGTGTACAAGTGTGTGTGTGTGTGTGTGTGTGTGTGTGTGTGTGTGTGTGTGCGGGTGTGTGTGTGTGTGTGTGTGTGTGTTGGGGGTAGTGGTCTGAAACTGAGAGAAATTCTTAACTTTCCTGCCAGAAGAGCTGAAGTTTATGCTGGCTCGATACTCAACTTTCAGACCAAAGGATCATATTCAATGTGAATTTATTTTACAGACCTTAATAAACATTAGAATTTGCCACCAGTTCAGATGAGCTTATCTGAGGCCGTATTCCAAATGAGTAGTAGCAGATAGAATTTTATTCTAAAATGTACAAACAGCCAAATAATTCAGTCAAGTGGTGTTCAGTCTTTATGCTGAAGTGGTAATACTCATTTCTCATAGTTATTATGGAAAAATTAAACATAGAGGAAGCAGATGTATTTATTTTAATTTATTTGTGATGTTGTCGCCAGGGATAAGCAAACTCATTTGGATAAAATTCAAATTAGCTTAAAGGTTTAAGAGCTGAAAATGTTTAATTAATCTTTGTTTCTTTTTCATTTTTATACGTCTCTTGCTTTTTCTGTTTTCAGCCAAAAGAGACAGTACTGAAATGTCATTAAAAAAATGTTGATTTTGCAGTATTTCTCTGCCCTTGGGAACAGGAAATACCTAGAATTCTGCTAGTAAGATGGTTCTTGTGAAATTTCTCATGTAATTTTTATAATGAAAGGGATTAAATATGTTTGGGTGCATATCCAGCATTTGAACTTTGCCACTGTGGTGCTGTAGACCCATTGATGTTTTCCCAAAATGTTCCTTCTTGTATATGTTAGGGAATTACTTTTAAGATCAAGTAATGAGTATAATTGAGTCTGCGCTGGTTTTGGATTTCATACTCCTTATGAATGTGAAATAGATTAAATAAGAGGACACTTGAGAAGTAATGAATTCCAACAATAATATCAACTGGTGTAATGAAGAGGCTAGGCAAGTGACTTTTCGACAGCATTAAAGTGGTATTGGCATTTTCTTCTCTTCAGGAGGAGAGAAGTTGAGGCTAGGTAGGAAGTGACAGTCAGCTCCCTGAAGGCCTCCCAGGCCACCTAGACAACTTTGTGGCCTGCATGGTAAACTCCTGGTTATCTGAGCCATGGAACCTATTTAGCAATAAAGGTCATAAAATAATGTCACATAAAGACTAAATTTATGCTGTTTCTCATATCTTCCTTGAATCATGGGAAAGAATTACCTCCCTTCCTAGTATTTAGTAATTTAAGATCCTTGTCTTATGTTTACTTTACCATAGCTGTAGATAATTTGATTGGCTTAGTCAATATTTGAGAGAAAAAAATGGCTAATATTCACTGGCGCCCACTGTGTTCTAGTCCATGCGTGAGCTGCTTGGCAACACTAGGAGGAACAGGCATTGTTTACTCGACAAATGGATAGCTTGTCTGTCACAGCCAGAGGCTGCACTCAATTATCAGTACCAGAAGCAAATGATGGAGGGCAGCAGTCTTGTATTAGTGAGGTTAGAATGGACTTTGGAGTCAGGTGGACTGTTGCCTACTTATTCTCAGATCCATCTCCTGTCTTTCCCTCGCTCCCCTGTCTGTGTTGCAGAGAAGATATCCTTGTTATTTCCAAAACTTCTTTGCCAATCAGCTTTTCCCTAGGAGTGGCACTGGGAGGAACTGGTAGGAGACAGGAGGAATAATGCACTTATCTCCACCTCTGTCTGCTTCAGAGATATCTTTATATGCCTGTCTTTCGTAGGGCTCCAGCTCTTGTTGGATAGCTTGTTCTTCCAAAGCCCCAACTCCCACCATCTAAACCTGCTGGGTTCCAGCTCCTACCATATCATCATCTCCTGAGCTCTGGTGACATTACTTCCTCCCTTGGTCCATCCAGCTCTAAGGATAATAGCAGTCTCCTGCAGTTGGAAATTTCTGGTAGTCTCTCCTTCCAATGTTGGTTATGGGGGTTTTTTTAATACCTCTGTGACAAATAACCCATGGCAAAATACCCCTATTGAATTACTAGGTACAGGTATTGGTTTCCGGCTGTGCTATGAATGATGCCAAGTCTGAGAGATATAGATTAGAGGATACTTTTGACTCATCATGAGCAAGCCATTTGGGCAAATCATTTAACTGTCCAAGGATGTTTCTTCATGTATTTTGTGGGTTAATACTGAATTTGAAAAATGAAGCTTAAATGAGATTCCTATCGTGGCACCTGGCACAATGTAAGCATTTAATAAATCTTAGCTCCTAAACCTGTGATTTCAAATCTAGGACACTGTTCTCTAAACTCTCTAATACATAGAATTCTAGGGAAACAAGAAAAGCATCATGATCATATGAGTAAAACATCTATTTAAAAGGGTGTGTGGGTTGTCGGAAAGGTCATGGAATACAAATTGGAGTTGTTTGGACATACTGTGTATGGAGAAGAGCAGATTGTCTGGGAGAAAAAGATGAGACTAGGGTGTATTCCAGGGAACGGGTCAACTGGGAGACAAAGGTTGGCTGAAAGACCTTAAGGCGTGACTGTGGAACAAGAAGAGTGGGCAGCAAGTAGTTACAAAAGCTGAGGGCACATAAGGATAGCTTCCGGCTGTGGGAACCATCCACAGATTAATGTAAGCACAAAGTATCAGAGGAGAATACTCCT
>NW_006439568.1:806895-848667 GCF_000325575.1 Pteropus alecto | reverse complement strand
AAAAAAAAAGCGACGTCGCTTATCTCTTGTTGCTATATACTTTTGGTAATCTGCATTGAATGTGACATCAGAGTTTTTCTGTGACATATTTGGTGATTGGAAAAAAGAAAAGCTGTAAGCTTACCCCAGTTTAGAGAACCATGTCCAAAGAAAACCTTAGATAGTCATCCAAAGCTTAATTAATTTCGATATGTTCTTAATCTCCTTTCTTTTACTGGAAATGTCATATAGATAAATATGGTTATTAATGTGATTGATATAAGATTTATTATCTAATAGATCCAATTGTCTCAGGTAGTGTTGGGAAAACATTTTGGTTAACTTTAGTAAACATGTTTAGAGTGTGACATGAGCACGGAAGGTATAGTAGGTGCTCAATTAGTGCTTGTGGAATTAAATAAAAGTATTGGCAACATGAAATGACACATTTCCAAAAATGTAATAAATCACACAATCACAGAGAAACAACACAATTATGAAATAATGAATATCACACTATAAAATATGATACAAATGTAAGATATTATTATTTTAAAAATACCTTATGTAACATAGCAAGAGTTGTTGGCATTAAATCATGAATCATAATTTTAATCTTGTAAAGAAGGAAGAGAGTGTGAGGTATTTATATCTCTGATTTATATCTCAGTAAATTATGATACAAATGCAGCA
The DNA here is from genome assembly GCF_000325575.1 of Pteropus alecto. NCBI lineage: Eukaryota > Metazoa > Chordata > Mammalia > Chiroptera > Pteropodidae > Pteropus > Pteropus alecto. Next base: position 847,995 of record NW_006439568.1, on the reverse strand, counting down.
AACCTGGAAAAAAAACCCTGAAGCACACTTGAGTGTGTTTTTGTTGATACTACATTTGAGTAGAATGCAAACAACTCAGTTTAAAGATGTTGTCCTCAACTTTATTATTATCTATAAAACAAAATATAGGTTGAGGGCTTTCCCTTTTTCCTGACCGCTGAGAGCAAGAAGATCACTTTGGCCCTCCTCCAAGCTGTCTCACAATATCTTCTTGCTAAATTTATCCTCAGTCTAAAACTGGTACCAAGGAGACTGTGCCTGCAGTTGCTTTGGGTCCAATGCTTGACAAGGGAGACTCTGTCTTTTGTGTATATGGACACATAGTACTTCTCTCAGCTGAGGGACACCTGTTACTTTTGCCATTGGGGGATACTGGGAGAAACTTCTTTCAGTATAGTAATCACCATAGGGTACACTCTTCAAGAATATTGGAAAAACTTAGAAATACAGATATGGGGATAAAGACATGGAAACTTGAAGTCAGAAGAAAAGTTTCAATGGTTCATTCTTATTTACACTGTGGCTGAGTTAATAACATTTAGTTAACCACCACCTCATCTATTCTTCCATTAAATAAACTTACACGTTTTCACAGGACTCTTTTGCTGTTCTCCTTACCTTACCCTTTTCAATATTCTGAATAAGCTTTCCTTTAAAAGGGTGATAATTTAATATGCTTCCTAGGTACAGCTGTTATTTTATGTTGAGGAAAACAATACACAAAGTCCTAAGTGAGAAGAGAATGGCATTCCTTTTGAATATACAAATACACTTCAATAAGATTGCCTTGAAGAATAAATAGAGTTAAAAATAGCCACTCTGAATATCCCAAAGTGCTCTAAGACATTTGGCACCATTGATAGAAAATTAATTTGTGATTTATTCAAATTATTCTACATGAGGAAAAAATAACAGTAAATAAATGGAAACCAATTTATTAATGTTTCTCATTTGCCTAATTGCTTTCCCAAGAAACAAATAATAAACAGTCAAATAGAAAGTTCATGAAAAATACAAGACATGCTTATGGCCACAGAACTTCCTACCATGCTTTCATAGCTTTAAGTTTTCTTTTGCGAACCCATCACTTATAGTACTTCATTTTTATTGACATTAAAACACAATAGTTACCCATTTTCAATTGTTTTTCCCTTCTCCTACTCTTTCTCTCTTTCTTCTTATATCCTCCTTCTCTCCCTCCTCCTTTTCTTCTCCCTTACCCTAATCTCCTCTTCTGCCTTCTCTTTTTCAACAAAAGAATCTTTATTATGCATTTTCTGGGCACAAGATACTGAGAATTCAGAAGTGGGTTATAAACAGCACATCGAAAGAATAAAGTGGGTTTTTGAAATTAGAGTTCATTGAGGGGAACATTTGGGGCAGAAAGGATAGTAGAAGAATGTTCAAGGAACAATGAGGCATCCATCAGTCCGGCTGGAGTAAAAAGAAGTAGTGGAAATAATGAGGAGAAGGTAGGTGGGGGACAGATTGTGAAAGACCTTGAAAGCCAGGTTTGGATTTCATTCTGCAGGCAATGGAGAACTGTCAATGATTTCAAAATATGAACATATGCTAGGGCTTTGGGAAGATAAGTGTAGTTAAAGTGTAGGTTGAGACCAAAAATAATAGTGACTTAGATTAAACTTTATTTCTCAGTCTATTAACAGTCTAGCCTTAAGCAGTCCAGACTGGTAGGTTGGTTCCACAAAGTCAGAGCTCTAGAGACCTTCTATATTGCTTCATCATCCCTATGGCTTGTCCTTGTCCAGATGGTCCTTGATAGTTTGCTTCCATTTTCACATATCTGTGGCAAAAAAAGGGGATGGGGAGAGCAGATGCCCAGTTAAAACACGGATGTTCTATGAGCATAAAAAAATACTAGAGAACAATTGTCAAAACTGGCAGGCAGCAGTATGAAGAATATACATGAGTAGGGTGTTTGGCTTTGTCCCTTTAAATTCCCTGTCTCAGCACCAATTTACATGTCTAGAGTTCCGAACTGCTTGTTCTCTGGCCCCTTGCGGGAACATCTCTTTATCTCTCAGAGAGATTGTGGTATTGAGAAAATGCAGAATGGTGTAGCAGAAGAAGTAGCAGACTCAGTGTCAAGGGAGTTGGGTTTAAATCTCAACTTGTTACTTATAAGTTGGGTGACTTTGGGCAGGTTTCCTAAACTTATTGGATCTCAATTTCATTGTCTATATGAGGTTATTAATACTTTTTCTTCTTGTCACAATGTTTATCATACAAATTAAAAAACAGCAAGGTATTATCATTGCCTTGATGTTAGCATAGGATTTAGGTATAGATATACTTATTTATGTGTATGTGTGTGAGTGTGTGTGTGTGTGTGTGTGTGAGAGAGAGAGAGAGAGAGAGAGAGAGAGAGAGAATAAGAGAATAAGAGAATAAGAGAATATCAGGAACAAGCATGAAAATGACTATGAATATGACTGTAATTTTTATTCATTGCTTTATCTCCAGTGCCTGGCATATAGCAGGGCCTACATTTGTCAGTTGGGTCTTTTCTTAATTTGCAATTTTTACTTTAAAATATCAGATCCAGATGCTTTTAGTGAAATTATATTTTCCAAGCTTTTCTTTGTCTCATTTCTCTTTATCAACTCTCTAGAGTAGACCACATTGTAGAAAATGAAGATGTTGTTAAATATAAAACTTCTATGTTTCTCATATTAAGAAGATCTAAAAGTGTGTCAATATTTTGAAAATATATGTTATATTTTTCATTTTTTTAAAAATCATCTTTTCCTGAAGCCAGGAGCTCATCATTAAGACTAAGCCATAAAGTTTTTTTGCTCTGAGAATGAGTCTCAAAGATGACTTTTTGAGTCCATAGTAATAGAATGGTTTTGAAATCCAGTTTTCTTGAGAAGGAAAAGGATTTATTAAATTTCTAACTTTCCCACACTATAAATATAAAAAAATCAAGCCTGGCACACTTGCTTCATAGAGTTATAAGTCATTTTATAGAAAGTTATAGTCTGTTGTAAGGAAATTTCCTATCGTGGTACTTAGGTTTTTTGTTTTCATGGGTTTTTGTTTTGTTTTGTTTTCCCATGGAGACAGGAAAGTAGGAGAGAGAGAAACAAGAAGTCAGATGTTATTGTCCTACTTTTCTTCTCTTGAAGGAAACCCTAAGAAGTGGAAGTGAGAAGCAGAAACATTCAGATAGTTTTGGGAAGCTCTCGGTGTAGGGCAGCCCCTTACTTCCCAGGCAAGGAATATTGAATCCAGTCCCATAGAAAATTGATTTCTTTCTGCGTGTGTTGAAGCATTATGGTGTCAACCAGGTAAGTACTCTGAAATAGTTCTATGTCAAGGCAGATAGCTTAGACCTGATGTGCTGGTAACCTGTAGGTTGGTTGTATCTTTTAGGGTATCTAAATATTTCTGTATTACTTGGGGAGGGGATATCTAAGAGTGAAATCTAGACAAAGAATCAGAAGAAGTTGTTAAACTAGTGCCAAGCCAGGGTCCAGTTTCATCTCAACCAGTATCATAGAAAGATTCTAGGGGAAAGACAGATCAATCACTATGTATCAGAGAGGGAAGAAAACAGCAACAAAAGATATATAAGCCTCCCCCATACCTAGATGCCATCTTTGTAAGGTGGAGTAGGGGCAAGGGTGATGGCTAAAGAAGTGAGATACAGTTGACTAAATCAACCCAAAGGAAATAATTTGGAAGGGAATGGCTTTTTCTCTAGAACCCCCTCCTTAGCTGGGGTTTTAGAGAATGACGAGATAAGTTATAGATAATGGCAAAAGGTTTAGGACATGTCTGGGTTACTGCCTATACATTTCAGCCCTACTACAAGTACTTAAAATGCCCAGAATGATCCCAAAGTAAGCATTGACATTCACTGACACTTAAAGTTTATGCTGTTTTGGTCAGTGGTTATATAGTAAGACATTCTCTTTTATAAAAAAGAAGCCATTGATTTTAGAACTTTCATAACTTCTGAATTTCTTCACAACTAGGTGGTAGGGTGGAGAAATTTAAATCCTTCAAAAGAAATCCAACTGGCCTCTATAAGCACTTGTCAAAGAACTTGGAACTTCCATGGGAGGTCAGTGAGTATTCTGTGGAAGGTGCAGGAAGGAGGGAGAAAACGCGTATTGCCAATCAAACGTAGTGCCAGGGCACCCACTCCATTTGCTTTTGTGCTTGCTGTTTGGTTTGGCAAGGATAGGCTCCTTTGCAGGAGGGAAATGGTTTCTATGTTGGTCCACAGACTAAGAGGATGTGGACTCAAAAGAAAGGAGGATTGAGTAGTTCTGACTAACTAGGTTTGGTTCATTTCCCTGGGACGTCCCCAAACACATTGATATTTTCATATAAACGAAATGAAGGCAGTGATGACAAAGAAGACATTATAACTGCTGCCTGAATTGCCGGTTAGTGTAATATTTACTTGTTAATGCTTTTGAAATGGTTCTATGAAAATGGAAAATTCCAAGTAAGTTATCTAATCTATCTTACTGGTAAGGCAGGATCATCACCTACTATTTATTAAGTTTTCTAAGATGTAAAAGAAAAACAATTCCACATAACCCAAAGGAGATACTTTGAAGAAAGTGTCACTGTTGGAAAGCCTTGTTCTATAATTAAATGTATTTGCCCAGGAGCTCATCATCCAAGGAGATAGTTAAGGAACATGCACTTATAATGTAACAAATATTTTGGTATTTGGTTATTCGTGTATCAGAGTCTTATTGAACCTATCATTGTGCTAAGTGTTGGGCTAGATTTTGGGAATGTAAAAGAGTTTGTTATCTAACTCGGGAGATGAATTCGAATGATTCATTAGAGTGAAGGAAGTACTAAGAGAAGGGCTGGCAGAGCCCTAGAGGAGCATGAGGAGTTATGATTGGGATGCAGGGGTGAGAAATCAGAGGTTTCATGGAGGAAGTGGCATTTGTGAAAATCTCTTATACGAAGCCACATGGAGTCACTTCTATAGTATAGCACCTGCTTTAATGAATAGGCAATTTTGAGGATTTTCTTAAAAAACAAATGAATTGATCAACAGGAGGGAGTTTCTCTAGTATTCTCTTTAAGACAAACTGAAATGAGGAAATCAAGCCACTTTTAATAGCTTTTTAAAAATTTATTTTGCTCATTGCTAAGGTAAAATCAGCTCTATCATAGTATATTGTGCTAGATGATTTGGGAATGATCATTATGAAAGCTTAGGGTCTGCTGGGGCAAAGGTGAGAAGAACAGTAGAGTTTGTCAAAGGTGTTTTCTAATGACTTCACTTTCTTGTATCCTTCCTTTCTTGGCCCCTTTTCCTCTAGATCATTGTGATATATATTTGAGGTTCCCTTAGTTTTCTTCTGTATCTTTGCTGGGTGGGAAAGACATTGGCAAACTTATCGGCGTTTAGCTTCTAGAACTTAATGTTTTATTTCTTCCTTGGGAACTCTGGGTGTTAAGGAAACATAGGAAAAATACTATGTTTAACCAAAAAGAATGATAAAATTTCTGGATAGTAGAGATGCAGTTGACCCTTGAACAACCCAGAGGTTAGGGGCACCATCCCCCATGCAATCAAAATCTGGGTATAACTTATGATTCCCCCAAAACTTAACTCCAGTAGTCCCTCAGTATCTACTGGGGAATAGTTCGAGGACCCTCCACACAAATATCAAAATCTGCAGATACTCAAGTCCCTTATATAAAATGGCATAGAACAATGCATACAGTTGGTCCTCTGCACCCATGGATTCCCAACCATGGACCAAAAATACTGTTTTTGATTTGTGGTTGGTTGAATCCATGAGTGTGAAACCTGGAGATACAATATGCACAACTGTACACATTGAAAAATCAGCATATAGGTAAACCTGTGCAGTTCAAACTCATGTTGTTCAAGGGTCAACTATATTACATTTTTGTCAAATGTCCTTCCAAACCACTTAGAGAAATGTCATCGTGGCAATCACTTTTTTGCCTGGGTGTCAGACCAACTCTGTTTACAACCCCCAAAATATATTCCCGCAAAGGAATTTTAGGAGATTTAGTTGACCTGTAAAGACAGAGCTTGTATGACTATGAAATCCTAGTCATAGTATTATTTATACTTTAAAAACTCATGAAAGAATTCTATTATTCAAGACCTACATATATATGTGCAAATTCTACATTTTTATTCCCAGTGTACACGAGTTATGAGGGTAAAGGAGAAAGGAATGAGAAAAAAAATGTTTTACATATATATACACACACACACACACACACATACACGTAATAAATATGTCTGTGTGTGTGTATGTGTGCTATATATCACACATGTTATTGTGCTAAGTGGTGTTGATTGTTTTGCCAAGAATCATAAAATGTGGAAAATTTTATTTCAGTTCATTATTATCTTCTCTTTGTGTCTAGCAGTCATTTCCACCCCCAGAATATGTGAACTTTTCAGCTTCTGAACTGATTGTTTTTAGCCATTTAACTAGTTAAACTCAATGAACCCAGAGCAATCTGATTCTGGATGACTTTCTGTTGGTACTTAGTGCTGATCTGTTTTTAGAGAAGGCATGTGATTAATTGTATTGACAAGATTTTGATGGTTTTGAGTTTCCCTACCCTGCATGTTTCTGTTACTCAGTTGTATTCCTATAAAATATCCTTTATTATTTTAGTTTATTATATTTATTATATGTAGGCTATTGCACCATTTAAGACAATTCTTGTTCATCTTAATTCCCCTTTGATTATTCTGGAGAATTATTACTATATTGATTGATACTGAGCCCAATTATGAAGTACACTCCTTTTTTCCCCCTTTCTCATGTTTATTTTCTCTTATTTAATTTTACCAAAACTCTAGACAGTTCTCACAATAGCTAATGAAAAATTCTTGCTTTATTTAACATTGTATTTGTTTATTTGTTTTATTTCAGTTGCTTATGATTTCTTATGAATGTCAAGTGGAAGAAACAATGTAAAAAATTTAATATCTTTACAACTCATAAAATCTTAAAATCTAATTTTTACTTTGAAACAAAGTTCAATAACAACCCTAACTGTCCAAATGCAACTTCTTGGAAACATTTCCACATTCATTCCAAATATTCTTTTGGAGCTATGGGTCCCATTTCATTCCACATATTTGTTAATTTTCCTTCCCTCCACCCCCCACAAGTTTCAGAAAAGCGAGAGTTCAAAAAGTACCATATGCTCATTGAAACACATACTTATTAGGTTGGATAAGAACTTCATGGCTATTTTGTTTATCTACTTATTGCATTTAAAATTTTTCTTTATATACTCCCTCTACAAGTGGTAATCTGGCTTATTCTCAAACTCTTGCTATGAAAGGAAAATTACTAACTTCTAAAACAATACAATTTATATTTGAGCAGCTATTCAGAATTTTTCTCCTCCAAGGACTTTTCTCCCCCTGGTCTGAGTTCTGGAATTGTCTTGAAGTTATCTTGACCTTTGGAGTTATCTTGACCAAGACTGCTAGTAACTCAATCACATGTAAACCTTCCACTATTTATATCAACAGCTATTGTACAGGCCCCCAATGCCTTCTTTTCTTCCCACGTCTATCCTTTCCCATTTTCTCAGCTGTTGCTTACATTATATGGCTGACTATGGCTCTTAGAACATACTTCAGTCTGTAGCCCTTCTGGAGGATAATTGGACACCAATTTCAGTTGTGTCTAAATAGAACTATCCTCTCTCCTCATTTTAAAAGGATAAACTCATCAATATATCACAAGATTGCACATTAAGAATTTTGGATGTTGCACTTCATTGTTGACTCAGACTCACATGAGGCTTACTGTTGACTTAAACTGTAAGTCATGTTCTCACCTTTTGGTGCCGAGCCCTGTATCATTTACTACCCAGAACTCAGACTGTTTTTTTGGACTTCAGTGCAGGACTTTAAATTCATATTTTTTAAAACTCATCTTATTCATTGTGACTTGGAAAGATGTTCTCAGTTTTTATATTGGGTCTGAATCTTTCATAATAATTTATGACTTTAAAATCATTTCCAACTTTCTGCAAATTTAGCACACCTACCTCCCATATTTTATATGAATTATTGATAAAATTTTTGGTATGAAAGAATCAAGGCAACCTCTCTTTAGGTTACAATTGGCTCATGGATAAATACCCATTGCATGTATTTCTTCAAAAATTACAAATATGAGTAACTGAATGATCTTCTCACCCCTATTTTTCCATATAATTAACTAAGCTATTTAGAGAGACTTTGCAAAGTGCAGCCATCACATGTTCTGTATCCACTACATTTTCTTGGTCTGCCAGAGTAGAAAAAGTAGGTTAATCTGATGTGACCTATTAAAGAACTTAGTAGAAACCATTAACTATGTCCTCACAGTATTTTTCTATTCTGGAGTCTTGTTGGCATTGATCTGCAGTTCACTGCCCTTTGGTGTCTGTTATTTTCATGTCCCTCTCTGTTTTGGAACTAAGACCTTTGGTGGGTTTATACTCTTCTAGCTCCTCTACTAGCCTTCTCAGTTCCTGGCTGGCACATCTGACATTTGCATTTCTCTAATGAGATGAGATTTCCTCTGACAGAATTATGTGTTCTTGCTCAGAGAATAAGATAGTCTATTAAAATTTATTCAAATATTGGAAGTTTCAATCCCCTCTTGCTAGTGTTTGTAGCACAGTATTCATTCTAGAGAACACTCTGAACAAAAAAGATTGAGATCAAATAAGAGGTGTGGACTTTCACTTTCCATTATCTACCAATCCTAAATTGTGGGTTTCAAAAGTAGGCCTATAGCTCTTCAAAATTCACTGTTAGGAGAATGAAAAGACAAGGTGGGAGAAAATATTTTCAAATCACATATCTGATGAAGGACTTATATTCAAAATATAAAGGAATACCGAAAAAATAAGAAAATAACCCATACAAATGGGCAAAAGACCTAAACAGTCCCTTCTCCAAAGAAATATATGGATAGCAAATAAGTATATGAAATGATGCTCATCATAGTTAGTCATTAAGAAATGCAAATGAAAACCTCATTAAATGTCACTGCACATTTATTAGAAATGCTTAAAGAAAAAACTGGTCATACCATGTGTGGGCAAGGTTGTAGAGAGCTTCAAATCTGGTATATTGCCAGTGGAAATGCCAAGTGGTTTGGCTGTTCTGAAAAACATTTTGGCAGTTTCTTATGAAGTTAACATATATTTAGCGTATAAACCTACCAATCTCCCTAAGTACTTACTGTAGAGAAATGAAAACGTACATCCACACAAAAACCTGTACGGGGATATTTAGAGTAACTTTATTTGTAATTGGCAATAACTGAAAACAATCTAAGTGTCTCTCAACTATGGTCTAACCATACAGTGGAGTACTTTACAGCAATAATAAAGAACAAACTGTGAATACATGTAACAATATAGATGAATCTCAGATGTATGGTGCTGGTGAAAGAAACTAGGCTCAAAAGGTTGACTACTGTATAATTCCATGTATATGACATTCAAAGACAAAACTGTAAGGAGAGAACAAATAGCTGTTTGACAGTGGCTGCGCAAGGAGGGAAGGTTTGACTACAAAGAAGCATGGAAGAACTTTTTTGGATGATGGAAATGTTCTATAACTTGATTGTGGTGGTAGTTATACATGTCACATGTGTCCAATCACAGAACTGTACACCATAAAGGACAAATATTCTGGGTATAAATTAAGCCTTAATTTAAAAAAGTAGATGTATAAATTCTTTGTTCTTATTATCCAAATATATTTTTTGGCAGCTTAATATTTTTTATTTTTCAATTATATACAATATTATATTAGTTTCAGGTGTACAACACTGTGATTAGACACTTACATAAATTACTAAGCGATCTCCCCAATAAAGCCAGTAAGTACCCATATGACACCATATATAGTTATTTCAATACTACTAACCATATTCCCCATGCTGTACTCTACATTCTCATGACTACTCTGTAACTACCAATTGGTACCTCTTAATTCTCTCCCCTCCTTACCCATCCCCACAATCCAGTCTGGCAACCATCAGAATGCTCTCTATATCTATGAACTTGTTTCTGTTTGTTCATTTATCCTGTTCTCTAGATTTCACATGTAAGTGAAATCGTATGGCCTTTGTCTTTCTCTGTCTGACTTATTCCACTTAGTACAATACTCTCTAGGTCCATCCATGTTGTTGCAGATGGCAAGGTTTCATTCTTTTTTTTAGGCTGAGTAACATTCTACCATTTTTATGTACCATCCCTTCTTCATCCATTCATTCATTGATGGACATCCAGGTTGCCTTCACATATTGGCAATTGTAAATAATGCTGCAATGAACATGGGGATGCACATGGCCTTTAAAAATAGTGTTTGAGTGGTTTCACATAAATACCCAGAAGTGAGATTACTGGGTGGTTCTTCGTCTCTTGTTATAGTCTTTGTTTTAAAGTCTATTTTGGTTGGTATAAGTATTGCTACCTCAGCTTTTTTGGTTTTTTTGTTCGTTTGTTTGCATTTTCATGAAATATGTTTTTCCATCTCTTTATTTTCAGTCTGTATGTATCTTTCAATCTGAAGTGAGTCTCTTGTAGGCAGCAGATGGAAGGGTCTTGTTTTCTTATCTATTCAGCCACCCTATCTTTTGATTGGAACATTTAATTCATTTACATTTAAAGTTGATAGATATGTAGTTATTTCCATTTTATCATTTATATTTTTGGTCTTTTTTTCTTCTTCTTAAAGAAGTTTCTTAAATATTTCTTGTAGCACTGATTTGGCATTGACAAACTCCTTTAGCTTTTTCTTGTCTGGGAAGCTCTTTATCTGTCTTTTGATTCTAAACCATAGCTTTACTAGGTAGAGGATCTTGGTTGTAGCTCCTTGCTTTCCATCACTTTGAGTAGTTTGTGCCAATTCCTTCTGGACTGCAAAGTTTCTGTTGAGAAGCCAGCTGTCAGTCTTATGAGAGCTCCCTTGTAGGTAACTAACTGCCTTTCTTTTGCTGCTTTTAAGATTCTCTTTGTGTTTAAACTTAGGCATTTTAATTATGATGTTGGCGTGGGCCTCTGGTTAATCTCATTTGGGGACCCTGAGCTTCCTGGACTTGTATGTCTATTTCCTTTACCACATTAGGGAAGTTTTCTGTTACTATTTTTTCAAATAGGCTTTCAATTCCTCACTTTTTCTTCTTCTTTTGGTACCCCTATGATGCAAATGTTGGTATGCTTAATGTTGTCCCAGAGGCCCCTTAAACTTTCCTTATTTTTTTGAATTATTTTTTCTTGTTGCTGTTCTGATTGGGTACTTTCTGCTACTTTACCTTCTAAATTGCTATTTGATTCTCTGCTTTATCTAAGAATATATTGAGTCCCTCTAATAAATTCTTTATTTCGGTTATTGCATTCCTCATTTCTAACTGGTTCTTTTTTATGTTTTCTATCTCTATTTTTATGTTTCCTATCTCTTTGTTGAGTTTTCAGTGAAATCACTGAGCATCCTTGTAATCAATGTTTTTAACTCTACATGTGGTAAATTGCATGTCTCCATTTTGTTTAATCTTTTTTCTGAAGCTTTGTTCAGTTCTTTCATTTGGGACATGTTTCTTTGTCTCCCCATTTTGGCTTCCTCCCTGTGTTTGTTTGTATGTATTAGGTAGAGCTGCTATGCCTCCCAGTCTTAGTAGAGTGGCCTTAGGTAGTAGGTGTCCCGTGGAGCCCAATGGCTCAATGTGCCTGGTCCACCTAAGCCAGGTGCTCCAGGTGCATCCCTTTTGTGGGTTGTGTATGTCCTCCTATTGTGGTTGAGCCTTAGTTGCTGTTTGCACAGCAGTGGGAGGGATTGACTCTCAGGTCAATTGGTTGTAAGGACTAGCCGTGACTACAATGAAGGAGCTATTGTGCAGGAGCTGACTTTATGGAGCAGGAGTCACTTACTTGGGGCTCTGGTGCTTGCCTAGTGAGCTCTTTGTGTATTATGTTAGTGGAGGTGGTTAGGTGGTGCTCTGGTGTGCTCTGAAGCTGGCCCCTGGGTGTGCTGGTTCTGGGGCCTCTTGGGAGGGGCTCTAGTGCAGGCCAAAGTCAGATGCCGCCTGTACCCTGGTTTGAGCTAAAAAATGATCTTCAAATGGCTGCCACTTGTGCAGTTCTTGGAGGTGCCTGGGAGAGGCTAAGCTATGAACCAAGGCCGGCTGCCACTAGTGCCAGACTTGGGGCTACTTAGCAAGAGGTATGGGGTACACCAAGACCAGATGCTGTTTTTTTGAGGTTTGCAAACCTTTGAGAGAATTTAGGAATGTCCTTAGCATGAGCCAAGACAGGCCATTTGTATGGAAAAGCTCCCAGAAGTAGCTTGGGTGGATGTGCTAGTTAGGTGGAGTGGGATCTCAGGGAATCACCAGGGTGGGCTAACAATGTTAGCTAGGTTGATGGAGACTCAGATATGGTGGTCACCTGTGTCTGCACACTGGGTAAGGGGAGGGCTCAACAAAGGACCAGTGGCTTCTGCCAGAACTTCTGTCTGGGAGAAAGTGCCCCTTCAGCCCTTGCCCTGAAGCCAGACTGTTCAGTTCCTCTCTATACATCCCTGGCATCTTTGGAGCTCAGAGCGACTGAGTCCATCAGTAGGTCTGTGCACAAGCCCTTTAAGAGGAAATCTTCAGACTCCAGCTACCTTCCATCTCACTCAGCCACAATCTCCACTGGTTTTCACAGCCAGAAGTTGTGCGGGCTTCTTTTCCTGGAACTGGAATCCTAGGCTGCAGAGCCTTGTGTGGGGCTGGGCCCCTTGCTCCTCAGGGGGACTTCCACAGCTGACATATCACTCCCTTTTTGTAATTGCTTCACGTGTGTGTGGGACCAGCCTATTTCACATCTCCACCCCTTTTACCAGTCTAGACCTGGCTTCTTCTGTATATATTTTGTTATAGGACTTCTGTTCAGATAGACTTCAGGCAATTCTCAATGATGGTTGTTTTGTTTAGTTGTAATTTTGATATGGTCATGAGAGGAAGTGAGTACAGTGTTTACCTACTTTTCACTCTTTTGACTGGAACACCTGAATACATTTTATTTTTGAAAAACAAAGACATTTTAATTTTCCTAACATATGGTAGGCCTGAGCCAAAAATATCACTAATTATATCTGGATGAAATTTCCAGACTGACCATTCTGAGTTCTCTTTCCACATTCTTCCTTCAAGGACTTCTCTCTCTGCAGAGAGTTTTCCATTTATAGCCCTGAGAATAATAGTCACCTGTTAAGAATGCCTCAGAATCTTTACAGTTTTTCCCATAGGTTAATACAACACAAACCCAATAGCCAGAACCTTTCTGTGATTTTTTTCCCCAAAATGTCCTTGAACCCTATCCCTAGTCTAGCATTTGGGAAGAACTCAGCTATGATGAAATGCACACAGATTAAATATGTCTGGTATGACCACACTTTTCCTTGTTTTTTATGGAATTGTGAGTTTTTAAAAACTACCAGTCGAGATCAGATTTTCCTTGTTTGTTGATGAATATGGAATGTGGGGTGGAATAATAGAATCACAGAATGTTCAAGCTGGAAGACTCTTAGAGTTCATCTAGTCCAATTCTTTATTTTACAGAATCAAAATCTTCATTGCCTGTTGGCCATTATCTAGTAACTTCAGGCACTCTCTGATCTCACATTCCTTGGGTTCCATCCAGACCCAGGTCTGAGATATGCTGTGCTCCTAGAGAAATGCATTCCACTTGAATAAAGCAGAACAAAAGCCCAGCCACCTATTCTACTAGAAGACAGGAGTATAAATATGCAGTTCTGAGGGTGCACCATCAATCAGCTATGCTGCGGTTTATTAAAATGAGGCTTATTTAAGTAGCCCTTGGGTTTTCCCCTAAGGTCGTATATTTGAATTTCTTCATGGTATCTGTCGGCCCAATAGAAAATGATTCTATTTTCTTTTATGCATTATTTATTTTATTTCATGCATGATTTATTTTATTTTATGCATTTATTTATTGAAATGTAACTGCAGTTCAGGCTGAATGTTCTGTATGTAGGGAAGTCCGATTTTTTTCAAACACCTATTTCAAGCCTACTTCACTTTGTCCATAGAAATTTTCAGTGAAGGGAATTCAAAGCTCTCTCAAAAACAGATAATGTTCTGTTCAGTTTCTGTTACTCTTGGCTTCTTAAGAATAATGTTTATGGCAAAACTACAGAAGTGCCAAGATTTGCAGTTCTCACTAGTTGAGGACAAGTGGGTGATACTTGAGAAGGTAGCCTTAGCTGAAGGAAAACAAGGCCACTCAGCTTATTTGTTTATTTTCCTTCGTCTCACCAAGTTTACTAGGAGAAGTTCCCAGGTCCTCAGAATATTTGCCCTTTTATTAATTTCCTTGCAGTGATGTCTCCCAAACATGAATTGTCACTTTTAATTTTAACTTTTAACCGCTAAAGGCAGAAGGTTAGCCTTGTTTATACTGCCCTTTCTCTCTCTTTTGGGGACCAGCTAACTCACCATCCCTGGGGCATGAAAATCTACTTGAATTAAACAGGCTTAAGCTCTAGTGTATGGGATCTGTCTATGCTGAGAAAGAAATGTATTTTTGTGTCAGTCTAAAATCTCATCATTCTTTTCTCTAGGATATATGGAAGAGCTATATAGTTCAAGTGATTTAGGTTCATTATTTTCACTGTATTCTTCTGTTTTCTTCTTATTTTGAGAGTGTGGATAACTTCTTGTTTGATTAGAAAAATTCTCATGAAGGCATATATGGAGTCTGGACAGGGCATGCTGGGAGAGCATATATATTTCTCTGGGGCACTATTACCAACAGTTTGTGAAGCTGGCTGGCCACTTTATTCTTTAGAGCTCCCTTTTGGAATTCTTCCTTGACACACTTCTTCAGCGTCTCCTCCCCAGTTCTGATTGGTCAGGTCCTGTGGGATATGAATGTCCTGAGGCAGCCCTAGTGTATCATCCCTGCCATTCTCTGTCACCCAGGTCCTGTCAAGGCCCCATTTTACTCCCCACAATCATGTTCCCTAGACATGGCCTCATTTTCTCATTTCTTTCAAGTGGACAGTTTAATACTTGAAACTGTAAGGAATACTTGTAGATTTTAATAGCAGCTGTCTAGGGACAATGAGTGAATCTGCTATTCTCTGACCTAAAGCAGAGCCATCCCCAGGGCCCTGTGGTGTGAGGCTCCCTTGCCCAGCCTGGCTTTGAGCCTGCCAATAGCCTTATTCCAGAGCAGTGAAAGTTTGACTGTGCTTTTGGGGACATGTGGCTTTTTGTGTTCATTCATGTCTCTAATGTCTGTATCAACATCCTATTACCCTGGGCCTCACAGGACATTGGCAGTCTTGGGGCTCTTCTCATTAATGTTGCTTGTAATAAGCCTCCCAGATCACAGAACATGACAAACTCCCATTAAGAGAACACGCTTTTGCAATATTTACCCAATTCCCAAAGCCATTTGGTCTGCATGTTGACCTAGCCTTAGGAAAAATGAAAGTAGAACAAGACATTTTCTATTAAACACTTACATTAAGATATTAAAAAGTAGCTGTTTATTAGCAGGCTTATCTCCCTTTCTACCTCTCCATGAAGAAAGGGCAACATTTATACTGCTGTAGCACTTGCTTGGACGCAAGGAACTCCATCTAATGAAAATCCCATGCTCCAGACTGAGCTGGAGGGAGCATCTTGAGTGGCTCAGACCCAGGCCTTCAAGGCAGGAGATGGACACTGTGGTACTTGGTTTGCGGTGGAGTATCTGGAAAAAGCATTGGTTACATATTTGTAACTCTGGGCTAATGAGTCCCAGTCGGCAGAGACTGAGCTGAACACCACACAGGCAGCAGACCATCAGCTCATTTCTCATGGATGCAAAGATGTCAGCAGAATCAGGCCTTGTCTTTTCATGTAACCTGGCAGCTAATTTCCCCCTTAAGTAGTTACAACACCGTTAACTCAAAACAAAGGATTTTGTTATTTTCTTAAGCAAAATAATCCGAGAATTTATTTTCTACGTGTGTCATCAAGCACGTGATGCGTGCGCACACATGCACGCGCACTCACACACTCACTCACACACACACACACACACAAGCTTGAAGGTTAGAGTGCTCAGAGATTTTCTGGTAGAGACTTTTCGTGCTCTCAGAGTTTCTTGAAAAAAAGGGTGATGACAGAAGGATATGCTCCATTTCCCCCAGGCCCTGCTCCTGTCTTATAATAACTAATGATTATTTGGTATTTTGAAGTTTTCAGAGTTTGGATGTGTAAAATCGTAAGTGGAGGCCCTTACTAGGATTAGAGGAAAGACAGGGACTCATAGGGTAAAATTTCAGAATATTACCTCTTGGAAGGGCTTTGTAGTCTTTTAGTCTAAAAATTTCTAAATTGTGTCCAGTAGAATTGTAGTTCTGCAAAATGATAGTTGATAATAGGGTTCCAAGATCAAATAAGTTTGGGAAACATGGAACTCTATTTCTTTTCCTGTAGATTCACAGTGCATATCAATGTTGTTCCTGAGGATCCCTAAAATGAAAAGAAAAAATTAACTTTGTTCTAATGTAGAATTTCCCACTTTTATTTGATTATGGAATATCTCAATATCTCTTGCGTGTGTGTGTGTGTGTGTGTGTGTGTGTGTGTGTGTGTTTTACATTTATGGAAACCGAAGCCTTAAATTTACACAGCTAATTGGTGGCAAACTCCCATCTCACGATTCTCAGGCTCCAGATCATTACATAACTTGCTAAGGTTTGTGACTTACTCCCTCCATGACTCACAGCTGAGGACTTGTGGAGTTGTGACCAGGCCATACATCTGTGGTCTGCACTCTCTGACATTATGGGTTGCCAAGTCATTCTCCTGAATCTAATGAAGCCTATGCATTATGCTCCTTGAAAGAACACTGAAGGTTGCAGTGTGTTTGAACTCTTGCATCTAAGAGGGGTTTCGTCCTGCCCGCCCACAGACAAATGCAGGAAAAGACCACCTGGCTGAAGTCAAGGCCAGCCTAAGGCAAGTCAGTGAAGCGGTGACACGTATATTCAGGAAAGCTCTGTTTTTAAAATTTTTATTTTATTTTTAATCTCTTTACTTCCCCAGTGCCTTTTAATAAAAATTCTGCTCTGGAAGCTTATATTCATACTAAAGTGTAAATGATTGCTAACTACAATTAAAATGTTACCTATTTCACAGGAATTTACATTTTAACCTAAACCCTGTGCTTAAGGAATAAAACTCTGAGAGTGCATCTTGAGACAAGTGAGTGGGTAGGGAGAATTTATAGGAGGGTACATGGAATCTGAAAATCATATCAGATAGATAAATATCTATTCTTTGTTTGAATAAGGATAGCCTGGGCTCCAAAAGCACACATTTCTAGTCCTACCCAATATAACACACATGCCTCAAAATTTTATTTTAACATTTCTGATAAAGCACCTCTTTCCACAAGGATGAATTAGTTTTAGTGAGTCCTCAGGGAACAGTGTGACTTAATTTTTCACACATGACCCCTGCCTGCTACTCAAGAAGCTGGGAGATTATGCTCAGTGTGGCTCAGTCCTACACATTTATTCATTCCCTAATAGTAAGTTGTCATGTACTAGGTCTGGGACGAAGACCCAGGAACACAGAGAAGCCTAAATCATGGCTTTTACCTTCAACGAGTTTTACCTTCAAGAGGGTACATTAATGTGTTCATGTAAACAGATATGATAACTTGATAATTTCTGTAATGGACGTATGTAATAACAGTGATGAAGTAGATCTTCATGTCAAGGTGTTTTGAGCTCCTTCGTACAAGTCAATTCAGTCTTATAGAATGCCAGTGTTATGCTAATTTTTTGGTTCTTAATCTGGGTCAAAGTAATGAGTGGTGCTTAAAACACAGATCACTTGCCTCATGATGTGGTGTGAGGTGAAAAGTACCCCACGCGTCATAAGGACACACCTTTTTAGGTGATGTGTACATATAGGTTGGTATGAAGTCTTGTTATTGGAGAGAGGTAACACACTAACTTAGGGACAACTGTGGATTTGAAAGATATTAAGAATTACTTAACAACTTCTGAGTAATATGCGATAAGAAAGAAAAGCCTTTTTAATTTTTTTTAGCAAAAGGATAGCTTTTAGTGAATCCATTAGGCCCTGACATCTTAGTTATCTTTTAAGCTAATTCGTGCGACTAAGATACCAATATATTAGACAGATTAGTCAAGTATATCTTGAAGAATTGACACAGGAGGCATCATCCTAACTTTCTTTCTTATGGAGTATCTCAGGCAAAACTCCTGATGGGGGATGTAGGTGGTGACCAGTGCCCCAGGAGTTATGCGATATGAGGACAATATTCTGTCTATGAGTGTCTTGTTTTAGTCTGAGTCCCACTTTCCATACATTTGCCACCTTGTGAACTCAGAGCATAAGGTTAAAGAATAGAATTCTAAAGCCGTAAATTACATGGACTCCCTCTGAGTAACAGTAGTGAAACAGTTTAAGGCTCAGCTTTTGAAGTAGGTATATTTGGTTTTGAGCCATGGTTCCGTCCTTCACTAGCTGTGTGACCTTCGAAATGGGGAAAGTAACACCCAACACATAGTGAAATCATGCTGGCAAATCCCTTAGCACCTGGCTTGTTATAAATGTAAAAATAAATGTAAATTGTTATTGTAACTTTATTTCCTATCCCTCCATTTAAAAAAGATAGTTTATAACTACGCAATGTGAAATGAATTGTCCAAAGAACCACAGTCCATGGCTAGTCAGTGACAGAATTAATTTAGTGCTGACCTTACCCAAACCCTGAGATTTGTTCAATAGAATTTCATATTTTAAGCCACCTTTAAACATCCATAAAGTAAGGCTTCATTTGGGGTCCTGGTGCTTCTCCTTCTACTACTTTTCACTCTTACGTTATGACATACTTTTTGCATACATTTCAATGATTTTGGCATGGGACTTTGAACTCAGCCTTAATATTTGTATTTCAAAGTCTGTTGTCCATAGAGCAAACCCGCAGTGGATTGTGCCGTAACTCAGCCCAGACCCTCTGGAATTTCTTCTACTGTTTATGTCTGTGAGCCTCCCTATTCTGTGTGTTGGCTTTCTTCCAATAGTCCTCACTTGCAACTCTCTTCTGGAGCCCTATATGTGCAGACAGTTGGCAATGCCCGGGATTCACATTATCTGACTCCTCCACTCCCCTGAACCTTTGGCCAGTGAGTACATGTGCAGGAATATGACAGCCCATCCCCCATGCCTCTGGTTGGGACAAACTCTGAAATGCTATTTATATTCCAGCACTCCTCTTAGGGATGAGGCCGAAGCCTGACTTTGCCTGAAATCCCACTTTTGCTTGGCTGCTATCTCTTCCCTGCTCAGCTTCCTTACATCTGAGTGAATCCTGTCTCAGGGTCTGCTTCTGGAACCCTAGGCCTAAGACACACAGGCATGATTTGGCTGACCTATCAATAAAAAAGAGCGTATTAAAGAGCAAGCCATCTTCTGTTTTACATATACATTTTCTCATTTTAGTAACTGTTCAGAGAGTAGAATGATGTTGTTTCAATGATAATCACATGCATAAAAGCTCTTTGTATGCTGGACAGCTATAGAAGTGCGAGTTATTATTTCCCAGATTGGATTCCCTTTGCTGTAGTTTTGAGTTAGGAAAGAGAAATCTGACCTGCGATGTACATATCAGTTTCCTGTCCTTGGCTTTCAACTGCCTGAAAAGTTTCTATTTCTATTTCCAACACTTCAGTTCCTCTGATTGTATGGGGCCAGGGAATAGCATTCTCATAGGAAGGGACGCAGGACTGGGATGTTTAGTGCACTGAAGGTTAGGTGTAGAGTGTGTCAGGTTATAGGTTATACTTTTTTCTATAATATTTAATATGCCTTTATCCTTTAATTTATAATAGGTTTTATTACATGAAAGTATGTAACAGTCATATTTCATTATAATTGTCAGTTTTTTTCTTATCTATCTCCCCTCACGTTCAGGAGAGAAGAGAATTTAGCCCTCGATTTGAAAACAACAAATGGAGAAGGAAAAAAATATTTACTACAAACAAGAATGTTCTTCTTTTACATGTATCGATCCTAAACTGTCTCCAGTTATTCTTCCTAATGTCCTCATTTAATGATTGCAATAATGAATCCTTTTCTATCAAAGTCCAAAAGAAATTAAGAAGTTCTTTGTTTCCATAGATTCTCTGTGATTTCTGTAGCACTGCACCTTTTGTCACTGCATCTGTAGTCATTCCATGGGCACTGAGATTGTCTGCCAAAGGGTAGGCTGGAAGTTCTCTACCTACAGGCATTGCTGGCCAGCATCTGTCCTCTGTTCCCACCACCCATCATATTTTTCTGGAATAATAAATGTGCTCTTTCGTAGTCTTTGCAGGGATGGATGCTGAAACCCCAAACCAGTCATTTTGCTTCTTCTATAGGATGTTGATTCTATAATTTGCAACCAGTGATGGAGCTCAAGGGAGGGCCTCCCACCCCCAGCCCACTACTCTGCTATTCTCTCACCTTAGCCAAGAGCTCCAGATTGCAGAGATTCTGACAAGTGAATACTGGAGTAACCACTTCTTTCCTCACATGGGCCACTTCATGATAATTACTTCTGGTTTAGAGTTGGTTTAGAGACATTTGCCGACCACAGCACAGTGGGGGGATTGTTATAAGATGCCATTGTCCTGCTGGTACTGGGCACAGCCCCAGGGTGTCTGCCCATGTGGACTTGAGCTGAAGGCCCCTGGACTGCAAGTGACACTTAGCACATGAGGGACTCTCAGCCCAGTGCAATAGGGTTTTCTTTGATTCTTTCCCAGTCGTAAACTGTACTCTTATTTGAACAATTGTTATATACTTGTTCTCAGTAAGCCAGAATGAGAAGTTCCTGAGTAATTCATTTGGTATCAATAATAATAAAAAAAAAGTCACTGTTGAAATGTATAACTGTTATTTTGGCAAAAATATGAAGAATAAAATGATTCTATTTCGGACAATACTAGTTCATCTTTTTTCTCATTTTGAGCTTATAATTCTGGCTTTAGATCCCAGATGAGTGTTCCCTGCCAAAATGTACAGTCTCTATTTGTGCCTGAAGAGCTCAGAATAGTTTTTTCAGTATGAAAGAGAATTCCCTTGTTCCAGCCAAAGGATTATAAGACCTCAGTGTGTATCTTGCTGCTCAGCTCAAGATCCTTAAGAGCCGGTTTGGGTTTGCTACGACTTATTTGAGGTTTTTTGCTGCATCCAACTCCACCCTTATTTTGTACATATTCTCAGAAGTGAATGGTTTAGATGAGTGCACATGCCATGAACACTACTTGGATGGGCTTTTCTCACTGCCCTTAGGCATCGTGAAATCCTAGGAGAAGAATGTTTTTGAATTGCATGAGTAATTTTTATTAGGTTCTGATTTCTTAATGAAGAACCTCATCTGTATTGCATTTGCCATAAACAATGCAACTGATACCAATTTGGACATTTCAAGACTATAGGTTATGTGATATTGGCTTTAAGGTAAGTCAGGATCGAAACATCACATTTCCCCACTGAGGCGTACCTATTGGCACAGAACCCCATTAATCAGAGAAGTGGTGGCCGGGGAACTATAGTCACTTGTGGACCACTGTGGGCAACCTGAAGCCATTAGCCAAAATGTAGCCATTTCATTCTTGTTTGTAATTTCATCTGGGCTTATAGAAATTTATAACCTGTTTCATCTAGCTGTCCAAAGCCACATACAACATACACATGCCTAAGCTTGTCTTCATGTTCAGCCTCATGGCATCAGAATGCTGCTTGAAAGGAGAGTCAATAGAAGAAATTTATGTTCCCACATGTAGGCTTAGATTTGGGACATTCTGCTGCAGTGTGGGAGTGGTGTTCAGAGGACAGAGAGACCTGCCTTGTTCTGACTCTTCTTTGCTGATCTTGAGATCTACTGTGTCCTCAAAAGCATAGGCCACTGCTCTCTCTCTGCTTAGTGAACTGTTGAAGGAGGCATAGAGTAAAGCTGGAAGGTTGTCCTTGGAGACAGGAAGCCTGATATTTATTTGGAGTCCTTGTGTGACCTCTCAGCACTGGAGTTTCCCTTGAGTAAAATGAGGGTGCTGGTAACCCTCATGCAAGAGGCAAGATGTACAGTAGAAAAAGATAGATCCACTTGGGTTCATACTCCCACCATTTGCAGCTCTAAGGCCTTGTGACACTTTCCCAGCATCTCTAAAATGAGGCAAATAATATTTACCTTATAAATGTATTAGGATTAAAGTTAGTATATATAGAGCATCAAATTTTTCACAGTGGTGGCTATCGGTGTTATTACCTACCCCATTCTTTTGTGTTAGAAACTGTGTGGATTCCAATTGGCATATACTCATTCCTTGGAGCACCTATTTTTTGGATAACTGATGTTTCCCTTACATCAATATTTTCTGTTATCTTTAGAGAGAGAGGTACATGCAAAAATGAATCTAAATGCAATTCTTTTGCCACTCTGTTATTTGGAGTTTGGTTCAGCCAATATTTTTTAGAGCTTGAGTTATGTTTATTAAATATTTTGTGCCAGGCAGTGTGCTGTGTGCTGGGAATACAAGCATGACTGGGTGCCTCTGTCTGCCAATTGCCATTAATTCTAATGGGAGCGGAGACAGAGACAGAACATTTCAATGCAATTTGATCAGTGCTATACACAGGGTGTGGCAGACACTGTTAGTTGCTGCCTCTGTAACGGTTCCCTCTTCTTAGTTGATAGAACCTTGATTTTGTTCAGGCTGGCAGAATATCCAGCTAAATTCTTACCTCCTTAGGCTCCCTTCATGTCAGGTGTGGCCGTGTGACAGAGATCTGATGAATGGGACACACACACAGATTTGATAGGGATTCCAATGAAGGTGCTATTCTGATAAATGGGGGTTATCACAAGGGACAGTGCCCCTCTCCATTTTTCTTACTTTGAACATAACGTAATGCCCAATGATGCAACAGCCATTAGGGTGTACAACATGATGTTTTGATATCCATATACATAGTGAAATGATTACAGTGGTCAAGCTAATTAACATATCTCTCTTCACATAGTTACCATAATTTTTTTGTGGTCAGAGCACCCGAACTCTACCTTAGCAAAATCCACTGTACAGTACAAGACACTGTTATCTACTACAGTCATCATGCCGTACATTACATCTCTAGACTTGTCCATCCTACATAAGTGCTCCTTTGTACCCTTTGACCAATATCTCCCTATTTCCCACCTTCCCTGCCTCGAGTAACCAATGTCCTATTCTCTGCTTCTATGAAGATTCCACATATAAATGAGATCATGCAGTATTTTTCTTTTTGTGTCTGGTTTATTTCATTTAGCATAGTATCCTCCAGATTAATCTGTACTGTTGCAAATAGTAGGATTTCATGTACATATGTATGTATATATGTATGTATGTATATGTTTCATATGTATGTGTATATCACAATTCCTTTATTCATCCATTGATCAGCAGTCATCTGCTGATGTGACCATGAAAAACATACAAGGGGAAAAGTAAGAGAATTTTAGAGATGCTAACACAGATGTCATTGAGCTCCTGAACTGATGCCAGCTACCATCTAGACCCAAAATCTTATTATATGAGAAAAATATATTTATATTTTTTGAGCTGCTATAAGGCAAGTTTTCTGCTACTTGCAGCCAAAGAATATTCCTAAACAAGACAGCTCCTATTGGTATGAAGAAAAGATATAATATTTCTTGTAGAATACTAAGTAACTGAGAGAAAGTACTGTGGCTCCAGGTAGAAAATCTGCCCTATATACATGGGAAGAGTGCTTGGCAAAATGCCTCTCAATTGTCAATGAGGAGATTCTCATCCATCAGCTACACTTCAGAAAACCACTCAGATTGCAATTAAGAGGGACAAAAATCTTGGATGGACCTGCCTCCTGGGAGATTCCAGGACAATTTGAGACATGTTCCCATAGAGTCTTCCATGAACTAAAGATGGTCTGCAAGCAAGGGCTAAACTAGTCACAATATCACATGAGTAACCCCATTTGTTGAGGGATCTACATTGGAAACTCAGTCTCCTCTGACTTAGATCACAGCAGAGCTATCCATAGTCCACTTTTCAGGTTGAACCCTTGCCATGCTTTGCAGAAGCAGGGCCTTAGAAAGCCTGACTATGGCCAGATTCACATATAAGTAGCTGCCAAGACTAACAGACTGGTAGACAGTCTTTTTGTTGCCCTTGCAACTCCCAAAGAGATACCTGCTTTTTTCAGTAATTCACTTTTCTCTCTCTGTCTTGCCCTTTTCTTTCTCAGGCACAAGTTGAGAGTCTCACAGACGGCTTAGGGGAAAATAACTGTTTGTTCTCAAACAAGCTATTAGGAGACACATTCCTGATCTCTGTCTTTCTCTCAAAGTTTTTGGCCCGCCATGGCCTAGGAGATCATGATGCTGCTGCCTCACTCTATATAAGTCCCCAGACCTTTCAGCCCTCCTGCTGGCAGCCTTGGCTTCTGGCATTTACATTTTCCTTCTAAGTAATTTGGCAAATAAAAGCATTTGCCTCTCTGTTCTGAAGCCTTGCTTTTAATTTCTGAGCTGAAGAGAGCATCCACCATTGTGCCCCTGAACCCACAAACTTCAGGGAGCATTTTCACCCCTTTCTGCCAAGCTTACCTATAACCTCCAAGGTGTGGCTCAGGATGCAAAACAAACCTCCAGTATGAGCTGGTTTGAACAGGAGACCCATCCATGTCATTGCAAATGGTATGATTTCATTTTTTTAATGGCTGAGTAATATTCCATTGTATATACGAACCATAACTTTTTTATCCAATCAACTGTTGATGGGCATTTAGGTTGCTTCCATATTTTGGCTATTGTAAATTGTGCTGCATTGAGCATAGGGGTCCATAGATCATTCCAAATTATTGTTTTGGTTTTATTTGGATAAATACCCAGAAATGCAATTGCTGTGTCAAAAGGTGGATCCATTTTTAATTTTTTGAGAAACCTCCAGACTATTTTCTATAGTGGCTGTACCAATTTGCAATCCTACCAACAGTATATGAGAGTTCCCTTTTCTCCACATCCTCGTCAACACTATTGTTCTTTGATTTATTGATGATAGCCATACTGACAGGTGTAAGATGATATCTCATTGTGGTTTTAATCTGCATTTCTCCGATGATTAGTGACCTTGAGCATCTTTTCATATGTCTATTGGTTATCTGTATTTCCTCTTTTGACAAATATCTGTTCAGGTCTTTTGCCCATTTTTTAATTGGATTGTTGTTGTTGTTGTTTTTTTGTCATTAAATTGTATTAGTTCTTTATATATTTTGGATATTAACCTCTTGTCAGATGTATCATTACTGAATATTTTCTCCCATTCAGTAGGTTGTCTTTTGTTTTGTTGATGGTTTCCTTTGCTGTTCAAACACTTTTTAGTTTGTTAGTTTAGTCCCATTTGTTTAGTTTTTCTTTTGTTTGCCTTGTCTGAGGAGATACATCTGAAAAGAAATCACTGTTAGTAATATCAGAGAGTTTATTGCCTATGTTTTCTTCTAGAAGTTTTATGGTTTGGGGTCTTACATTTAAGTCTTGGAACAGAATAGAGAGCCCAGAAATAAATTCACACCTATATGCTCATTTAATATATGACAAAGGCGGCAAGAATATACAATGGGGTAAAGGCAGTCTCTTCAATAAATGATGCTGAGAAAATTGGATAGATACATGCAAAAAAAAGAAACTAGTCCACCTTTACAGACTTTTGGAAAACCAACTCCGCTTTCAGAATCCATACACTCTTTATATTTCCCACCTCTCTCTCTCTCTTACTTTGGAAGGGAGACTAGAATCCAGAGGCAAGAACTAAGACAACTGGACATGGTCAAATGGCCAGGTTCATCCTCTTGGAAAACTGAGGCTACTTATAACTAGAACTTGATTTTAGGCCTTCAGAAATAAGGACACATGGTTCTAATGTTCATTAATATCCATTTCCAGATACAAAGGGGCTGAAATCTCATGTCCTTTGAAGTCAGGCATCACCTAGAGAGGACTAAAAGTGGCCAATGAAATGTGAGCAAGAGTGACACGTATCACTTATCGCCCCAATGACTGGTGTGGGACTCTTCTGTTCTCTCTTTCACAGCCATACTGACCAATGGTGTTTTAGATGCTGACCATGTGTTTTAGATCATGCAATTGAGGGGAGCAGAGACTCTGCAAGGCTGGATTGCAGAGTCACTGCAGGAGAGACAGTTGCCCTGGAGATTATCCTGGACTACAGAGGATTTTTGTCTGAGTAAGAAGTCAACCTTTGTGATATTGAGTGGGATAGCATAGCAACTTAACAACCTACACTGAACAGTACAGGGTACATGGAAAGCAGACTTACACTGTTCTTCTGGTGACTTTCCTCACACATGGCCCACTCCTAAGCAGCCAAACCACTGCAGAGTGTCCCACTTTTGTTTTTCCTCTATCCCAAGCCCAGAGTAGCAGCTGTGTGGAGGGTTGCAGCTGTTGGAATTAAAGGGGGGAAATGGCTGCTCCTCTTCCCTTTGAAATTAGTCTTGTCACATAAATGGTTTATACGCTGGTGGTCTCCACAGATGTCAGGCATGTGTTTGCAGGTGCTTCCCTTATTTCACATGCAGCCCCATCTCAAAGCATAGATAGGAGCCATGGACCCCCCACAAATCCAGGAGGCATTGTAAAACTTCAGGAGGCCAAGGTTCCTCTTTGGAAACTAGCAGACCTGATGTGTGCCACCCACACACCCTGCTGTTGCAGAACTGATGCAGCCACAAGCAAAGAGGATCTGCAGAGCTGTTTTCTGGCAAGAGATGATGAATGTGGTTTGGTCTTTTTTTTTTCACCTTGAGTATGAAAATACTATATCTCAGATGACTTAGAAAGGGATAATATGCCTGAAAGGTAGCTTGTTATTCCTGTGGTTATAAAGTTGGTTTGCTTACTATGCCTTCACTCTGCATTTTCCTTAAGCATATTCTGTCCCTGAGGTTTTTAGAATTTTCATCACAATCTCAATATGAATATCATTTTGTCTTACTTAATTGGGTATACTCATAGTTTAACATTATTTTCCATAGCATTTATTTAAAACTGATAGCCATGTTTAAAAACATGTAAAGTTTAATAATGAAAATTTATAAACTGATTAAAAGATGAGTATCGATGCTCATTAAATTAGTTAAAAATATAGACAGAAATTACTGACATTATGTTCAATTTTGTATTCATATTAATCCAAGAGATAGGAATTTTTTGTCAGATTTGTTTTATTTTAACTTAATTTATTTAATAAATTTTAAAGATTTTTGTTTCTTTCCACTAACTAAAATTGCATTTCTTTATTTCTGGTACAAATTCTAGATCCACATTTCTCAACCCAGAGGGTAAGAAACCCAACTCGAAATCAAAGTACAGGGAACATTCTGAATTTGATGATAATTAATTATGTTTTCTATTAGGTGTGATAACCTGATATTGACTGTGATGATGAGCATAACTACCATGGTAGGGTTTTGGATTAATCCTTATTTGTGCTGAATTGAGAGACATAAGTGCACATCTCTGTGTTCAGTTCTCGTTTACTCAAATTTCATCTTTAGAAATTCAGTCCTGACTCTTTAGGGTAAATTTCAGATGAAAATTGTAATATAGACATTAAGTTAAAACACAAATTGGGGCCAAATTCTACTCTTAGCTCTGCTCAAACAACCTTCAAGACTTCGCTAGGAAACCTTATCAGCACACGTGTGGACAAGATTTCACCTGAGGTGGCTGGATCTGAGTGGTAGTCATGCACAGAACTTGGAATTGCTTAGTCAATTAATGAATTCTCCAATTATTCACTACAGTTATATTTTTGCCTGGGGCTGCTAGTTGAGACTAAGAAAACCCAAAGGGTCTCTAAAATCTGTGAAATGAAGCACCCAATGCCTTAGGCTGGATGAGAGACAAGGCGTAATAATAGAGTACGTCTCAACCTCTGTTTATCATAGAGTTTGCCAAGATTAGTACTTGTCTGAAGTCTCTAAAGGAAAAATTGTCTAGTTTGACTCAACAGGAAGAATTGGTCTTGAACCTGTGACATTTGGAGACAGTTGAGACTGGAGGAGAAGAGAAAAATTAGAAGTTTCTCATAAATGTAGCCATTCCTATCCCTCCTCTTAGATCCCTTTACATAGATGGCTAGCCATAAAATTGTTTCTTCTGCTGGTTTGCTTTTTAGTGTTATAGGCTAAAATACTTTCCAAAAAACTTATTGGCAATAAGCAACCAATGAGCTTTTGAATGTTTTAATAATTATTTTAAGGAAAATGCTTAATAAGTATCAGTCATACTAAAATTTCATAGATTCAATAAGATTCTGTTGACTTACTCCATTCAGCATTACTACTGAATCGGATTAACATATTTAAAGTAAGTGTATCAGTTAAGATAGGCTAAATGATGCGTGGTAACGAACAACTCTAAAATTTTGGAAGTTTAAACCATTTGCATGAATTACATGTCCATTGTAGAATGGCTTCTGTGGGGTGGGTCTGAGACTATCTATCTGTCTATTGTCTTCTGTCAGGAAACAGAATAGGAGAGGCAATATATTCGTGAGGCTAGATTGTCAAACTAAGAAAAAGGTGGGGGCACACAAAGGAGCAAGGCAGATCATAAACTAATTTTTAAAGCTTACTCCTGGAAGTGACGTGCACCACATCTGTTCACATTTCATTGGCCAAAGTTATTTAGATGGCCACGCCTAGCTTCAAGGGCAAGGAAATATATCCCTCAAAATTTCCCAGGAGAACTAAAAATATTTGGTGAACAACATTAATGACCACCACACTGGACCTTTATTCATGCTAAACCACCTAAATCCAGTAAATGCTGAAGTGTATCTTAATTGAGTTCATCATCCATCAAGCCCTTGTATCTCATAGAGACATCTGTACTATAACCTCTGCTCCTGAAAAGTTGGCCCCTTCATAGGCATGAAGATGAGCTTAGATGTAGCATCAAAGTTTAAAGGAGCAGATGATTAGCCAGCATTCAGAGGGGCATACTGAGAAGAGGCCAGGCAATAAGCAAGTATAAAAAGACAAGTCTAGTATAGTTAAAAAAAAAAACAAAAAACAAAAAGGATTTGAAGTCGGAAGACCAGTTTTAAGCTTTAATTGCTCTTTTGGCTAAGTAATTAAGTAATTATGTGTCCATTGTTTACCCTCTAGAAGCCTTAGTTTCTCCAAATGGATATTACATGTAAAGTACTCTGACTCATTAGTACAATATAATTACTATAGGAAGGAAGAATATACTATTCTGAACCCTGGGCATGTCTGAGCTGTTTCCAGATTTTAATAAATCTCTGATTCTGTCTCAGAAAATAGAATTGAAATTTGGCAAGTCACCAACCCATCATTTTTGTATGTCAGCAACTCTAATTTTCAATCTACAAAACATGACAGTAATAAAGATAATACTGCATAATACTTTACGGAATTATTTTATACTATGATAATCAAAGACCCTATCAGTTGCCATCACTGAACAGAGAAACCAGGTGTGTAATAAGTAAAATAACAGAACAGAACAGAAAAAAAAATCTGAATAGGAAATGAACAGAACAGAAAATGAAGCCTCATTAGAGGAAGGCAAAGTAAAACATAGACCAAAATGTAAGTTGCTATATCTTTGCATCTCATGTTATTACATTATAAATCTATGCATTATATGCATAATTCTTTCTATATTACATCATTAAAGTTTGAATATTTAGGGCTCTTTGCTCATTCAATAAGTAACATTGTAGGCTTAGTAATTGCAAATTTAGATTCTGGGTTTTTTGGGTGATATTTAAAGCTTAAAGTCTTCCTTTTCTTTCTACTTTTCCCCTCTCCTTTCCTCTCTTTGTTCCTACTAAATTTATTAATTATTGCTGTTATGTTTCAGGTAGAATGCTGGTTTTAGGATTATCAATGTGCTTAGAATATTTTCCCTGCCCTAGAAGGATGCAAAAGCAAGAGATATTGATGAGGTGAGCTGTAATACATGTAGAGATATAATGCTATAAGAGCGAGAAAAATAAATTATCTAACTATTTTTAGGGAGGACAGGAAAAGATTCACAGAGAAGGTGACATTTGAATTGGGCTCACTATCTAAGAAAGAAAGGTGGGGAAAGAAATTCTAGGTAGAAGAAACAGCTTGTGCTAAAGCTCAATGATGAAGAATAGCATTATGCATCTTTAATGTCATTTACTTTAAGTTCACTGAAATGCAGGATGTTTGTGGAGAGATGAGACTACAAAGATAGGCAAGGAGCCTGACCATGATGATCTTTGTAGGCCATGGCCAAGGAGTTTCTCGTGTACCCTAAGTGGACTTTAAAAAGCTGATAAAAAAATAAAAATAATAAATAAAAAAATAATTTTAAAAAAAGGCTGATAAAAAAAGACATATTTATATTATGGAATGTTCACATTATTTTATGACAAACAGAAAAAAATACTGTCTACTCTCAAGTTTGTGAATTTGTGAATTACTATATTAATCTGTCTATTGGTATTTAAATTAACTCTCTACTTTGGCTCATCTATGTGATCAAGATTGCCTTCATAATGTAGCAAATCTCCTGTCCTTATCTTCAAGTCATTTCACAAAAGTACCAGTGTCTGTTAGGGAACCTCTTCCACATATGCAGTAAGTTAACTACAAAGCATTTGAATGTGATTCATTTCTTGGAGTTGTGCTTGACTTTCGTGTAATCCTTCCAAACACACAGACACAGGGAATGTCCTTGAGATTTTTCCATTGTGTAACTCAGTGTTGAAAGCTTTCAAAATGAATGGAGCTGGCATGCAATTTCTTTCACTTTCCTATGCCATCTCAATGTTGCCAACAACCCTAAGTGCTGACTGAGCTAATTTTTGATAGTTAAAGAGCCAAAGGTTCTATGGTCTTAACTTTTCAGAGTGAGTTTAATTTGTCACAAGTTATGATAATAAATACCTTTGGAAAAAAGCAAGCATAAACTAATGACCATGATTTAGAATGTATTAACAAGCTGGAAACATTTTATTCATTATAGCTGGATGATTTAAAAGAAAACTCAGTAATGCATACTCTCTTTTCTGTAACTATAACATTTATGCAGGCTCTATAGACTGGAATATGCTTATGGTATATTTAAATTTAATATAAGCTATGGTGATGGACTATTTTGTTTGAGTATGCAATCCAATGTTAATCAAGATTGATTCACTATATGACTAAGCCTGTAGTTTTTTTTTCATTAACTATATGACTAAGACTGTAGTATGTTTTTTTTTTTTCATTAAAAATAGATAAGGCCAATAAGGTAGGTTGTGCCTTCTAAGTAAAATAACTAATGATTGTCCTTGGATTCTGATGTCTCTGAGATACTGTATTAGGTACTGTACAAGCAAAACTTGAAAAAATGGTAATTAGATTTAGTGAGTAGAGAGGGGACACTTGAGAGTGAAATTTTAGTTGAGTATAGACAAGAGACAGATAATAATTCTGTAGGATAATGAGAAAAAGGTTAACCTAGTTTTTTCTTATTTCTGTAATCCTTTGTTTCCTTCACCCTTGCCTTGTTCATATTAAATCTTTTTTTTGTTGTTTTGCACATTCTTCTTTTTTTAATCCTTTAAAAAATGTAAAAAACATTTTTAGCTTGAGGGATGCACAGAAACAGGTCATGAGCCTCCCTTCTTCCCTCACTTCTTTCCTCCTTCCTTCTTCTCTCCATCTCGTCTTTCTTTTCTTTCTCTCCTTTAAAAAAAATTAATTAATTATTTTTTATGGTGATGTTTATTAACGAAATTTTGTAAGTTTTAGCTGTACATTTTAACAATAAGGCATAAATATATTTACATTGTGTGTTCGCCTCCCATAGTTAGCTTTCTTTCTGTCACCATGTATTTGACCCCTTTTACCTAATCTATCTCCTTCCTTCCCCTCCCTCCACCCTCTAGTAACCATTAGTCTATTGTGCATGTCCACGAGCCTCTGTTTGGCCTGTTTGTTTGTTGCTTTGAGGTTTATACTCACATATAAGTGATATCATGTGATTTTCAACTTTTTCAGTCTGGCTTATTTCACTTAGCAAGATTATCTTGAGGTCCATCCATGTTGTCACAAATGGCAGTATTTCATCTTTCCTTGTGACTGAGTAATATTCCTTTGTATATATGTACCACAGCTTCTTTAGCCTCATCTATTATAGAACACTTCAGTTGCTTCCATGTCCTGGCCACTGTGCATAATGCTGCTATGAACATTGGTGTGCAAATATCTTTTTGGATATGAGTTTTCAAGTCTTTGGGATAAATACCCAGTAGAGGGATTGATGGATCATAACATAGATCAATTCTTAGTTTTTTGAGGAACTTTTATACTGTTTTCCGTGGTGACCATACCAATTTTCAATCCCACCAGCAGTGTATGAGGGTTGCTTTTTCTCTGTGTATGAGATGGTATCTCATTGTGGTTTTGATATGCATTTCCCTAAAAGCTAGAGATGTTGAGCATCTTTTCAAATATTTGTTGGCCATTTTATGTTCTCTAGGGAGAAGTGTCTGTTCAGGTCCTCTGCCCATTTATTGATTGCATTGTTTGTTTTTTTGTTGTTATTGAGTCGTATGAGTTCTTTGTATATTTTGGATATTAGGCCCTTATAGGAGGTGTTGCTTGCAAATATAGTTTCCCATTCAGATAGTTGTCTCTTTACCTTGTTGACGATGTCTTTTGCTGAGCACAAGTTTTTTAATTTGATGTAGTCCCATTTATTTATTTTAGCTTTTACTTCCTTTGCTTTTGAGGTCAAATTTATAAAATGCTCCTTTAAGTACAAGTCTTTGAGTTTTGTTCCTATGTTTTCTTCTATGCATTTTATTGTTTCAGGTCTTATATTCAGGTCCTTAATCCATTTTGAGTTCATTTCGATGTGTGGTGATAGACAACAGTCTAGTTTCATTCTTTTGCAGGTGGCCTTCCAGTTTTCCCAGCACCATTTATTGAAGAGGCTTTCCTTTTTCCACTGTATGTTTTTGGCTTTTTTGTTGAAAATTATTTGCCCATATAAACATAGGTTTATTTCAGCACTCTCAATTCTGTTCCACCGGTCTGTGTGTCTGTTTTTCTGCCAATATATGCTGTTTTTATTATTGTTACTTTGTAGTATAATTTGAAGTTGGGCAGAGTGATGCCTCCAGTCTCATTCTTTTTTCTCATGATGGCTTTGGCAATTCGGGATCTTTTGTGCTTCCATACAAACCTGATGATTTTTTGTTCTATTTCTTTAAAAAATGCTGATGAGATTTTAATGGAGATTGCATTAAATCTGTATAACGCTTTAGGTAATAAGGTCATTTTAACTATGTTGATTCTTCCAATCCAAGAACACAGGATATCTTTCCACTTCTTTGTATCTTCTTCGATTTCTTTTAATAGAGTCTCATAGTTTTCATTTTATAGGTCCTTCACATGTTTTGTTAGATTGATCCTAGACATTTTATAATTTTTGTTGCAATTGTAAAATGAATTATTTTTTCCACTTCTTGTTCTGCACCTTCGTTATTAGAGTATAGGAACGCTATGGATTTTTGAACATTGTTTTTGTATACAGAAACTTTACTGTATTTACTTATTGTTTCTAGTAGTGTTCTTGTGGAGTCATTAAAGTTTTCTATATAATCATGTCATCTGCAAACAGTGACAGTTAGACTTCTTTGTTTCCTACTTAGATGCCTTTTATATCTTTCTCTTACCTGATTGCACTCGCTAGAACCTCCAATGTTATATTGAATAACAGTGGTGATACTGGACAACCTTGCCTTGTTCCTGATCTTAGAGGGAAGGTTTTTAGTGTTTCAACATTAAGTATAATGTTGGCTGAGGGGTTTGTCATATATGGTCTTTATTATGTTAAGGCACTTTCCTTCTATACCGATTTTGTTAAATGTTTTGATTATAAATGGTTGTTGTATCTTGAAGGCTATTTCTGCATCTATTGATATGATCATATGATTCTTATTTTTTAATTGTTTATGTGGTTAATCAATTTGTGTATGTTGAACCACCCCTGTGCCTCTGAGATGAAGCCCACTTGATCATGGTGTATAATCTTTTAAATATGTTGCCGCATTTGGTTTGCTAGTATCTTATTGAGGATTTTTGCCTGTGTGTTCATGAGAGATATTGGTCTGTAGTTTTTGTGTGTGTGTGTTATCTTTGCCAAGTTTTGATATCAGGGAATTTTGGCCTCATAAAATGAGAAAGAAGTATTGCCTTCTCTTCAATTTTTTAGAAGAGTTTGAGAAGAATAGGTATTAAAATTTGAATGTTTGGTAGAATTCACTGGTGAAGCCATCTGGTCCTGGACTTTTACTTTTTGGTAGGTTTTTGATGATTGTTTCAATTTCCATAAATCTAATCATTTTATTTAGATTTTCCAGTTCTTCTTGATTCAGTCTAGGAAGATTGTATCTTTCTAAATACTGTTCTATTTCTTCTAGGTTATTGAATTTAGTGCCATTTACATTTTCAGAGTATTCTTGCATGATCCTTTGTATTTCTGTGGTGTCTACCATAATTTCCCCTCTTTTATTCCTGATTTTGTTTATTTATGTCTTTTCTCTTTTTACTTTAATGAGTCTAGCCAGGGATTCGTCAATTTTATTAACCGTCTAAAAGAACCATCTCATCGTTGCATTTATCTTCTATCGTTTTTGGTTTGTTTTCAATTTCATTTAATTCTGCTCCAGTTTCGATTGTTTTTCCTTTGGTTGACTTTAGGCTTCATTTGTGCTTCCTTTTCTAGTTTTTAAGGTGAAGCATTAGGTTGCTTATTTGGGCTCATTCTTGTTTTTTGATATAGGCCTCTAATGATCTGAACTTTTCTCTTATTGCCGCTTTTGCCGTGTTCCAAAAGTTTTGACATGTTGTACTATCATTATCATTCGTTTCTATGTATCTCTTGATCTCTCTTTTTATTTCTTCTGTGACCCAGTTATTCTTCAGTAGCATGTTGTTTAATCTCCAAGTATTTATGGTTCTTCCTACTTTCTTTTTACAGTTGATCTTCCGCTTTAAAGCATTATTATCAGAGAATATGGTTGGTATGATTTCAACCCTCTTATATTTGTTGAGGCTATCTCTGTGTCCCAGTATGTGGTTGATTCTTAAGAATGTTCCATGTGCACTAGAGAAGAATGTATAAGCAGTTGTTTGGGGATGGAAGGCTCTGTAAATGTCAATTATATCCAGTTGGTCTAATGTGTCATTTAAGGATGTTATTTCTTATTGATTTTCTGTTTGGATGATCTGTCCATATCCAGCAGTGGGGTATTTAGTTCCCTTAGTAAGATAGTGTTTTAGTCTGTTTCTCCCTTTAGTTCTATTAGTAATTGTTTTACATATGTCGGGGCTCCCTGATTGTGAGCATAGATATGAATATGTATTATATCTTCTTGGTGCATGATTCATTTTATCATTATGAATTGTCCTTTTACCTTTTTTATTTTGAAGTCTATTTCATTTGATATTAGTACTGCTACTCCTGCTTTTTTCTGAATGCCATTTGCTTGAAATATAATTTTCCACCCTTTCACTTGGAGTCTATATTTGTCTTTGGAGCTGAGATGTGTTTCCTGGAGGCAGCATATGGTTGGGTTTTGTTTTTTGTTCCATTCTGTAACTCTGCGCCTTTTTATTGGTAAGTTTAGTCAATTTACATTTAGGGCAATTATTGAAATATGAGGTCTTCTTTTAAAGCCATTTTATCTTTTGCTTTTTGATAGCTCGGTGTTTCCATTGCTTCTTTGTCCTCGTGTTTCTGTTTTCTTTATTTTGGTTGGCTTTTGTGAGTTTTCCCTCTGGTTCTTCTTGTTTTATGTTATATACTTCAGTTCTGAATCCTTGATGTGTGGTTACTATTACAAATATATAAAGGATAGTTATATATACAGTCATCCATTTTCTTCTGTGCGTGCTTTATCTCCATTCCCCTTTATGAATTTGGATCTTTGATTCCTCCCCTTTTCAGTCATTGTTGTCTCATTTTTTCCCTATTTATGCTAAATGTTCTTTACTATCTTGCTATAGCGATTCTCTTCTTATTGTTTAATGCCCTGTTCTTAGTAAGGGTTGCACTCCTCTGCTTCTATTTGCCTGATAGTCACCTTACTCTAATTGTTTTTTTTTTTCTTTTTGTCATTTTGTTTTAGGTGAGCTGACCCCTTTCAGTATTAAAATACAAATCAATTGAAAGATAAGTGATAACAGATATACAAAACTAAACATATAGAAATAATTTTTAAAAAAGTGAATGGAGATATATAGGATGAGCCAAAGGTCTAACATACATATAATTAGGAATCACAATTAAAAATAAAAAAAGGAAATTAGGAGATGACACTATTTAAATTTTCCAAAACTGATGAAAGATGTCAACTGAGAGATTCAACAACTCTGGGAACCTCAAGTTGAAGACTAAAAAAAAATCTGGGTATATCATAAAATCTCTGAAAGCCAAAGAAGAAAAAATTTAAAATCAGTGCTGTAAAAAAAAGTCACTAAGACTAGCATCTAACTTCTAAACAGAAATGATGGAAGCTGGAATACAATGAAATGTCATCTTTAAAATACTAAAAGAAAACTGTCAACTTATGATTTTATGCACAAAAGTTATTCTTCAAGAATGAAGATGTAGTTTTAGTCAAAAAAAGAGGGATTTTTATCACTAGCAGGCCCACTTTGGTAAAACTAAATACACTTTTTTTCTGGTAGAAAAATGATTCTATATGGTACATGGAAATATAGGAAGAAATTACAAATTCCAGAGGAGTAAATATGTGAGCAAATAGAAATGACTATTGACTATATGTACAAAACAATAATTATAATGTCACATATGTATCAACTGAATTACAATGGAAATATAACATGTGAAAATTATATTCCCGAAGCTAATGCAGTACTTAGAGAAAAATTGCAGTTTTTGCTATGTTTCCATTATAATTCAGTTCAAAATTGTTTCAAATTTCTTGCTTAATTCCACTGTGGTTAGAGAATATACTCTATACATTGAAAAAACTGAAAATCATTTTATTTAAACTTAACAACTTGAGAAACTAGAGGACAAAAGAAAATCAAAACTAAGGAAAATTATAAACCAAATTTTAATTAACATTAATGCAAAATTATTAAGAAAATATTAACAAAGCCAATCCATCAATACATAAAAAGGGTGCTATGTTACACTACCAAGAAGAGCTTATTTCAGATGTGGAAGGGTGTTTTAACATTAGAAATCGCTCAATGTAATTCATCATATTAACAGATTATGAAATAACCCATAAGAATTTATAAGCAGATTTAGCAATGCTGCTGAATACTAGATTAATATACATAATTTTATAAATATTTCTATATACCAGAAGCAAATGGGAAATGAAATATAAAACATTTATAATAGCATCAAAAAATTACATACCTAGCACTAATTTAATGAAACATGCAAACACTTCTACAGTCAAACTATAAAACATTATTGAGAGAAATTAAAGAGAGTCTAAACAAATGGAGAGATATCCCATGTTCATGGATGGAAGACAATATTGTTATGATACTAATTCTGCCCAAATGAGTCTACAGATTTAGTGTAATTCTAATGAAAAATACCAGCATGCCTTTTGTTAAATGAAAATTGGAAATGCAAAGAGCTAAGGATGTCTAAAGTATTACTGGAGAAGAACATAGCTAGAGGACTTACTTTACCAGATATCAAAATTTATTATGAAATGATAGTAACTAAGACAGTGTGGCTTTGGTAATAGGCTAGACAAACTGAACTGATCTTTGGAATAGAATAGAGAGTCCAGAATTAGACTCACAAATTTAATCACTTGACTTATGATAAAATCCATGAAACAATACAACAAAGAATAGTCTTTTCAATAAATGACTGTCAATTGGATATCCATATGAAAACATGTGCTTGACCCTTAACTCATATTTAATAGAAAATCAAATTCATATGGATTATGTATCTAAATGTAAAAGGCAAACAATAAAGTTTTTAGAGAAAAAATAAGGTGATCATTTTTATGATCATGGAACAAGCAACGACTTTTAAACAGCACAAAGAGAACTATTTACAAAACAAAAATAATGATGATTCAGTTTATATCAAAATTAAGAGCCTCAGTAAGAATCTCAAAATACTTGTATCCAGAATACAAAAAAGAACAAAAATTGATAAGAAAAATGCAAATAAACCAATAGAAAAATAAACAAGACTTGAGCAGATTATTTGCAATAGAAGATATTCAAATAGCCAATAAACTTACAAAAAGCATCAACCTCATTAGTTATGAGGAAAGTATAAACTAGAAACCACCATATGACAATACTATAAATCTACCAGAATGGCTGAAACGGAAGGATGGAAAAGACTGAGTGCTGGTGAGGATGTGAAGGAGCAGAATTCATTACTGTAAGGCATTGATGGTGGGAGTCCAAATTTGTACAAGCACATTGGAAAACAGCTTGACAATATATACCAGGCAATATCCTATCTAGGTATATAATCAACAGAAATGTATGCATAATTTTATCAAAAACCATGTACCAGATGATCTTCATAACAATTTATAATAGTAAAGACTTGAAAACTCCTTGAGTGCCTGCCAAGAGTTGAGTGGATTAATAAATTGTGGTATTACAAAATGGAATACAGTATAGCACCATACCACTGACAAGTCTTCACCTCAGAACTTTATTCAGAAATGTGTAATTGTTTCCAGAGTGTGTCTAATACTGTTGGAACATGTGTTTTAGGAAGAAATAAGAGGCCTTGTCTATGTAACTCCAAGAAGGGCACTGTGCACCTTTTTGCCAGTGAGAGGTAATGTCTCTGTCATTTGCCATTTCCGCCTTCATTATTCCTATGTGGCTCACTGGTATCTGAGCAGAGTTTGGTCTTGTGTCATCTGGAGGACTTGGGTGGTGCATCCCTTTGTTCACAGACCGACCAAAAATTGATAAATCCCTCCAGGCACTTTAATGGTGTTTAGTCAATGGTTTTTTGTAATGGGATAGAATTATAATATGTTTAGATCCTGAAACTCTTTTTTTGGAAGGGGAGGGGAGGAGAGGAGATAAGGCTGAAAAACATATCCTCAGATGTCTGAGGAAAACAATCTGGTGTTAGGAATCTTGCATTAAAAATTGTCCCTGAGGCTGAAATTGCT
This sequence comes from Pteropus alecto, assembly GCF_000325575.1. Taxonomy (NCBI): domain Eukaryota; kingdom Metazoa; phylum Chordata; class Mammalia; order Chiroptera; family Pteropodidae; genus Pteropus; species Pteropus alecto. The sequence continues at coordinate 808,637 of NW_006439568.1, read as the reverse complement.
GTTTTTGGTATGCTTTGATGTGGCATCTAACATGCATCGAGGTGAAAAAAACAAACAAACAAAAAAAAGTGAGGGTGCGTTGGTTTTTTCCCATGACAATGAATTAGACACAAAACCCTGATCATTAACTTTATTTGCAGTCAAACCAAGTTTCGTAGTGTCTTTTTAAGGGCCAGGCAATTCAAACACCAAATCAAATATTTTTCTTTTATCCACATTACCATATTACTGACAAGTCTTTACCTCAGAACTCATCATTCAGAAATGTGTAGTTGCTTCCAGATTGTGTCTAATATCATTGGAACATGTGTTTCAGAAAAAAGAGGCCCAGTCTGGGTAACTCCATGGCAGGCACTGTGCACCTTTCTGGTGAGGGCTTTGGCCTGTGAGAGGCAATGTCCCTGTCACTTGCCGATTCAGCCTTTGTTATTCCCATGTGACTCACTGGGCTGAGATTGGCCTCCTGTCATCTGGGGACTTGGTTATTATGTCCCTTTATTTCACACAGTGACCAAAAGTGATCAATCCCTCCAGACACTTTAATGATGTTTCGATACTAAAAAAAATATATTCAGTTTATAAGAACATTAATCATATTGAGTCTTTTATATTTTTTAAGCATATTTTTCACAGTCCCTGCCCTAGAATGGAAATGTCACTACTGGGCATCAGCAACCACAGACTTAGCTATTTTAGCAAAGTTGGGAGAAAACAGTGCTGGTGGCCAAGTAAGTTGCCCGAGTTCTTAGGAATTGGAGTGCGTCCTGATACAGTCGAAGTTGGGTTCCTGCTACTTAATACTGTTCCTGGCAGTGCCCCTTATTATGGCTGCACAGGGGGCCTCTGGGACTCAGGATCTGAGACTGTAATGGGAGAGAAGTCCAGGTCCTCCCAGAAAGGAGATGTCTCAGAGTAACCTCATGTGGCCTACATGTCCCTGGCCCCTGTGCCAGTCTGCACTCAGTTGGAGTACCAGTTAATCCTTCCCATGTCCGTATGGAGTTTCTTGGCCTCCACAGGGAAGGCACACTCAGGACTTTGGGGTTATTTATCATGGTTTCAGAGCAGGCTCAGCTGTCTTCATTTCCCACCTATTATGTAACAGAAGCAAGCAGATAGTTTTTCTAAGTAGAATGGAGAGACAACAGATTAGAAACATTGCTATTCCCAGGTAGAATATTACTGGTAAAGAATCTCAAGATGTCAAAGAATTTTAGAGATGGGAAGATCTTGGATATTAAATTATTTGACTCTTTTATTTTGCATGTGTAGAAACAAAGGCTCAAATAAGTTAAGTGACTTATCCAGGGTCACAGAGATAATTAGCAATGTTAGAATTAAGATTTTTTTCAAAGGTTGAAATTTCTGTTTTTCTCTCACTCTACCTATCTGTAATTAAAATGCACACCTATTGTCAGGTTTTGGTAAAGAAAATTATGTCTTTCTCAAAGTCTCCATTATGTACTAATACTACTGAAATTATGTAATACCGAGTAACCATTTTTTCCACGCTTATTTGTTAGGCAAGGATTGTTTCCTCTTGGCTACAGCATATTCATCATTCTTGAGTTTCCCCACCTTAAAAATTAAGGAATTTTCTTCTCCTTCCCTCTGTTTGCCTGGCAGCATCCTCAATCGAAAACAAACAGACTGTTAATCGGTGAAAAAAAGGAGAGAGAAAAATCTTCAGAAATTGTGTTTAGCCCCATCTGGCCTTAGAAAAACATGGGAAGATCAAGTAC
>NW_006439568.1:774142-806868 GCF_000325575.1 Pteropus alecto | reverse complement strand
AGGGAAACAATATCTGGATATTTCTATGTCTAGACCACAGAGGAAAAATACTTCCTCAGTAATTAACCCATAGAAAGCAGAACAGGCCCACGTGGCTCTGAAAACACAGAGAAGAATTAGAGAGTTGCATTCACTGAAGATTCAGCCTACAGAGGGCATCATTGGTGATAAATTTGTAATAGCTTGTTCACTAGTCTGTATTTCAGTGTTTTAGATCTATAGTCTATCTATATAAAGTGAAGAATGAATGATGGTAAGTCTTTTTTTTCTTAACCAGCCAATTTTTTATTTTACTGCTCCCATTTCATTCCCCACTGCTAAGGATCTTGTGAGAAACCTGCTTCTGGAGTGTAAAGCGGAGACTCTAAAGTTCAGGCCTCAAGGACATTTTCATTGAGAATTAAAAGATGGGATAAGTGGTTTGTCTGGGTCCTGGAGAGGAAATTTGTGTGAACTCTTGTAGGATTATAAATCATGATTCCATCTGATAATCTCAGTCTTTTAGTTCTGCTTAACCATTTGCAAAAGCTAGATGGTAGTTGATGGGCATCATTACCCAACTAGATAATTTCACTTAAAAATATTTTGTGAGTATAGGCTACAGAGGAACTCAGAATGCAATGAAATATTTTGAACTTCTTATGTGCATATTATATATTAACAGTCATAGAAAAGGAAGAGTTCCATTTACATTCAAGTTTCCTAAATATAATTTGTGTATTTCTTCTGTAAGCACTTATTAAATGCTGGTGCATGCTTACAGAAGTATTTAAAATCATGAGGATCAGAAGAGATAAATAAACAGTGCCTACTTTTGAAATATAGTCCATATAGAGAAATAAAATAAATATTAAAACAAATTTACATTTTATAATTAACGTCATATAAATGCTATAGCAGTACTGAGAAACATACAATGGAATCATGGCTAGTATGTGTTGAAGGTAGCTAAAAAAGGATTTTTACAAACTTCAGTTAACAGATATAATAATGGTACAAAGAAATATAAAATAAAATCATTCACACTAATCTCCTAGATTTTTTCCTTATTCTTTTTTCGCTTTCCCACCCAAACCTTTTCCAGATGAAGGCATAATTTTAGGAATCTCCAGTGGATCAAGAGTCCATCTATGACATAGCCTTTGCCTGTCTTTCCAGCCTCTTCTCCACCTATACCTTTTCTCTTGTCTCTCTCTTGTGAAGTGCCACCTCTCTCCACCATGCTTCTCATCCCTGTGGGGCCTTTGCCTTTGCTGGGAACCCTCTTTTTCTACCTCCCTTCCTTTCATTTGTTAAACTTTTGTTCATACTTTTAAGCTTTGGCATTGCATCTTCCAAGAGTTCTTAGAACTTACTCTACTTCTCTCCTTTCCTGTTTCTCTGCCTTTTCTTAATCTCACCTCCTTCCTCCCCTTGCAAATTGTATTGAGTGCTCTTTCACAGTAAATTTACAAGAATCCTTGACATTTTTGTCATTGTATTTACCATTAGATTTTAATGATCTATTTCTATGTCTGCCTCTCCAACTAACATATCAGCACTCTGAGAAAAGAGATCATATCTTATTAATGCTATATAATGGTGCCTATGTTAGTTTACACCACATAGAAAGGGCTCCATGAAGTTTGATGAATGAAGCAACAAGGGACTTTATATACAATATTAAATGAAAAATACAGAGACTCTACCCTCAAGGAGTTTATAAGTTAGTAGAGAAGGTAGGCAACACATACACAGACACAATTACAAATGCTAATTCAATAAAGAAAACAAAAAAAGTTTTAAGATTTTAAGGTAGAGAAAAATAGAGCAGATGTGCCTTAGATGAAAGATTTTAAATATTAGGTTTTAGTCATCGTGGTCAGTTCTAGTAGAAAAGGAATTTACCAACATATAAAAGGTGGCTCACAGAGTCTTTGGGAGAATTAAGGAACCAGGAACAATATCCAACCAACCACATTACAGGGGCTGCTCCAGCAAAAGCAGCACCACTTAGTTTCCAAACTACAGCTTTAACACACACCGCAAAATGCTCAGGATGGGCTGTCAGAATATCCACCACTGCCCTGAAGGGCTTGTCACCTCTGTTACTCGCTTTCTGAAAGGCAAGTTGTAGCCAGACTATTTCCTCATGTTGGTCCCTTCTCAGTAGAAAGCTAACTCTGGGGCAAGTGACACAGATCTTTGGTCACAGACCTGCATTCCAACTGCAATGACTGCTTGGAAAAATTAATTCTGATATCTACCCCGGGAAGACAATTACCTACATTATGAAAATTTCTATTAATACAAAAGAATATTAAAGAGATGCTAAATAGCCACATATACATATATAATGTTACTGCAGGTTAAGGAAGAACTCTGAGAGAGTAACGTTAAGGTTGATAACTTGAAGGACAGAAGGAACTGTCTAGGCAAAAAACAAAAACAAAAAACAAAACAAATAAACAAAAAACAGAGGTCAAAAGAAAGTGGAGAATGTTTTATTTATGGCAGGGAAATGCTCATCAGCTTCCAGGAACTGAAAGAATTCCACCACGGCTAAAGAGTGGTGAGTAACAGAGAGAACGGCCTGTGATGAGATTGGAGAGAGTATCAATCTCTCAAAGCCTGGCAGAAGATGTGAAGGAGTTTGTATTCAATTTTAAATTCAGTAAAAAGCCTTAAAGGTTTTAAGCCAGAAGTTAAGATGATCCAATTTATACTTCATAAAGTTTATACTGACTTGGATGTGCAGAATAAATCAGAAAAGGTTATAGCGATTGTCCAAATGAGACATGAATATGGCTTAGATTGAGGTGGTGGCAGTGTCTGTAGAGACAAGTGGGCAGAATTAGACATATCAGTTGGAAGTAAAAATGTCTGCACTTAATGCTAATATACATGTGGGTGGCTGGTGATTGATAATAGGAAGGATTCCTATGTTTCTAATTTTAGAATTGTTGAATGGATTCCTAGAATAGGGAAGTCTGAACAAGGATCATATTTAGAGAAAAGGGTATTGGTTGAATTTCAAAAGTTTGTTTGGATACATTGTGATGAATACTGAGATTCACCACCCAGATTTCCCTCTAATGAAGGACTTTTTGCCCTAGCTGTGAGGGTGCTGTCAGAAGACACCATTCAGCTGTCAGCCCCATCAGAGATCCTCTGAGAAAAGCCTGGCCATCTTTTTCCAACAGGGGACAATCTTTAAGGTACGTCTAGTTTAAAGCACTTCATGGACTTAGCCAACACTGTTTTGACCCTATTTTCTCCTCTTTTCATACCTGTTTTCTATAAGTATTGATTCCAAAGATACTCTTATAAGCACCCTACATGCTAAATGCTGTTTTATAATCGGCTTCCCAAGAACACAATCTATAAAGTTGGTACCAGGAGTGGTACAGGTGCTAAGACAAGATTTTGGAATCTAATCACTTGCCACTTGGCTGACAATGAGGGTCCTGTTACTGGTGATAGGTGGATCACAGAGAGCCCTGGTGCAACGATTTAGTTGTTGAAAGTTTTATCCATGGTGCATTGGGATGGGATGGTCTAGTGTATCAGTATAAGCAGATCCATTAATTGGTCCCATATCAGGCATTTGAGAGCTGTGTGGAGAGTGGGTGGCTATTGCTAAGCTAAATTGATGTTCTGAATATAGATAACAAAAAACTAAGAGTATTTTAGAGGGCTTCTTTGAAGTCATACTAGGAGGTTCTAACCTCTTGTTGGGGGGATGTTAAAGAAAACAGAACTTAGCTGAGAGCTTAATAGGCTAAGCACCAAAGCAGGGATGGTCAAACTCCCAATCAAGGCAGGTCTGCTCTGCCAGTCAGTGCTCTGGTGAGGAAAGAAGAGGATCTCGATAAATTGGATGGAAACAACTAGATTTATAAATTAGCATTTATAGCCATTAGCATACAGTAACATTTAAAATTATAAAATAAATATTGTTGCCTAAGTGAGAGAGGGTAAATATAGAAAAAATGAGCTCAGGATTGATCTCTAGAGAAAATCAAACAGTAAAAGTTGAATAGAGAAAGAGGATATTGCTAAGGAGATTGAAAAGAAGTAGATCAAAGGAAAACTGGAGAATGTGTAACCTGGAAACCAAAACAAGAGAGAGTTTCAAAAATATATAAAAAGAATGAGAGGAAGTGTATATAATGCTGCTAAAATGTGAGTGAATCAAATACTCTTAGCTAAGTGTAAGAAATCATACTCAAAAGGCTATATGCTATTTGATTACATTATATGACATTCTTGCCAATACAAACTGCAGGAATAGAAAACAAGATTAGCGATTGCCAGGGATTGATCATGAGGGTAAGTTTACTACAAAATGATATAGAATTTTTTTTTTGGGGGGGGATGGGGATAGGGGTGATAGAATTATTCTATAATTTTCTATATTCTATTTTGCATTTTAAAAATGTCACTCCAATTGTGTCTGACTTTCATAGTTATTTTGCTTTTGAAATGTCTGCTGTAATTTTCGTTGCACTTCTTTTGTGTGTAATGCATCTATTTCTCTAATTTCCTTCAGGGTTTTCTCTGGTTTTCAGCCAAATCATTCTGTGTCAATTTCTTTTTAAAATTTTTCTTTGGTGTATTTGAGCTTCTTGGGTATGTAGTTTAATAATTTTAGAAGATTTTTGACATAATCTTTTTAAATATTTATTTTTCTGTTCTGCCTTCTCTTTCTTATATTTCAATTATGCTTGTTTAGACTTTTTGGGTTTTACCATAACTTTCTCTTTTTCTTTGATATTTTTACTTCTCTCTTTTAATCTTTGAATAATTTTTATTGATTTATCTCCCATAATCATTGATCCTGAGTTGTGTCAGGTTGATTGATGAGCCTTTTGAAGATATTCTTATAGTCATGAAGTAGATTTTTAATTACCTGGTATATTGGATGCAGTAATCTTTTCTCTATTAATAGGTATTAAAAATGAGATGGTTCTAAATACTTTCTTTTCTTGTACTGTCTCTTTTGGGGTTTGTTAATAAGCTTTTCCTAGCCTCAAAATAGAGTGGCAGTTTTCTCTATTTAATGAAGCAGTTTGTATTATGTAGGACTATTTGTTTCATAGAGTTTTTCTACATATTTTTTGTAAAGTTATTTTATTCTGTTGTTATTATAGGGAAAGTTGTTTTTTTTTTTTGATGAAAATCACATAATTTATAATCAACCATTTTAAAATGTACTATTTGGTGGTATTTAATTACAATTCAGTAATATTCAGTATATTTACAATGTTGTTCAACTACCATCTCTTTTTAGTTTCAAAACTTTTCTTCAGCCCATAAACACTTCAATCTCTTAAGTAATCACTTTCCATTCTCTCTCCATATCCCCTGGGAAATTTTAGTGTGCCTTCTGGCTTGATTGATTTGCCTATTCAGGATATATCATATAAAAAGAGTCATATAACTTGTGACCTTTGTGTTTGACTTATTTCACTTAGTATAACGTCAATTTGTTGTATGTATCAGTACTTTGTTCCTTTTAATGCCTGAATAATATTCCATTGTTTGTATATACCACAATTTGTCTGGCCATTTGTCTACTGAAGGACATTTGGGTTGTTTCTACCTTTCTGCTATTATGAAAATGTTGCTATTAAATAAATGCGTACAGAGCTTCTGGTCAAGATGGCAGAGTAGATAAACACTGTGCTTATCTCCTTGCACAACCACATCAAAATTACAACTAAACTTCAGAACAGCCATCATTGGAAGTCAACTGAAGTCTAGCTGAACAGAAGTCCTACAAATGGGGATATACAGAAGAGGCTACATCAAGACTGGTAGGAAGGTCTGAGACATGGAATGGGCTGGTCCCACATTTGTGTGTGGCAGTTGAGAACCGGGAAAGATATCTTGACTGCAGAGGTCTCCCTAGAAGAGAGAGGGGTCTCAGCCTTACATCAGGGCTCCCTATCCCAGGCATCCATGCCAGAAAGAAAAGTCTCCACAACTTCTGCCTGTGAAAACCAGTGGAGATTGTGGCTAAGTGAGACGGAGAGCTGCGGGAGTCCCAGGTATTCACCTTGAGAGTCATGTGTGGACAACTTATGGGTGGACTCAATTTATGGGTGGACTCACTCTCTCTGAGCTCCAATGCTGGGGCAGCAGCTTGAAAGGTGCCAGGGACATGTAAGGAGGAACTGAATTGTCTGGCTTTGGGACAAGGGCTGAAGGGGCAGCTTTTGCCCAGACAGAAGTGCTGGCAGGAGCCATTGTTTCTTTGTTGAGCCATTCCTCTTCCAGGTGAGAATGCAGGTAGCTGCCATAGCTGATTTTTCATCAACCTGGCTAACGCTGGTCACCGTGCCTTTGTGATTTGCTGAGACCATGCCCCGTCCAAACTTTGGGCCACTTGCAGTGGCTTTTCCATATAAATGGCCTGTCTTGGTTCATGCTGTGGGCTTTCCTAAAATCTCTCAAAGGTTTGTAAAACCCAAACAAGCAGCGTCAAGCCTCATGTGTGCCTCATATTTCTTGCTGAGCAGCCCCAAGTCCAGCAGCAGTGGCAGACAGCCTTGGTTCATGGCTTGGCCTCTTGAAGCGCCACCAAAGTCAGTGAGGGTGGCAGCAATCTTTGGATTTCTTGGTGACTCTTGCCAAGTAGCTTTGGGCAGGGCACAGATTGTGACTGAACTTGGGCTGGGTGGGGCCCCTTCCAGGAGGCTTCAGAGAGGCGGAGCACCACCCAGGGCTGCATTTGAGGACGACACAGCCACAGGACAGACTAGGCAGGCACTGTTAAAGATAATTCTATTAAAGATAATTCTGCTCCATAGGGTTAGCCTTTCACAGGGTAGTCCTCACAACCAATTAGCTCAAGGGTCAATCCCCCCCACTAATGAGCAAATAGAAAACAAGGCTCAACTATAATATGAAGGCACATACAGCACATACAGGGGACACACCTGGAGCACCCTGCTCAGGTAACCAGAGAAAACAGTGCCACTGGGCCCCACAGGACACCTACCATATGAGGCCATTCTACTAATACCGGGAGACATAGCAGCCTACCTAATATATAGATACAAACACAGGGAGGCAGCAAAAATGGGGAGACAAAGAAACATGTCAAACGAAAGAACAGAACAAAACTTCAGAAAAAAATTAAAACTGGAGACAATCAATCTACCAGATACAGAATTCAAAATACTTATAAGGTTATAAGGTTGCTCAATGAACTTAGGGGAAGAGTAGATGAACTCAGCAAGAACTTTAGCAAAGAGATAGAAAACATAAAAATGAAGATAGAAAGCATAAAAAGAACCAGTGAGAAATGAAAAATATAATAACTGAAATGAAAAATACTTTAGGAGGAATCAACAGTAGATTAGACAAAGCAGAGAATCGAATCAACGATTTAGAAGATAAGGTAGCAGAAAATACCCAGTCAAAACAGCAATAAGGAAAAAAAAGAAATGAGGATAGTTTAAAGGAGCCTCTAGGACAACATCAACAGTACTAACATTCACATCATATTGGTATCAGAAAGAGAAGTAAGAGAGAAGGAATTAAAAATCTATTTGAAGAGATAATGATGGAAAATTTCCCTAACCTGGTGAAGGAAACAGACATACAAGCCCCGGAAGTGCAGAGAGTTTTGTTGTAGCCTCCAGCCCCCAAAAGGCACATGGATCACCAGAAATCAATGAGTTATAGGAAACACGCTCTTTATTCAGCCAGCTGGGTCTGCCAGGGGTACACAGACCCTAAATTAAGCAGCCCCAAAATGTAGAGGTACAGGGTTTTTAAGCCCTAAATCCCATTCCTCATTCTGTCTTAAACACAAAGGTCTATTTATCTCCTATTCACTACCTGTCAACCCACAGGTCAGGTGTGCAAGTGGGGGTACAGAAGCAGAAAGCTTATTGTTAGAATGTTATGTTCCCATGGGCGATAGCCAAGGAGTAATTTTCCAGCCAGCACAGTTTCAAACAAGATGAACCCAAAGAGGCCCATGCCAAGACACATCGTAATTAAAATGCCAGAGTTTAATGACAAAGAATATTAAAAACAGCAAGAGAAAATTATCTAGTTACCTACAAGGGAGCTCCCATAAGACTGATTTATCAACAGAAACTTTTCAGGCTGGAGGGATTTGCATGAAATATTCAAAATGATATAAAACAAGGACCTACAAACAAGATTACTCTACCAGCAAAGCTATCATTTAGAATCAAAGGACAGATAAAGAGCTTCCCAGACAAGAAAAAGCTAAAGGAGTTCATCAACACCAAATCAGTATTATAGGAAATGTTAGAGAGACTTTAAGAAGAAGGAGGAGGAGGACGAATAAAAAATATGAATAATAAAATGGCAATAATTATATATCTATTAACAATTGCTTTAACTATAAATGGATTAAATGTTCCAATCAAAAATAGGATGGCTGAATGGATAAGAAAACAAGATCCTTCTATATGCTGCCTACAAGAGACTTATTTCAGATTGAAAGACATACAAAGACTGAAAGTAAAGAGATGGAAAACATTTCATGAAAATGGAAACAAACAAAAAATCTGGAGTAGCAATACTTATATCAGACAAAATAGACTTAATAACACAGGCTATAACAAGAGACAAAGAAGGACCCAGTAATCCCACTTTCGGGTATTTATCCAAAGGAACCGAAAACACTACTTTGAAGGAACACATGCATTCATATGCTCGTTGCAGTTTGTTTACAATAGCTAAGATATGGAGGCAACCTGGGTGTCCGTCAGGTTGCCTCCATATCTTGGCTATTGTAAACAAACTGTAATGATAAAGAAGAGGAGCCATATATATATATACACAATGGAATATTACTGAGCCATAATAAAGAATGATATCTTGCCATCTATGAGAGCATGGATAGACCTAGAGGGTATTGTACTGAGTAGAATAAGTCGGACAGAGAAAGACAAATGCCATTTGATTTCACTTACCTATGAAACCTAAAGAACAGAAGAAATAAAACAGAAACTCAAAGATACAGAGAACATTTTTTTGGTTGCCTAATGGGGAGGGTTTGCAGGGGCGGGTGAAAAAGGCAAAGGGATTAAGAAGCACAGATTGGTAGTTACAAAATAGTCATGGGGATGTAAAGTAGCATAAAGAATATAGTGAGTAATATTGTAATAATTATGTATGGTTTCAGATGGGCACCAGATTTATCAAGATGATTACTTCATAAGTTATATTAATATTTAATCACCGTGTTATATACCCAAAACCAATATAATATTGTACGTCAACTGTAATTAAAAAGTAGAAAATTCATTAAAAAATAAATATTTTTTAAAATGGGTACGAGTTTCTCTGTGGACATAAGTTTTTCATTTCTCTTGATATGAAATATACCTAGAAGTAGAATTATTTGGTCATATGGTAATTCTATGTTTAACTTTTTGAGGAACAGCCAAACTATTTTCTATAGCAGCTGTACCATTATATAATCCTACAAGCAATCTATGAGGATTCCAATTTCTCTAAATCTTTGCCAATACTTGTTATGTTCCATTTTCTTGATTAAAGTCATCCTAATGGGTGTGAAATGGTATCTCATTGTGGTTTTGATTTGCATTCCCGTAATGACAGTTGATGCTGATACCTTTTCATGTGCTTAGCAGTCATTTACAGATCTTTGGAGAAATATTCAACCTTGTTGCTCATTTTAAAATTCTGTTTGTCTTTTTGTTGTTATTAGAAGTCTTTATAGAATCTGGATATTAAACTATTATCAGATATATGATTTGCAAATATTTTCTCTTATTCTGTAGGTTGTGTAGAAGACTTAACAGCTAATATTCTATAGTGCTATAAATATTTTCAAGTTTTGTGTATCTTCTTAAGTTAACTTTAGTTTTTATAAGATGTATTTTTATCAATTTCATTGAATTTTAAAATATATTTTCATAAGGTTCATTATATTCTTTGAAGATAGCTTTAATGTCTGCTCTATCTTTTGCAATGACCTCTTTTCATACTTAATATTTTTCATTTGTATATTTTTCCTTGATTAACACTTTCTTGTTTTAGAAATCTTTTCTTTTGTGTCTTTGTTTTCCATTTTATTATTTTCTGTTCTTAGTAATATAATTTCTTTCCTTCTACTTTCTTTAAGTACTGTTTTTCTTCCAATCTTTTAATTTGAATACTTTAACCCATTATTTTTAAATACTCTTGTTTTATAGTAAATACATTTCAAGGCTTAACATTTATATGTACCTCTTCAGCAATATCCTGAATTTTTTATACACAGTGCTTTTATTTCTCAGTCAAAGTATTTTGTCATTTCCAATATGGTTTGCCCTTAAGCCTATTAGTTACAGTTCTTCAGATACAAACATAGAGATTTTAAAAACTATTGTTTTGTTTTGCTTACTGTTGATTAATAATTTATTTAAATGGCTTTAAAGAATGCTGTCTACATAACTTCAGTTCTTCAATAATTTTTGAAACATCTTTGTGGCCTAGCATATGTCAGTTTTAGAAAACATTCAATGTTGAAAAGACTACATATTCTGTATTGGGGTACCAAGGTTTTAGTGAGCAATTAAATATTTTTGTCATTTGAGAACTTTATAATTTTACCAATGTATGTGCTTGATATGTCAATTCTTGACAGAACTGTTTAAAAATATCTCATAATTTTAGATTTGTAAAATTCACCTTTAAATCTGGGAGTTATTGCTTAATAAAATTTCAGGCTGTATTTTTAGGTTAATATTTATTGTTGTTATATCTTCTTGTTAGATTCTTCCTTTTATTATAATATAGTATTTCCCTTAATTTCCAATAATGTTTGCGCCTTTAATTTTATTTGACATTAAATTGTGACAACAGCTTTATTTTGGTCAATAAATATCTAGAATATCTTTTTTCATGCTTTTATTCCTGTGTGGCTTTATTTATTATGTGTCAGTCGAAGCAGCATTTAGCTATATGTTGTTTCTTAACTGATCATCTCCGTTTTTTATTACATGAAATTATTCTATTTCCATTTATTATTGATATTTTAGACTAATTCTTTCTGTCTTGTATCAACTGTGTTTAAAGTCCTTTACTTTATTTCTCTGTTTACCTTTTAAAAAGATTTAGCTTCTTTGCTAAATCTTTTCCTGATATCTAATGAATTGATAACATTTAAAAACTTTTCCTTTCCCCTGCTCTTTTTGTTTTCAAGTAATATATTTCTATGCTTTAATGATTAGCCTTACATTTTAAACTTTCATATTTAGTTATGAAGTTTTCTAATAAGTCTATAGTTTGTCAGCATTTATATCCTATTCCTTAATATGACAAACTTTATTTATCCTTTACCTACTATTCACTGCCCCCTCTAGATCTTGCTATGTTTCTTTAGTATGTGTTTTAACTAATTTTTAAGCCAAAAATATATTAATTTTATAGTTATTAAATTTATCAGTGTATTTCATTTTCATCTGTGTTCCCCAATATTTATTTTAACTTTTGCTTCCCTTATTGGTTTACTTTCCTTAATGCTTAATTTTCCCTTATTGCTTAATCATATCCTAATGTAATGTCATAATTTAGTAATGTTTAGGAGGGGTGTAGTAATAAATGCTCTTAATTTTTGTATATCTGAAGTTGTTTATTTTGCCCTCACAATTCAAAGTACACCTGAAGCCTGTACACCATCTAAATTAAATTTTGGGGGGAGTACAATTAAAAATGTGTTCAAACCTCTTGATTTATCCTTCATGTATTTTAACAACTCTTCCATATTTTTAAAGTCTCCTTTTCTTTCTGTTGTGCATTCTGGATGAATTCCTCAGTACAATCTTCTGTTTTAATTCTCTCTTTAATTGTGTTCAGTCTAGAATTTACTCCATTTATCGACATTTAAAAAATAAATGATTTTTTTTTCAAGGTATCAATTTCATCTTTGCCCAAAGTCATTAATTTTAGTCAGACTGCTTTGTAACATTATTTTATCCAGAGTGAATGTATAGTGGTTTTTTGCTTATCTTTCTTTTTCACTTATAATCTTCATATGTTTTACAATTTTGTTTTGCGGTTTCATTCTGAATGAGTCTTCCCCCCATCCCCCAAAAGTTTTCAATTTTCTCTACCTGACTTCCTGAACCCTCTTTCAGAGCTAGGTCTTATCATGGCATTTTGGCATTCATCTCCTGTAGTTAAGGTTACAGTATAACTTGTAATTTTGTTCTTTTGTGTATGGCCCCAGTCATCCATGGAGACCTGCAACTCTATTTAAGATAGCCTTAGGTTGCCATTGAACAACATGATTTTCAACTTCCTTTTACAAATAGAGCAGCCCCTCCCTAGTCCTTGGCATTAAGTAGTAAAGCTGGCTCAGGTCTCCCATAGTGTTGTGTAGAACACATTTCGTTACTGTGTCTTGCAGAGCCAAATGCCTCATTCCCAGTGGTTACTTCCAATCATGGTATTCAACAGGCTTTTGCCTTGAACTCTTCTTAGTGCTTTGCAGGTAAGTTCTATTTTTGATCAGCAGAGATGATTATTTTTATTTTGTGTGTATATGATACATACATAATTTAAAAATATGCATACACATAACATTATGTATATGTACGTATGTATATACAGATATATCTATGTGAATGTGTATATATATGTGTGTGAAATATATATTTTTCAGATAATTAAATATATAAATACATTATTAAAATCCATTTAATGTAATGTTTGTAAAAGGATTTTACAAACCATTAGTTTACATTTGTGTTCTTTATTATCAATAATTTGGTTAAAGTTTAAACATTCAGAAAAGGTACTAAAATTAATTATGACTTGACCTCTAAATGTTATATTTCTGTTCCAATTTTTAAAAGTAAGTATTACAGATAAAACTAATATTTGCTTAAACTATGACTCGAGTCTGATTTCTCTTCCCCCATTCTAACAGCAGCCACTGTCATAGGTTTGGTGTGTATCTTTCCAGTCCACATATATACGCATTCATAATTTAGTATTTTCTATTTTTAAATGTACTGAAATGGTATTGCACCCTGCTGATTTGCTTCTTGCCTCTTCACACTTAATTTTGTGTTTCTGATAGTTATCCTTTCTGATTATTATCAGCATAAATACTTTTAAATTCATTATTCTATTCCACTATATGGATAAAATTTTCCACTTTTTTTTTTACATTGTTTGTTTTTAAATTTATTATAATTATAACACTGCTATAATTAATATTCTCATACTTGTCTCCTTGTGTAGATATTTCTAGCTTCTAGAGTATATTCCTTGAAGTAGAATATCTGAACTGTAGAGTATACAAACTAGAAATTTTACGATGAGTTATCTTCTCCAATATGGTAATAAAAATTTACCCTGTCAATAGTGTTATGTGAGTGCATCAAAGCCCCAATATTTTCCCCCAAAATATTGTCAGACTTTTAAATTTTGCCAATGCTATTATGAGAAAAAAAATTCTTGATTTTGTTTGCATTTCTCTCATTTCATTATAATTGAAATTACCATATTTTTCAAATGCAGACTACCCAGTTGGATTTTATCTTCTGTGCATTGCCCACTGATTTCTTTTTTTGATCAATTTCTGTTGGATTATTTATTTTACCTTATTTGTGTGTGTGAATGGAGGTTATATTATATATTATAATATATCACTATTTTCCCCCCAACTATTCCTTAAGTTAATTTTTTATTATATATCTTGCAAATATTTCCTCCATGTATATCGCTTGCCAAAATCTTTGTGTGCCTGGTACAATACTGAACACAAGCTAATATTCATTAGAATGTTTTTTTGTTTTTTTTTTGTTTTTTTTTTGTTTTTAGTTAAGAAGGGCTATGACAGATAGTCTTAGTGAGATATGTGTCCCAATTAAATAAAGAAGAAACTAGGCACAGAGGAACCAGTAAGTAAGTTGTTCACTAATTCAGACATGAACTGATGAAGTTATAGATATGGGTGGCAGTAATGCAAAATTTGTGTTTTAGGAATCTTATACAGGTAGTTAACAATAAGAGAAAATAATTATTAACACTTCATATTTCTCAAGTTCCAGAATATTTACATGAATCCTGCCTAAAACTGGAATGCAAAGCCTGAAGAGAGTCATTCAGATTGGAATACACAATGCTCAAAAGGTTTGGTAGATGATATGGAATAGTACAGGGCACTGAAGTATACCAGTGAAGTTGTGGTACTAGTAAAGGGAAGAAAAGGGAAACTTTGTTGCCTCAAAATGAGACAGAGATAGAACATTTAACTCTCAAAAATAAGAAAGGAACTAGGAAAATATCATTGTAAATGTGCTCCAACAACATCCTGTGCTCATCTCTACTTGTACTTATACCCTCTCATTGTGCTTACCTCTTGCTATACTTTAGTTAAAAGAAATTAATTAAGCTATAATTGTCTCCCCTTTTACAAAAAATAAAATAAAACCCTCTTTGCCCTTGTGTAGTACTGTCCCTGGAACATATTGTTCATTTGACAAATGTAAGTGAAACATAAGAATGAAGAGAAGAAAGGAAGGAAGAAAGAAAGAGTTTAATAGTGCCAAATGTCTTTGATTTTTGTATTTATGTACTACCTTGTTTCAGAAAGAAATATTTTTAAATATTTTTAAAGGGAGCGAAAGATGTGTACAATGAAAACTACAAGACTCTTCTGAAAGAAATTGAATAAGACACAAACAAATGGAAAAACATCGTGTGTTCATGAATCAGAAGAACCAATATTGTTCAAGTGTCCATACTAACCAATGCCATCTACAGATTCAGTGCAATTTCCATCAAAATATCAAAGGCCTTATTCACAAAAATAGAAGAAACAATTTTAAAATTTGTGTGGGACCGCAGAAAATTCCAAATAGCCAGAGCAAGTCTGAACAAAAAGAACAAAGCTGGAGGTATTACATGTCCTGATTTCAAACTATGCTTCATAAAAACAGTATGCTATAGAAACAAAAATAGACACATTGCTCAGTGGAACAGAATAGATAGCTCAGAATTCAATCCCAGCATATAGGGTCAAATAATATTCAACAAGGGAGCCAAGAATGCCTTTTGGGGAAAAGATTGTCTCTTTAACAAATAGTGTTGGGGAAACTGGAGAAACATGTAGAACAATGAAATAACCCCTATCTCACACCAGTCACAAAAAATAACTCAAAAAGTGTTAAAGATTTAAATGTAAGACCTGACACCATAAAACTCCTAGAAAACACAAAGGGAAGAATCTCCTTGATATTGGCAATATTTTTTTTGGACATGAGCACCAAAAGCACAAACAACACAACATAAATAAAAATCTACAAATGGTACTACAGCAAACTCAAAAGCTTATGCACAGCAAAAGAAACAATTAACAAAATGTTTAAACAATCTACAGAATGGGAAGAAATTTTTCAAGCCATATATTGGATAAGGAGTAAATATCCAAAATGTGTAAAAAATTCACACAACTTAATAACAAAAAACAATCAGATTAAAAATGGGCAGAACTTTTCCAAAGAGGACATCAAAATGACCAACGGGCACACGAAAACATGCTCAACATCACTAATCAGGGAAATGCAAGTCAAAATCACAATGAGATATCAATTTATACCCATTAGAATAGCTGTCATCAAGAAGACAAGAGCTTTTTTCCTGTGGGAGTCACCAGGTTAAGAGGAGCATGGCTTTCTACTCCCACCACCATGGCATGTGCTCATCCACTGATAATCAGTGCCTCCGAAAAGGGGGAATCATCTGGCAAAAATGTCACTTTGCCTCCCATGTTCAAAGCTCCCACTCAACCAGATATTGCGAACTCTGTTTACACCAACTTGAACAAAAACAATAGATGGCCCTATGCTGTCAGTGAATTAGTAGATCATCAAACCAGTGCTGAGTCATGAGGAACTGGCAGAGCCAGCTCAAATTCCCAGAGTTTGAAGTGGTAAGACTCATTCTTCTGGACAGACTGCTTTGGCAATACGTGCCAGGGGGTGGCGTGTAGGGGTATTATGTTTGCACCAACCAGAACCTGGTGCTGTTGGCACCACAGAGTGAACATAATACCAAAGTAATATGCCATCTGCTCTACCCTGGCTGCTCTACCCTGGCTTATCAGCAACGGTTATGTCTAAAGGTCACCTTATTGAGGAAGTTCCCGAACTTCCTCTGGTGGTTGAAGATAAAGTTGAAGGCTATAAGAAGACCAAGGAAGCCATTTTGCTTCTTCATCACGGTATCTCCCCTGCCAGGTAAGTATTTGTTTTGATTCTTAAGAAACTTAAGGCTTGAAATGATATAAAAAAGATCTATGCCTCTCAGCAAATGAGAGCTGGCAAGAACAAAATGAGAAACCATCATCATATCCAGTGCAGGGGTGCTTGCATCACCTATAATGAAGACAACGGCATTATCGAAGCCTTCAGAAACATCCCCGGAATTACTCTGCTTAATGTAAGCAAACTGAACATTTTGAAACTTGCTCCCGGTGGGCATGTGGGCCATTTTTGCATTTGGACTGAAAGTGCTTTCTGCATGTTAGAAGCCAAATCAGATGAGAAGCGGGTTCCAGGCAAGAAGTCTGTGGTAGGGAAGAAAGGAAAGAAGGTTATTGGCGTTAAGAAGCAGAAGGGGCCTTTGGTAGGAAAAAAAGCTGCAGCTTCCAAGAAACCAGCAGCTCAGAAAAAGCCCACAGAAAAGAAACCCGCCACAGAAGAGAAGAAGCCCGTGGCATAAACTGATATTAGTTTATTCCATAAAGGTCAAATTATCTTGGACAGCTGATTTTGAGTAAAAACCTAATCAGAGGCAATGAGTAACATGAAAAAAGAAAAAAAGAAAAGAAAAAAAAAAAAGGCAAGAGAACAGTTTCTGGTGAGGATGTGGTGAAAAGGGAACAATTATACACTGTTGGTAAGAATGTTAATTGGTGCAACCACTGTCCAACCATTATGGAAAATAATATAGAGATTCCTCAAAAAATTAAAAATAAATCTGCCATGTAATCCAGTAATTCCTCTACTGGGTGTATGCCGCCCCCACGCCCCCTCCCCATTCCAAAGAGAAAACAGCATTTCGAAGATATATCTGCACTTCCACATTTATTGCAATATTATTCATAATAGCCAAGATATGGAAACAACCTCAGTGCCCATCAATGAATGAATAGATAAAAAAAGGTGTAGTATATAATCACAATAGAACATTATTCAAGCATAAGAAATGACGATATCCTGCCATTTTTGACAATATGGATGGATGTTGAGTACATTATGCTAAGAGGTAAGTCAGACAGCGAAAGACAATTACTGTGTGATATCACTTGTCTTTGGAATCTAAAAAAGTAAAACTCATAATAAACAATAAAATGGTGGTTACCAGGGGATTAGGGATGGAGGGACAAAATTGATGTTGTTTAAGGGTACAAACTTGTAATAAGTAAATAAATCATAGTGATTTAATGCACAGTACAGTGAATATAGATAAAAATATTATACTATAGTTACATAATGTGATAAATACCACTGCAACTGCAATCATATTACAGTATGTAAATGTACCAAAGTAACACACTTTATACCTTAAGTTTACACAATGTTATATGTCAAATATATTCAATAAAAAATTTTTGCACCTTTATGTAAATAAAATACCACCATGAACAATAACTACTATACCGTGAGACAAGAGATTTAGATTTTGGTTTTGAGTTTGTCATAAATTTTAATCTGTAACAAATGATTTTGACTTTCTGGTGTTAGAGTCTCATTCATAAAATAAGTGTTGAATAAAAAATTTTGGAGATTTCATCTTTCTACAAAATTATATGGCTCTAAATACATATATGAACAACTTTAGAATGTGATTAGAGCAAGTGATGTTTGAAACTTTTTTAAAGTAATATATCTAAATAACAAAGTCAATGTAATCTAATGATGAGGACTTTTCTGTCATTCATTTTTTTAAATAGTGAAGCTGTGCCACTTACTTGCTCAATTGTTTTCTTCTGGTCTCTTCTCTAGATACTTTCTTACTTTTTAGCATCCCCTACAGCAAAACTTCTTAAAAATTCCTCTTTTTTTCAGTGTCTTCAATTCTCCACCTCTCATTCTCTCTTAAACTAATTCCAGTCAAACTGTCACTGGCCTCAATCCTCTGAAATTGCTCTTACTAGTGTCACCTATGATCACCAAATACTAAAAGTAGTGGTCAACTTGCAGTCCTTTTTCTGCAACCTATCACAATGATCATGCTATCTTTCTTAATACAAATCCTTCACTTGACTTCCAGTTCCAAACATATTTTTGTATTTTTTCCATCTTATTCGTTGTTCTTTCTCAGATTTCCTTATCAGTTTCTCCTCATCTCCCAATCTCTTAATGCTGGGGTACTTCAGCATGTGTCCTTGGCCCTCTTCTTCATTTACATTTATTCTGTATATAACCTCATCCAACCCCAAATCTTTAGATACCATTTATATGCTGAAGATTTCCAAATTTATATCTTGAGACCAAACCTCACTCTAGAATGCCACACTCATATTACAACTGCCTACCTGCCATCTCTACTTTGTTGGCTAATGGATGTTTCATACTCTACATGTCTAAAACTAAATCTTTGTTTTTTTTGCCTCATATCCATTCTATGTGTGGCCTTCTCCATTTTTTTTGATAACGTGTTTCAAGTTGCTTAGACTAGAACTTTAGAGTCATCCTCAAGCCCACTCCTTCTCTCATACTCGATAGCCATCAGGAAATCCTATTGAGATAAGCCTCAAATTATAGATAGTATAATTACTTTGTACCACTTCCTTTTCTACTTCTATGGTCTGAACTATCAGCATCTCTTACCTGGATAGTTAGAATGACTTCTTAACTGGTTTCCTTTCTTCTATCTTTGTCCTTCTGAAGCTCATTATCAACACTGAATTCAAGGATATTCTTTGAAAGCATAAGTCAGGTCATGGTACTTTTTGCTCAAAATCCTCTCATTTCTTTTAGACAAAGCCAAAGTCCTTAAAAGTCCTACAAAGCACTTACATGATCTGCACCCTCCCATTGCTTCTCTGACCTCTTCTTCTATTACTTTCATGGGTTACTCTTATATAGCCATACTGAGTCTCTTGATTTTCTTCTATCATACCAGTATGCTCCCATCTTTGGAACGTTGCCTTAGCCATTTCTTCCCCTTGAATACTTTCTCACCACTAATTGCAATAGCTAACATTCACCTCTCTTAATATCGCCTTCACAATGAGGCCCACCTTAACCATCCTATTTAAAATTGTAGCCTACCTTTTCATCCTGGCACTTCTGACACTCCTTAACCTGGTTTACTTTTTTTTTTCCCCCAGAATATCATTTATTACCTTTTTTATGTTTTCTGACTCAAGAATGTAAAAACCTGGTATATTCTAAACAATGAATAAATATTTATTGAATAAATGAATAAACGATGTTTAAAATAGATATTCTGACATCTAACATCTAAACAAAAGTTTTGAGAGACAAAATAAAACTTTTACAAAGAACTTCAGATATGAGAATATTCTCATCAAAGGATTACTTGAAATTTATTTGTCATGGGACCATATATCATTTCATTTATAGCACTCATTTCTGTTGGTCATACAAATATATTGTATACTCTAACTTCCCAGTGTCTGAATTGTTCATAATATTATTGAATTGTCTTTAATGTTATTTAGTAGATTGCTTTTTATTACATTTTTTTTCTGGCTCATGGTTCCATAGAAAGCAATGTCTCTGCTGAAATGACTTTTTTTTTTTTTTAAACTTTTTGGATCATTAGGTATTCAACTCAGTGTTCAGTCAGACCTTATACCCATTCCTCAAAAACTCTATATTCCCTTTCCTCAGTTTATAATTACCTGATAAAAGCCTTTTAGGGGAAGAACTAGGGAAATCACTTGCTATTGTATTGCAGTATTCTTCCTCAAGAGACTTGGAATTTTTATTTTTTTTCAAATAGCATGCATCTTCTCTAGCTCAGTACTATAAGATTTAGCCTTGTCCATTCTCATTCAGTACTGTATAGTGCTTAGCTCCCTGTTGGAGCTTTTCATTTATTTTTAATATGTAAAAAATTAAAAGCACGAACATTTAAAACCTAAAGACCTTGCCCATATGGCATGTGTTACTTTTTTAAAAGTGAACACACAATGCAATATATATGCCTTATTGTTGAATTGTACCCTTGAAACTTACTGGATTTCATTAACCAATGTCACCATAATAAAAATAAATTTTAAAAAAAGAAAAATTAAATTAATGCACAAATACAAATTACATAATTTTCACTTTATGATGTCAGATTTTATGAGTTGCTATCTTACATTTTTAGGTCTTTCTAATTACAATTGAGAAAATATAACTTGCATTTGCTGTTCTGCTTTCTGTAGCCCCATTCATAATCTTCCCTTCTTCCTCCTTTTTCATTTTATAAATACACAAGCACCATATATGTATTGACTACGGGCTAAAAAGGATTCTAAGCTTGAGGAACTGTGCTAGGCCCTGGAATGTGAACCCATATCTGGACAAAAATATTCCTTTCCATAAAGTCAAGTTGGAAATAAATTTCTGCAGTGGACACTTATACAAATAGAATCCCTGAAAAGAGTGAGGACCACATGTCTGGGAGACCAGTGATGCTTTAGATGAGATACATAAGGTTTAGCTATTTATTTCATAGTATTGCCTAATGCATGACAATTTAACAACCAACCAACAAGGAAAAATACACAGACAGTAAATTGTGAAAGGACATTTTGCAAACAACCTTTATACTTCTGCAAATATGCTTGAGTGTAAGCAAACACACGGAAGAATTCTATAATTACTAATGCATTTTGCTTGAATCTGGATCCAGGAATGAGCCAACCAGAATTGCAGAAGAAAAACAAAGAGAACAAAATTATAGGAAATACTTTAAGTTCTCACTTCTGTTTGATCAGAGGAAGCAAATTGATAAATCCAAAATTTATTTTTATTAATATAAAATTAGTTCTTCTTTGTCCCTGTAAATGAATGAACAATAAATATTTTTAAACTATACTGTTGAATTGACATTGAGGTAGGCAGAATGGTGGCTCACCAAAATGGCTACCTCCTAATCCTCAGAACCCATAAATGTGTTTGTTATATTACAAAGCAAATGGGACTTTTTAGATGTGATAAAGATTACAGACCATAAAATAAGGAGATTATACCAGATTATCCAGGTAGCCCCAATCTAATCAGATGAGTACTTAAAATAGAGAACTTCGTCTGTCTGGAAGCAGAAGAGAAATGCAGCACAAGAGGCTGGAAAGACAGGTGACAGAAGGAGGAAGCCAAAGAGATTCCACATTGTGAAGGATTCAACTTGCTTTGATGCTTTTAAACTGCAGCAGCTACATGCAGGACTTAGAGAAAAGCTTCTAAAAGATAAGGGCAGTCTTTGGCAGACAGCCAGCAAAAGAGAAAGGATTTCAGTCCTAGTCTGCAGGAAACTGAGTTCTGCCAACAACATGAATGAATTTGGAAGGGGTTTATTCCCAGAGTCTTCTGATAACAGCCCAGCTGGCCAACACCTTGATTTTGACCTTGTGAAACATGGAACAGAGAAACTAGTGAAAAATAAATTTGCGTTGTTTTAAGCTGCTACTAAAGACACTCTTTTTTTTTTTTTTTTTTTTTTTTTTTATTTTTTTTTTTTTTTAGTATTTCCAAGGCATCTAGCTTGGTTGAATTCAAAAATTCAATTCGATGTCAGTTTTGGGAGAGGTTGTATTAATCCATTTGCCATAGAGATAAAGGCTTACAAAATGTTTGTCCTTTGACAGGCACTTTCTTAGTTTTTTGAATTGAATAATAAAGGAAGTGATTACTTTTGCATGAGAAGTTTATTCCCTTGATAGTTATTGATTACCTATTGTATGGTAAGAATCAGGGAATAAGGAAACAAAAATATGATGATGATCCTGTTCATGGTCATGCCCTTCATGGAAGTTATAGTCTAGATAAAAGAGACAACAAGGAATAAAGCTTAGGAGAAGTTTGAGTCGCTTGGTATTGTTCATGAAAGGCTTCTCAGAGGAGGTGGCTATTGAATGCAGACTGAAAGCTGATAGAGATATGGCCCATAGATAAAGAGGATTTAGATTTGTTTCAGTCAAGGTGTAGGTCCTGTTCAAAGACAAGGAGGGGAGAAGAGCTACAAGCAACTCAGTGTTTCTGGAGTATAAAATATAAGAGGAGGAAGTAGGGGAGGAAAGAATGGGTTAGTAGGAAGATGCCAAATTACAAAAACTCTTGTGTTTTGCAGAAGACTTGGTAAGAGTTTGGAAATTTGTAAGATGAGTTTTTATAAATTGAAGATTTCCTATGTCCTTGTGTATGCACATATACCCTGCATGTGTTAGTACATGCTCACTATACTTTACAATGAATGACTGAAAACAAAAATAAAACACCTGAAAGCAGGGAGGGAAAAGGAAGAGGACAAAGTTAAAAACTGGAACCTGGATTTGAAAGAAAGATATATTTCCTGAATCAGAGAAGCAATTCAGGAAGAAATGGCATCAGAAGCAGACTTCGATTGGGTAGACTCAATACAAACCCACCAAAGAGAAAAGATCCAAAGTAAATTATGAGAACTGGGTCCATATTTATCATTTCCTGACATGAGTACAATAATGGCTGCAGTATGTATGTAATCCTAGAAGATGAAAGCTGCTTGTGACCATACTCAATAAATTTAGAAAGTATTAAGTGTTCATATTAAACTCATCTGATTTCTTATTTTTGGAATTTGGCATTAATATAAATGCAATTCTATAGGAAACAATAGATGAAGTCAATACTCAGTCTTTTCGAACTGGTAAACAACCACCTCAATTTCAAATATGGTAGAGTTGTATGACTTTGTTTGAATATAAAGCTTGGCTCCAATTTATTTTAACACTTAAGTTAGATTACTATGCCAGAAAATCAAGCAATAGCTGAACAAAGTTAAACTGTCTGAATATGATAATTTATACCATCTGACCTAAAAGAGCAAACTAAAAACGAAAATTATAGCCAGTCAGGACAGATGTGCTTATGCAGGAGTAACTTCCCTTCTTATCATTCCAAAAGCAATTATTTCTTAGTGGAAAACTTGCCATTTTTCCCCTTGGGGAGGGTTCTCTAAATGTGCTGTTTTACTTCAGCCTAACATTCCCGGAAAACAAAGGAGCTTTCTGTTCTTTGTACCCAAATCTGACTTACCTTGTTTTTGAATCAAGCTCCAAAGCAGTTAGAATTTTGACAATGGACAGAGCAGACACAAATGACCTTGCTTCAATGACTAATAAATCTAGCTTTGAAAAAGAGTCCATGGAAAGGTGTTTTGATGTTAAAGAAAATATATCAATTTTCCTTCTCGATATGTCTCTCTGTACAGAGGCTTAGAGAATCTTCACTCGCTTTTGCTTCAGCATTTCCTAAAGACAGCTCCTGCCAGTTCATTTTCTTAATGTGATCTCTGCCACCAAAGATGGGCACTGATCAAAACTGGTAATTAGATTGCTTCAGGTTCAGCAACCCAAAGTCATCCCCTGTGACTCTCCTCTTTTCAGAAATATATCATTTATAAAAATATATCTCTTTTTAAGTTTGGAATGAAGAGAAGGTGAATGGAGGGAAGGGGCTAGTAGGAAGAAGAGTAAGGGCTTGGTTGGCTGTCAAAATTATGGCAAAGAAATGGGACAACCAGTTATCCTCTCTGTGAGGCTATTTTGCTGATATCATTATGTAAATATTTTGGGGGATATTCTGCCTTTCTAATTGCCAGGATCCTGGAAATGGCATGGCATTTCCCTCTGAGTTTTTAGCCATGTTCCATTCTTAGACTTGGGCACTAGGCTTCTTTTTACACTGAGTGAACTTGGAGCTTCACCTCTCTGAGCCTTCAATTTATTAATTGAAACAAAAGGTTAAAAAAAAAAAAAAAAGACGTCTCATATCTTTTCAGCTCTTTGACTTTTTATCTAACCATAATCTTTAAAACTGAGATCTTCAGGTACCAAACAAAAATTCATAAGAAAAGAATTAAAGTATATGCCTGCAAGCCTGGCCGCATGCCTGCTTGCCTGCTTGCCTGCCTGCCTGCCTGCCTGTCTGCCTTCCTTCCTTCCTCCCCCCCTCCCTCCTTCCTGCCTTCCTGCCTTCCTGCCTTCCTGCCTGCCTTCCTGCCTGCCTTTCTTCCATTCTTCCTTCTTTCCTGCCTTCCTGTCTTCCTGCCTTCTGATTTATATATCTTACAAGTGTCAGACATGTCACCTCTTTCCTTCTTATGCTTTAAATTTTGTGCCATATGTATTAGTTTGTTAGCACTGCTATAGCAAAGTACCACCAACTGCATGGATTAAACAATAGAAATTTTTTTCCTCACTGGTTATGTATGCTAAAAGACTGAAATCCAACTGTTGATGGGGTTGGTCTATTTGGAGGTCTCTCTCTTTAGCTTGTAGATGGCCATCTTCTCCCAATGTCTTCACATGACCTTTCCTCTGTACGTATCTATATCTTAATTTCCTCTACTTATAAAGGCACCAGTCATAGTGAATTAGAACCTATCCTAATGATCTCATTCACCTTAATTACCACTTTAAAGACCTTATCTCTAAATACAGTCATATTCTCAAGTACTAGGGATTAGAATTTCAATTTATAAATTTTGGAGGGACACAATTCAGCCTGTAATACCACATATAGATCTATATCTTGTCTCCAGTTATATATACCAAAGTGTATTAGATGAGTCCAAACTGAATACTGTTTATAAAAATGGTTGAGTTTTCAACTCCTAAGAAAATTTGCTTGAATAAGACACGCATAGGGACTTTTGTAAATGGTGTTGACATAGAAAGTGTGTGTATGCAGGAGTGTCTCCGAAGGAGAAAGATGTATATAAAAGGAATACAGGGGGAAAAGATAAACATTGTCTTTATCCTATTCTCAATCCTGATCAAGCATTCTTGAGCCTATTCTATGAGAGAGTTTTGAGCTAAAACTGTGTAAGATTTAGATAAATTTATGTTCTTTTTGAAGCCATAGAGATAATGTATAACATATTCTTGGAGAAATAGTATTTCTTCACAGCATTCTTCTAAACCCATACTGACCATTCTGTTACAGAACACAGGACAGCTTTTGTATATTTGGGGCTTAGTATAGTCTCCAGCAGCACGTTGCTCTGCTGTAATGGAGAGAGGGAACTAAAATATGAGGCAGTATTGAGGTTGCTGGATGAGGAGACCACAGTGGAAGAAAATGGAAATAGCTTGAAATCTCAGACAGCCTTTAAGGGGATGGATTGAAGTCGTTTATTAAAAATGACTACTAAAATACTTGAAGTTCAGGGCATTTATGTAAAAGAAACATCATTTATACCTATCAACTGATAAAGCTGTGGCCATTTGGGTCTCATTTATTAAGAATCTGCTTCAATCATTTTTATTCCTTCTTTGTTCACATCATATAGTAAGTGAAGGATTTGTCACCTCCAAATTCTATGGAGCTACCAATAAGCTACCAATAAATAGACAGTGCCTTCAGATAATTTAGCTTATCGCCTCATTCAATGTTTGTTTCGGTCATTCGTTACACAAAAGTAGTTGAAATCCTATCCCATGGTAGTTTCTGTGGTTCCCAGTTTTAGAAACTTATAGATACTTTTAATGCTAATAGTTTCCTGTAGAAGGGGAAATATATTTAGGTATTTGAGAAACTACCTTTAAGTTAATTAGTATCTATGAAAAAGTCTGTTATTTCATTTCTTGTCATTACAAATCAGGAGGTAATATATGTATACCATAGTATTTGTCCTGATATCTTAACCATGAACTATACAGAAGCAGGTCAGTTTTACATATGGAATTCCACTCTGGATTTCATGGTAGACAATTACCTTAGGGTGTAGCAGATGCATTTTTAAACCCTACACAGGTATTAAAACTCAGGGTCAGACAGTTTCATAAAGGAAGATTTGAGGGGAAGAAATTCTCCTGAATATTTGTTAAATATCCTAGAATGCCTTCAAATGAATATCAGATAAAGAATATCTTTTCTCTCATGTTCTTTAGTAAGGAGGGCTTTTGTGTTCACCTGATACCAACAGAAAGTAAATAAAGTTTGCTAAATTTGAAATAGACAAGGCTTAATATAAAGTTTTGCATGTTATCAATGCATTATTAATTAGTATGATTTTATAAATATGATAAGGGAATTTATTTTCCATAAATGATAATGTATCTGTTATTGGAGTTGTCAGTGAAAGTAATATTTTGCTAACTAAGAAAAATGGAGAGTTAATTCCTTTGGCACTTTTTTTAAATAAGATACCAAAGAAATTGACTGAATATATATAATCTGAATATACAATCCATGTGAAAAAAGATCCAGATCCTTCTCAAGAAATGAGAATTTTAAGTAATGAGTGATTTTATTAAATTTGATAAATTTGGGAGTTGTATGAACTTTTCAAGATTAAATATGGGGCCATGGAATTAGAATGATTTAAAATTCAACAACTAACTTATGTTAGAGTTAGTCATAAGTGCCAAACCTAAATAAGTGGAATAGATTTTAATGTTTGTTTTGAGTGAGATTCAGCACATTGGACAGGGAGACCAATACTGTATGAAAAGTTTTATATAGTAAATTCCTATTATAGAATAAGAACTAGAGCTATTGAACCATTAGGGTGGATTAAGTAATCATAATCACTGAAGACAATAATTTCAGATAAAAAAATGGTTGCAAAAGTGATTCCAATTTCATTGGGAATAATAAAATTTTGACTAGTAACTGACATTTTCATTAGCTACAGCATAATGGAATACTACATACTCTAGATTTTTTTTTCCAGATTTTTTCAGGTGTGGTTCTTTTCACATTTATTGTACTAAGCATTCTTAAATTTTTAAATCTGTAGTCTATGTCCTTCAATTCTGAATATTTTCTTCTATCATTTCTTGATTGTCTACTCATCTTTTTCTCTGAATTACTATTAATGTGTGCTGATCCTCTAATTTTCATGTCTTTTTTATTCCAATATTCTTCTTTGCATTTTAACCATACTTTCTGGGTGATCTTCTTGACCTTATAGGCTACATATATTACTTTTTAATTTAAATTTCAGCTGGTCAGAACTTTAATCTGAGAGTTCTTTCTTCTGTTATTTTTTTTTCTTTTTGTAACATATGCCCTTACTTTAAGGTTAGAACATCTGCTTAACTATCCAAAGATATTAAGTATTAATTTATTTGAATATTTTCTCTGCATTATCTCTATTCCCTCTGACTTTCTTTTGTTAGGTTTGGTTGGTTTGCTTTGGTCTTTCTCTTCCATATTGGAGTCTTTCCTTAAATGTATGTTGGTCTTTGTCTTCTACAACAGTGAGGAACTAAAACGCTGATTAGAATTCTGTATGAATGGGTGTGACATGCCAACTAGTAAGCTTCCTTTAAAACAATCAGATGAAAAACTGCTATTTCTACTTCAGATACTGCAAATGTCGATATCTCTATATCGATTTTCTGGTTCCTCTAACTTTCTTCCTGGGGGCTGTGAGCCTCACTGCTAATACTCAGGAGGCAGGTTTGAGAAAGTGGCTGGGGTCTCATCTGTTACTATACAGACTTACACTTAATCTCTTCATCTTTAGTCCAAGACTTCATGCCTGCCTTCCTTTGGGCTTGGTGTTTCAGTGTCTGAAGTTTTAACGACTCACTTTTTCTGAAACAAATTCCTCCTGGCTTCCAGAGGTGTAGAAAGGAGGCAGTCATCTAATGCTGCAGGTTGGAGTGGACACCTGGGGTCTACCAACTTCATATACAGGCTTTCAAACACCTGTGTTCAGCCTTCGCCTAACCTTCACCTGTTGCTATTCTCCATGTTTCCAATTGTTGAGCCTTTCTTGAAATCTTCTGAGGTGAATTAGTTTACTTTTTATCAGTTATCACTACCCCTATTCCTACAAGAGTTACTTGAATTTGACCTATCTTCTCTCTGCTGATTTTCATAATTTCTCTACCTGATTTCTTTCTTTAGTATTGTAATTTAGGATTATAAATACCTTTGAGTTTGATTAAATACGAGGTTTATATTTGTTTCTTAGGTTTTTGTTGTTTTGTTATAACTTTCAGTAGAAGAGGATGGAAAAGCCTTTACTTCACCTTCTTGCAGCTAGAAGTCAAAGCAATACCTTATAACTCTGAAGATAGGATAATAGAACTATTTGGAAAACGGTATATGAATTTGAGTAGGATATTTTAATGTAGCCAGCTGATTTTATTAGCAATAAATAATTTACTGTTTTCAAATTGTGCTAAAAATCCAGACGTGAGTCTTGATTTTTGACCTGGACATCATACTTCTCTCTGTTCCTTGATTTAATATTGAAAATGGTAATACACTAAGTCCTAACAACAGAACTTTCATATTACACTAACAAAATCAATATGTGTCCTGTTCTTCACTAACTTCTACTCTCCTCAAACTTTTGGATCTGACATTCCCTTGCTTATCCTCAGCAGATGACATTACCTTGGACTTTACACTCATCAAAAATATTGATTTTTTCCAGCCTTCTTCCACCTTATCTTTATTTCTCCTCTTTTATTGTGGTGAACAAGGAGTCCTTTCTTCTATCTGGGATTAATGTTTCTGCCTGGGCTCCGAATATTATCTTTTTTCCTTTTTTTCAGAGTCTTTTTTCTTATTTTCTATTTTTCTCACCTCACACTCTATTGCTTCCATCTTATCAACATTTTAACATACTTTACATCTCCATTCTGAAGAAAAAAACACCTCTCTGAATTCTACATTTCCCTCCAATTACTAACTCACTTTTCTCACATTTACGGAAAAATTTCTTGAGTTTTCTATAATCAATCTTTATACTTCTTCAATTCTCAATTACTTGTGAACATATTGCAGTCTAGTTTCATACTTATCACTCTATAGAAGCTATTCTCATTGAAATAAAAAAATTAAAAATAGCTTACCTGTAACCAAATGTAGCAGGCTTCTTTAGCCCTTACTCTAGTTAACTGCTCTTCAACATTTAGCACTATTGATCAATCCTTTATTCCAGAAACACTATTCCTTTGGTTTTCATAATAACACAGTATCAGTCAGGCTGGGTTAGCTATGCTACAATAAAAAACATCCTCTTTATCCATAGCAGATTGACTTGGGGCTCTGATCTGCCTTGACTTCACTATTGGATACAAGCTGATGGGGCAGACATTATCTGCAACATGGCCAATTTTTCCAGCAAAGGAAAAGAAAGAGCATGGCCAATCAGACACTAGCCCTTATAGTCTCAATCAGGAGTTAATATGTCACTTCTATTTATATTCTAGTGACCAAAGCAAGTCATATGACCCCACCTATCACCAAAGGAGCAGAGAAGTAAAACTTACAAAGTTCTTACTGGGAATAATTTGGGAAAAGCACTAAAGAGAACCATTATCACCTTTTACCACAAAATTACCTAAAATATTCAAATCTAGTCAAGCAATATAAACCAAAATATACAATATTTGAAAATGTCATTTCAACCATTTTATTAAATGAATGAATCAATCATGATTGAATGATAGTCACATATATCAGTAATAAGTATGGTTAATATAATTACATAGATCATACTGAAATCTAAATGTATAAATCCATTCATTTATTCAATAAATACTATTCTATTTTCACTGAGTACTTACTGTATACTTGGCACAGTAATAAATGATGGATATTACATGATGCATGGTGGCGATGGGGAAATACTACATAAATCTTGAAATTATTGTTTTTTCCTCCTATTTATCAATAAATTCCTTTACATTTGTAAAAAGTGAACGTGAAAATATGGTTATTATTGCCTATAAGACATAAATTTGAATATTTGCAAACTTGAAACAGGTATTATAAAGAGAAGGTATAATTATTTTAGTTCAACTACTTCATAGACTATACTAGTTAATCAAATACATTCTGGATCTTAGAGATAGGTGAATAATATCTCTGTTATCACCTAGATCAAAAACTAGCTTCAAATTAACAATCTTATATGCTCAAAAAAAAAGTTGGCAATTTTCAGAGGGAGTATGATTTTCATTTGGAAAGGACTCTGGTGAAATAATCAACATCTTTAACTCATTTAATTTAATCAATTAATCATTTTAAATTAATGTGTTTAATCATCAAAAAATATTTATCAGGTAAACATTCATAAGAGTGGGACTATAGAATAACCATGGTTACATCCATGGAATTCATATTTGGAGCAATTACTCAAAGTTTTAGACCAATTCCAAGTAATAAGTAGGGTAAAGAACTGTAAATATAAATTGTACAGATGCAACTTCACTTCCATTTCTTTTATACACTTTCTTTTCTTCTAACAGAAAAGGGCATGTGGACAAATGTGATAATTGCTGGAAACATGAAGCTTTAGCCTTCGAGAGCAGAGAACACTCCAATTATAAAAATTTTTCAAAGTCTTTATTTAAAAAAAAAAGAAGAAAAGAAACATTTTCAAGCGCTTCTTGAGAACATGCTGAGGTGCAATGAAAGTAGATGAAAGATGGTGCCTGGGAACAGACGGGAACTCAGAAGTCTTCTTATAAAATATTTTTAAGGTGGAAAAACCATGCTAGCACTTCTCAAATCAGGCCAAATTCATTTTAGCTTATGTAGTTCTCTACTGAGTCAGGGCACTATAGAAGGCAAAGATCCAACACTTCTGTAATAGGTCAAAGAAAAGAATGTGTGACTGAAGATGAGACCATACATACCACTATAACAAGTGAGTGTTGCTTCAAGGATCATCATTCATGGAGACCTTACAGGGTGACCGGTTATCATCTCAAATGTAGGAAAAATATGTATGACTCAATTTACGTAGATATGAATTCATTTAAACAGACCAGTATTTGATTATTTTCTGAAGGTTCATGATTATTTTAGTTGGATCTTTAGAACTACACGTGCCCAAATGTAGGACATTTAAAATAAGAAACATTAATATTTCTTAAATAAAAAGGGTAAATTGAGTTAAAGGATGTATATATATCATGGGTAAATTCAATTATCATCAAGATATTGTGTGATTATAATGTTAAACAAATGTGTGTCCATGAGCATGCCCTCTGTATTAACTGAGATTTTCTTGAAGGCTCACACAGGCATTCTAGGCAAAAAAAAAAAAAAACAACAAAAAAAACCCCCAAAAAACAAAAAACAAAAAATAAAAGGCTAGTCTGGTAGGTAGAGTAAGGAGAGCTCTGGCTAACTTCTCTACCAAAGGCAAGTCTGTGATCTCACATCTTTTTTATTCAGGAATATCCCTGGCTCTGTTTTTATACCATTCTTCAGTAGACCATCACAGTTGGCTCAAGGGAACCAAAGGAACATGGCAAATGTCCCACCTAGATCTACTTCTTTGGTTATTCAATTTTGGGGGGAAAGTGCAAAAGCATGATATCCTGTTGAGACTTGGCCCATGATAAGTAGAAGAAAACATATTCGGAAAGGGAGAATTTCTGCAAAGTCCAAGTTAAATATGATGCACTTCCACCACTCGGGTTCCCATGTGTGGATATGTGTGCTTGACAGAGGGATTAAAACATCCCTGGTTTCATCTGGCTTAATTTAGCACGTATGAACACAATTTCTCTTCTCAAAGTGATTGCCTCTCTGACCAGGTTCCAATGAACTCACAATGGAAATTCTGAACGCTAAATTTTGTGAGTGTGAAATATTTTAGAGATTTTAAAAATGTGTTTATTTTAAATAAAAATGTTAACATGAAATAAAACACTTATCGACAGTTTTATTAACAACTTGAACTGAAAGATACATATAATTTAGATTGCATCGAATTTTAGCAAACAGTGTCTATGACAAAATTTGCACTCAATACCCCTTTGTATATACGAGTGTGGATATTTAAAATGTGACTGGCCATACAATCTTTTTACAAACTGAATGCTCAAATGAAGTGAGTAACATCAAAATGTATTGCTAATGGTTTGAGTCAAAAAATGTTTTCAATAATTCAATAAACACATAGTACATATTTTAAGAAGGTGTGGTGAAGAAGACACACTGCTACTACTAATGATTTATAAAACTTAGGCAAGTTATTTAGCCTTCTATTCTTCATTTTCATCTTCTCTAAAAAGGAAATAATGTAACTACCTAGAGTCTTGAAGATTAAATGAATTAATGTGTATAAAGAGTACTCACAGCAAGTCCTGAAATCTAGTTAGTGCTCCATAAATTTTGGCTGGTATAGCAATTAGCCTACTTCAAGCTCCAACTGTTGTAGGCCAACAAAAGGAGAATGAACAATAGTTCTTTCCTTCAAGGCACATCTTGAGAGGCATGCAGTGAATTGTAATTCAACTCAGGCTGAAATAAGAGCTCTGAGACAGAAAATGCAGTTGGCAGTACACAGAAAGGGCAGATTTATGACAAGGGCTGCATTTGATTTGCGTCTTCAGTGATGTAAGATTTTGACAGGCAGAAGGAGAAAAAGAGGGAATGACCAAACATTTTAGGAAGAGGAAACACATAGGACAAACTTTGGAAAGTAGCAAATACAAGGGATAACACCCATTCCAAACTGGCTAGAATGTAGCACATGTCAGTATAAGTGACCCTCTTTCCTGTGTCTAGTGGTGTTAGGTAGCTAGT
>NW_006439568.1:760073-774122 GCF_000325575.1 Pteropus alecto | reverse complement strand
GGGGATGTGGGGGTGGGGGGGTGGGAACAAAGGAATAGGGGCCCAGCCTAGAGACCGCCCAAAGAACACTCTATTGTTAAAGTTAGAGAATACCTCCTGCATCCCCAGGGGCAAAAAACAGGAGGGACAAAGGACAGGAGGGTCATAGTCTTAGCTGACCTAATCCGGCTACAGATGCCTGAGAAGAAGGTACTACTCTCATTTGTCTATTTGTCCACAATTTAAGCTTTGTTATAATACTGTGTTTATGCCTGGAAGTTCATGAATCTATAACAGACTGAATTCTGGGTAAGCACATGCACACTAGGCAGAGTTATATAGTAGCCAAATGTCAATCAAAATGACTTCACTTGCCAATCACCTAAGAAGCCTTTGTAACCACCCATCGTAGCCCTAAATATAGCATAGACCTCTCCCTCCCCCAGTGTTACAGCTTTCCATCTTCTCTGGCTGTAACCCATAACCCCCGCACAGGGGTATGTAACCCTATTTCCATGTGGTTAGATAGTTTTAGGCTTGACCAGTCTTCTACCTCAAAACGTGCCTTTAATAAATGAATATCCCTCATATTCACTGAGTTGAAATTCATTTTCACATTAGTGATAAGGACCTAGAGGTGTGTGTTACTGGAACTCCGATCGCTCCAACAGTAACAATATTTTAATTCTGCTTGTACATGCCAGTCCTAAAAGCCAAGTATAAAAAAAAGGAAATCTTCTTACCTTAGGACTCAAGAAGCAAATATTTCATCACCAGTTTGGCTTGGGTAATGAAATCTATTTGCCACCTCAGGTATAGGATAACTTAACAGTGGGGGGTAAGGATAGTAATAGATAAAATCAAAACATTAAAAAAAACAGTAGTGTCTGCTATATATTTCTCACAACAAATATAGAAGATAAATATTTTTCTTTACATTTTATAAGTAAAGAAACTGAGACTGAGAAAGGTTAAGAATCACTTCTAAGGTCACTTAGCTGGAAATGTTAGAGTCATTTTATAAAACCAGGGCTTTTAAGATCTAAAAGCTGTATTCTTATTCACATTACAATATTGGATATCATTTAAAATAACAAAGAGATAAGCTGAAGTTAATCATGAGCCAGCCTTTAATTTCATGTTTAAAATTTTTTAAATTTATTCTCCATGTATAAGGAAGCTATTGAAGGCTTTTCAACAGAAGAAAAGCTTGGTTGGGTTTGTGCTTTAAGAATAAAACTGGTGGCAAGATGAAAAACATATTGGAATTAAAGAGACTGGAGGTAGTATGATCAACTCGTTGGAAGAGGAATTGGGTATGAGTGAGAATGAGGTAATGGAATCAAATTATAGCTTCAAAGTGAAATCCATAGGACTTGTTAACTGCACTAGGAGAGGTGGCCTTTCTGAAATTTTAAGTGTGGCAACTTGACAACTGATATGGTCATGAAGACAGTGATTTAAGTTTGCGATATTGGTGGAATATGCAGATAGGGATTTTCTATAAAACTTTCTTTTAAGACTTTGTATAGATAAGGTTTAACATGTTAAGTTTTATTCTTCTAGTCAAAAAATGGGCACTGGACTAATGAAACTCTAAACATCTTTGGGCTATATCAAGAATGAATGTATTTTTCAATAATATTAAAGTGTGCGTGTGTGTGTGTGCGTGCGTGTATGTGTTAGGAAGGGAGGGAGGGAGAGAGGGAAGGAGAGAGAGAGAATAGAATTATAGGACTTAAAAGAACTTTTGATATTATCAGAGAAATACTCCAAATTTCTCATTAAATTACTTTCTTTTCAAAAATAATAAGCAACATGAAACAAGATTTATTGTGTCGTTGTCACTCTTTCATGGTAGAAAAATCTTGCCCAGTCAGAAATAAATTCACTGCCAGGGCTCTCTAGCAGTCTGACCTACTTAGCTAGGGATTTTTTTTTTTTTAAACTGGGTTTGTAATTGAATTCTGCAGAGAAGGTATCAAAATGTTAATTTCTGAGGCTGATAGGCAGTAGAATACTCAAGGTTGCTGGAAAGCATGCTGGTTAGCGAAGCTCACTCCTGCTTTCCTTTAGCTGTGTTGGAATTTTCTTAATGTAGAGCATGGCAAACTGTGAAAAGTATTTTATGTCTTAATTCCACCTCTAAACATCAATAAGAGATTATATTATAGTGGTGCCCAGGAACTTTATCATTCTAAATAACATTTCTATGTACCTGGCAGATGATGTATGGATAGCCTTGTACAAATTTACTTTAGTAAAGAAATCAGCACAGATGAGGAAATATTATAATGAAAGCAATCATATACCAAAACCCAAAGTGACATACAGACATAAAAATATCAGATGGTGAGAAAACACCCACCAATACTTATACTGAAATTAAGCCATGGTCATTAATAAACTTAATTTTTATATTATAAATACTAGATGTTTTAATAATTAAAGATAATATTTGCATTAAAACAATTATACTGTTTCATAATCCAGTGAGAAAAAAAGTGGTATGTCTTTCTGACATGTAGCTAATAAACACCAGTGAGACTTTATAAGTTTAACATGTTCCTAGGCACTATGACTCCTAGTAAGGAACATACTTCTTAAGACTACTCTTAATTTAGAAAGCAAAGAATTTCTAAGTGAGTTTTAAGGATTTAAAAAGTGATAAAGTCATGAGATACAATAATCATGAATATATTTATATAGAATAGTAATTAAAAGGTGTTGGAGATGAAGGAAGCAAAAAGCTCCCCTAAAAATCAGCAGGTCCTGACCTCAAGCTAACAGAAAGATTAAAGAAAGCAGGTAACATTTACCTTTTACAGGACCAGGGTTTGGAAATTGATCCATGCTCTTAGTGTTAATGAATTTCTGTGTAGTATCAGTAGAACTTTAACTGAAATATCCTTAGTTTATAAAATTTAAGCAAATAAATGCTAAAGCCTTGAGTAAAGTGGGGTTGGCAATAATTTTATGAACATCTATCTTTTGAGGGATAGGGTTATTGATTCAAAATTGTGGGAAAAAAGTGACAATAATCAGGGTCTTGGCTATAATTTTCATATTTGGGTTGGGAGCCAAATCCCTCAGAAATCAGCCTAGTAGTTTTCTCTCTCTCCCTGTCCTTGGCACACAGAGCAGCTGCTTGTTTCTAGAGTCCAGCTGTGAAGAGTTTAAGGGAGCCTTCTCCAGGAGTGCCAGCCCCAGGAATGTTCTCCATGCCGATTTCTCTCAGAATTTCAATGTGGCGAAGCTCACCATGGGACCATCTTTTTTACGACTTTTCAACAAATGTAAAAATATTTGGCATGCTATTTCTACCTTTGTTACTTTTTGGTTAGTCTTTGCCTCTGAAAAGTATTGCCAAGAGGAAAGTTTCCTGTGTTTATTTTATTTCTAGTGTGGCATCTTACTTTTATGTGTACAAATCGAGAAAGAAGGAAAGAGACTTCATTTTTTCCCTCTGCATTAATACAGTCTTAAGAGGAAATTCAAGATAAATGATGAAAGTCATGGACTTTCAAGATCTTGTGGAGTTTATATACTACCCTGATGACAGAGGTTTCATTGAACTTTCAAAGACACCTTGACAGCAAGTAAAGTTTTAAGAGAGGAAATCATTCTTAAAAACCCTAAAAATGCAATTTGAGCTCTTTTTTTATTCAGAACTTGGAAAGAAAAATTTAGATTTGTATGGATTGTCATTGTTGTGGTTAATGGAGTACATGGCAATTAGTAAGAGATATCAGAGACTTTTTCATTTGTTTGTTTTTAATTTTGGTAACCAAGAGATTCTATTCAATTATAGAAACAAAAGAAATCATCAGGTAAGGTTGAATAATCTTATGGGGATGAAAATATCTTGGTATAGGGTAAAGGGTATATATTATCATGAGCTGACTTATCCCTGGGGTTTAACATAACAAGTATATCAGAAAAAAAGACATCAAAATGAAAATAAATTTAAACCTGATTTTAAAAAAAAGTAATAAAAAGAGCAAATACCACTTAAAAGTGTCCCACAGTGACCAAGGAACTCTTCATTAAAAAAATGCTATGATCTCACTAATTGTAAAACCTACACTTTTAGAAAATTAATGGATTTTAGTGAAGAGAAACTCATAGCTTAAGAATGTGACAACCATGATAAGGTACTGAAAAGTCAAGGCAGTTAGCATGGATGCCTTAATGAACTAAATACTGGGATTTTTAATTTGAATTTTCCAAACCGTGTGCCCAGATATGTACGACTGAAACATATATTCAGAAAGCTATAAAGCAACTATATTTCTTGATGAGAATTAATAGTCTGCTTACAGAAAGAAAAATTTTTTTTTTAATCTAAGGACTTCAGAGAATAAGTATTTAGTCTAAAATTAGTGAGAATGAATTTATAGTAGGGAAATGATTAATCTGAAAGTTATGTCAAGTTAAGGCTCATTTTTTTTTTCTATTTTTAATCTTGGATTACTGTATCTTTTTTAAGTTAGAGAAACAATTTCAATTATATCTATCAAAGAATGTTTTATTTCAAATAAGGAAAAAATTTCCAAATTGTATTTATTTTGAAAAATACTTGAAATAATAAAATTGCAAGATAGCAAAATAACTGTGCTTATTTTCTGGACATGAAGTCTATGATCCCTTGTTACTGAAGGATTTTATGAATTGAATAGAGAACAAAACTTAGCTTCAGAACACTGATTGATTTATTGGAGTAATAGCTGGTATCTTCCAAAAGAATTTGGGAAAATTAGAAGACAGATTCACCACAGGAGTGAAGACCAAAAGAGTGTTGCATAGGGCATCTCACATGAAACCCCAATACCAGAAAGCAGGCATAGAGAAACAGGTTCAAAATTGGAAAGAATAGGATAAGAATATTAAAGACAAGTACTGTTTACTTTAGAAGTAATCTAGTCCATACTCATGGAGTGCCTAGGTTAACACTACAGGAAGCCAGACTAGACAGGATGTCACAGCCTTCGTAACCCATGTTGTGCCTTCATGAAGAGATTTAAAAGAAAGACACTGCTCCCTTTCCTTCCTTAGTGGCAGAAGAGCATGGCCAGTATCATTTTCTGAGGTCTTCTCACCGTCAGACGTGGCAATGAACCCCTTTGGTCCTCACACCAGCCTAAGCACAGTTAATATTATATTCAACTCCCCCACCCCCACACACAAAACAAAGATTTTTAACAGAATATGCTGAGACTCTGAATGGTTAAATGACTTCAAGCTCAAACAAAAATAATAGTAAGACTGGGATTTAACCCTCAAACAGTCTGACTCCAAAGCGCATGCCTTATCCCAGAGTCGAAACACAGGAACTTACATCAGAGAAATGTCTGGAGAACTTGATGGTGTTTGCTCTCCAGGCTCTGAACTCAACCCAGAGCAGCAGCCCATTCTAGCTAGGCTGGGAATTGAAGGAAAATCCTGGGACTTTAGCACTTCCTACAGCCAGTCTTGAGTCCTTTCCTTTTGGTTTCCCTCATTAGATTCTGAGATGTAAATATCCTACTTCTGCTCCAAAAGAAGAAAATTGGAATTGGAAGGAGAATGTAAGTCTGAAAGAGGTAAGAGAATGAATCCCCATCTAGTTTCTCAATTTTCCCAGCCCCTCACTCACTTCCCAGTTCCCAGCATCAAAGAGCATGTAAGAAAGGGCAAGGTTTGGAAAAACAGGACTCTTCAGCTTCCGATTTGTTCTGTTTACATATCCCTCATTCTCCTTGAAATTCGTTGTCCATTTCTCCAGCTGTGACATAGCCCTTTAAATGCAAACTACTTGTTCTTAGAGTTTGCCAGGGAAGAAGGTCAAGACTTCATTTTCAGGCGAGTTAATTATCATACCCTGTATAGTACTATACAGTGTTCATATGTAACGCTGCAATCCTGATTGTGGCATTTGCCGCTTATTAAATAAGGTTGTTGTTTGTTTTGTTTTGCTTTTTTGTTGTTGTTGTTTTATCAAGCTCCTGAAATTCCTCATGGCAAAGACAGTTTATAAATGACACTAATTGGAATGAGGCTACTTATAAAACGTATCTCAATACCGAAGGATATTTTTTCCCCAACAGCTTCAGTACTTTTTAACCCAGATAAGGTAGTTAATCCCCTTCCCCGTCATTACTCTTCTGCCATGTCTATGAACACACTGACTAACCTTGCCCTGGGGCTTTGGCACACTCTATGAGTAAAAGAGATGATGTGGAAGGATTAAAACATTACTCAGACACACTTTACGAAAGTTTCTAGCAGTTGGCAATACTCAGTCTGACCTTTATGTTGAATTTTGTCATCATTTTAATCACTTTACCATCACTTGTGGGATAGGTGTATTTGAAAGTGCCCTATTTAAGGAAAGCTTCAGAGCCAAGACTAAGCGTAACCTCTCATTATTTCACACGTTGTCAAAGTAACCAGTGCAGTGAAATTACAGCATTTTGAAGAAAATAGGTTTGTGAAAAGCTCCTAATTAAGGTAGGAGGGCCTTTTATTGCAATTATTTATATTTGATATTAATCTTTTTGTTGGCATTTTCGTGTTTATGCAGCAGTAAATAGACTATATGTGAGTTTATGTCCAAAATTTTACTTTTAATTTCCTACCACTGTTTGCCAAAGCCCTTGTAAATTTCAATGTCCTTTGCAAGCATTTTTCACCCAAGAGTATTTGGACTATCTACTATATTCTTTATGTTAGTGTGTATTTGGCTGATTATTTTACTATAACTAGAGTCTGATTTGCAAAAAATTAATTCATACATAGCAAGCTAAAAGAAATTTCAATGTGTTTATTGATCAAAGATAAGCTTAACTTTTCTCTGTGTTTTGCCCAACACCCACAGTTATAAATCATATGATTTTATACTGATTATTACTACTGTCATTCATTTTATTTACTTTGTCATTATTTTTTATTTTGAAAAATGTCAAGCCTATGGAAAAGTTACAAAAAGGACCCTTTAATCAGACTCAGACTCATTGTTAACATTCAGCCTTTGAGAGTCAATATTAGACCTTATGACACTCAGCCTGATACTTCAACATTTCTCTCCTAAAGTAAGGACATTCTCCCACAAACTACAATATAATTATTATAAGAATATTTAATGTTGATATAATGCTTTTGTCTAAACACAGGCTATATTCAAATTTCCAAAGCTGTCTCAATAAAATCTTTTGTAACTCTTGATACCCCTCCTTCCAAGACCCAATGAAGAATCATGCATTGCATTTAGTTGTCAAATCTCTTTACCCTCTTTTAATCTAAAACGATTCCCAGCTATTTTTTTCTTTCATGACATTAACATTGTCAAAGAGACTGGATTATTTTTTTTGCACAATATTCCTAAAATTAGTATTTTCTCATAATTAGATTCAGGTAAAGAGCACTGCTGGCAGGACCATGACATACATGACACAGAGCCTTAAATCAGAAAGTACATGATGTCAGTGTATCTTAGTTTGGAAAATTAAGTTTGATCACTTGGTTAAGGTGATGTCTATGGGATTTTTTTCATTGTACAGGTACTCTTTCGTGATTAATAAATATTCTGTGGAGTGATATTTTGAGACAATGTAAATATCTCATTCTCCAGTGATCCTTCCCCTAATGGTTTTGGTATCCATTAATACCTATTCCTTGAATCATTCATTATTGTGTTATCAGCAAAATGATGATTTTCCAATTTTATCATTTCTTCTATGTTTATTATCATTTTTCTGTAAAGACGAGACTTTCATTGTCCTTCTCTCCCCAACACTTGAAATTATTATTTTTGAGTAACATATGAACTAATGGATTCCTTTTTTATTCAAGTATTATTATGTATTCCACTCATATGTTATAATGCATAGATTGTTTCGAATTTGACCAGTGAAAGCCCCCTACACTGTATTATCCATTTCAATTGTACAATTCACTTAACTTCATTTTGAGAAATAAGCTTTAAAGATAATTCAAAATAATTTTTAGCCTAATTATTTGTAGCAATATTTCAACTCACTTATCACATTTATTTTTACCTGTGAAAAGTTATATAATGGTTCATCTTCAGCATGTTAAGAGCTTGGAGTTGTCACCCCTCTCCTCACAAGAAAGAGGCTGAACATACTGAAAATCAATGACTTCTCTTAGACATAGCAGAGAACTAAGATTGCACGCCAAGCTGCCACCCCCACACCAAGCAAACACGTGAAGTCGTAACTAAGATCTGCTTACCCCGAGAAGTCATTGGAGCCATAAACTTATAGCAACAGTTAAATGGTAATTTTGATAAATTGTTGAGTGCTGAGTGTGGACTAGCATGAACATGAGAAACTCCTGGCAGATATAGTTTTAGAATGGACTCCCACACTTTCATGGTGTTTACCTCCAGGAACCCCACCAAATCCTCACGGTGAAGAGCCAAGAAAGATCTCCTGTGTCTCTGTCAGGGGAAGGGAAAAAGTAACAATTTTAAAACTCACCTAAAACATCCACCAATAATAGAGGCTCATTCTTCAGGGTAAAAGATTTTGCCAGAGCCTTATCTATCCCACCTGAGGTAAGGGCATGTAACCAATAGGGCTCTATCTAGTATAATAACAGTGGGTTACAACTGAAAGGGCTACAAGATGTAGATTATCTCTGAGGAGTGCTTAAGGAAGCTCAGAGATAACAAGGGAGACAGCAACAATGGCAATAGAGGTATTTGAAGCCTTTGGAGTGTCTAGTTACATAAAACATTGAACACAGCCTAACTTCTAGACAGATTAACATAAAATCCCACATGATAAACCTATTTCCCTTAGTTCCTATTACTCAATACATCGTGTCTACTTTTCAAAAACAATTACAAGCAAGCTAATACAAGGAAGCTAAATGTCAAGGAAAAAATACAGTGAAATGTCTTTTTTTATGAGACATTTTTTATAAGAACGAAGATTGGTTAGAAGGTTCCTTTGTTATGCTTGTGTTGTGAAATTCTATATGTAATATCTGATTTCTGCCTACAAAAATCAATATGGTGACTCATAACATAAAGAG
The DNA here is from genome assembly GCF_000325575.1 of Pteropus alecto. Taxonomy (NCBI): domain Eukaryota; kingdom Metazoa; phylum Chordata; class Mammalia; order Chiroptera; family Pteropodidae; genus Pteropus; species Pteropus alecto. The sequence goes on along the minus strand of NW_006439568.1, from coordinate 765,104 downwards.
AAACTTACTTATTAATTTAATACCAGAGAAAATAAGTACAATTAAAGAAGTATACTGAAAAGACTTATTAATAAACCAAAAATAAATAAATAATTAAAAAGAAGCTGACTATTTTCCTTAAGAACAGAGAAACTAAAGTAAAATGTTTGCATTGAAGGGACCTGCTGGTTTTATGGGTCACATCTGCTAACCAGTCTGCATCCTTGGCTCACAGAGATCCCCATGACTGCTAGAAAAAAGAAAATAAGTGATTCTTTTAGAAACATTTCCCCTTTATGTAGCCTAGCATATTTCAGCAGTCTGTGTTCCCAAAACCTGTGGTTGAAAAACACTCAACCTCATGCCTACATTTCCTGAAAAGAAGATCAGCCCAGAAGTGATTCAGTAACACATGAAGCTTGCTCTCCAGACACAAATATAAAATACAAATCAGAAAGAACATTGGCATAAAAATGACAGAAATCTCAACATGTTGAGTTGGGAAGTCAATCTTATTATTAGTTAACAGAGATTGGCATTTAGTGGTGCCAACAATGGGCTAGGTGCTGTAGAGAACATAGAATTAGACAAAGTTCTTGCCCAGGGGGGCCATAATCAAATTAGACAAACCAGACACTAGCCCAGTCCAGCAGTCTGGAGTGAGAGTTGGGTTTACATGGGGAACCTAAGGTCACTGTCCATGAGGATACTCGGTTCCCCTCCAACAAGCCTGCTCTCTTGTGTTACATGAATTTGGGAAAAACCCTTAACATTTTCTTATGATTTCTATTTCAACATCATCCGAGAAGTATTTTAGAAGAGAGTGCAACTGGGTTTTCACTTGTCATGTGACAGGGTTCAAGATAAATTCTATAAAGGACATGACCTGGTTTACTGAGAAAAGAAGAAAAACTTCATAAGGCCAGAGTCACTAGAAAGAGAAGCAATGTTATATAGGAAAACATCCACAGAGAGGCCTGTGGAGCAAGATTTCTACTGAGCCTGCAATACATATCAGCCTTTTTGTGCTGGGTCCATTCTCACCCATACTCTGTGATGAGCAGTAGAGGTTGCGTGAGCAACCTTAACAAGTGAGCTAGGTTGCTTGTCACTAGGTAGTCTGGATTTGGATTGTCAACTGTTTGCAGAGGATTTCTGGGTATACCAGTATGTCAGCAATTGGAAACCTTTGGGGTGATGTGATATTCCCAATGTGGGGCAGTGGTTGTTCCTTTTCACATGGGATTCTGAGTAACAATGGCATGCAACTGAAAACTTAATTCAAGGTTGGGGTAGATAATTACCTATGTCTTCTATTAGCACTTAGTACTTCTAACATAGAACAGCATTCTGTATTATGATTATTGCCTCTTTGTCTATAAATCATCTTTCAATGCCTAGACAGTACTTGGCACCTAGTAGTTTCCAATAAAATTTTGTGAATAAATAAATAAAGGATGTAAGCCAACTCTAACTCTGCATGTTCTTTGAACTCCCAAGGAGAACTAAAGTATGACAACTTTCTGAAATCCTCACATAGTCCCCAAACCTCATTAAATTGTTTTGTTTTATTTTGTTTTTTAATAGTCTAGGGGTCCTAGCTTTATATTTAAATATATAGAAAGATTTCCATAGTTAAAAAGTTAGAATCACTTTCAAACCATCTATTCCATAGATTTATGCATGTATCACAAGGCGTACATTATATAGGCACAATTATGTCACTCTATTATTTTGTGTTTATATTGGTATCAATGTAATTTGAACTCAGAATAATAGTATAATTGTTTTAAGAAATGCCTTTGTGAATTTAAAAGCCATGTGCTTTTTAAATAATAATTCTGCTTTTTTAAAGTTCCTTGAAGACTTTGTAGATTTTTAATAGAGGTAATGACTTTTTAAAAAACCACTGTGTGAATATAATGTATTACAGACTAGCTTCCAGAAAGAGCAATGGATTCACATCCAGACGGCCTTGGAGTCTATCAGCTGGTGACAGACAGACCAGAAGAAGTGTGCCCCAAATGTCGTATAAACATGTTAGTCCTAATAACAAAGCCAAATCCACCATTGCTGAAGCTAGAGTGAATTAAATGACCTGCCATATACATGTGGGTTATCCCCACTCTTTGGGAAATCAGGTTTGGGAAAAGTTTGAATTTTCAAAAATAAAATAATGCTAGAATGGCCATATTTCTCTATCCCCTGATGGGCCAAGAAGGCAGTTTTTAATTTAATCTTAAACCAGTTTCTCATCTCTAACATTGTGGGGAAATGCTATCTTGGGCTGATCTGAAGATGTTTTTTAGAAATTTGTCCATTAATGAGCAAGCAGATTGGTCTTTCCCAAGTACAAGATCACCACAGTTTGATGTGCCTATTATCCCAGATTTGAAATAATCCCCATGCACTCAAAATTCGTGGTATGGAGAATGGCATATTTTACAGAAACAAACTTTTCTAGAAAATAAAAACCTATCAAAGATTTGAGAGGTTAATCTATCTAATTTACACATTTTCCAAGTTAGAAAACTATGGTTCTGAAAGTTGAAGTGATTTAAAGTCATAGGCTCCTAAGTGGTTATACTGGATAAGAACCTAGATCTGAATCCAATGTTGTACTCCTTCTTTTAAAACAAAATATTAAATTGTTTTTGAAACTTATTATTTTTGTTATTTTTATAGATTCACATGTAGCTATAAAAATTATACAGGGAAATCCCATGTACCCTTTAGTTAGTTTTCCCCAGTGATAACATTTTTCAAAACTATAGCATGATATCAGAAACAGGATATTGAAATTGATAAAATCAAGATATAGAACATTTACATCATAAAACAGATTCCTCAGTTGCCCTTTTATAGCTACACCCACTTCTCTCTCACTCACATTCTCTCCTTAATCCCTTACAATTTGTTTATTTTTTTTAAATAATTTTTTATTTTTCAATTTCAGTCAATATGAAATATTCTATTTCAGGTGTACAACGCAGTGATTAGATATTTATATAACTTGTGAGGTGATCATCCAGATAAATCTAGTACCCATCTGATAGCATATACAATCATTCAATATTACTAACTATATTCCCTATGCTGTACTTTATATCCCTGTGACTGGTTTCATACCTAGTAATTTGCACATCTTAATCCCTTCCCTTTTTCATCCATCCCACAACACCCCTCCCATCTGGAAAACCATCAAAATATTCTCTATCTATGAGTTTCCCTCTGTTTTGTATGTTTATTTATTTTGTTTTTTAAATTCCACATATAAGTGAGATTATGTGGTATTTGTCTTTCTTTGTCTGACGTATTTCACTTAACATAATACCCTCTAGGTCCTTTGATGTGGCAGATGTCAAGATTTTATTCTTTTTTTATAGCCAAGTAATATTTCATTGTATATATGTACCACCTCTTTTTATCTAGTCATCTATTGATGAATACTTAGGTGACTTTCATATCTTGGCTATTGAAAAGTAATGCTGTAGTGAACAGAAAGGTGCATATATCTTTTTCAATTATTGTTTTGGATTTCTTAGAATAAATACCCAAGAGTGGAATTATTGAGTCTTTCTTTGTCTCTAGTTATAGACTTTGTTTCAAAGTCTATTTTGTCTGGTATAAGTATTGCTACTCTAGCATTTTTTTTTTTACATTTTCATTTTTATAAAATATCTTTTTTTCATCCCTTTGCTTTCTGTTTGTGTGTGTCTTTTGATCTCAAATGAGTCTCTTGTAGGCAGCATATGGAAAGGTCTTGTTTTCTTATCCATTCAGACATTTTACATCTTTTGGAACATTTGATGCATTTAATCCATAAAGTAATTGATAGATATGTAGTTATTGCCATTTATTATTCATGTTTTTCATCTTTTTTTCTTTTTCTTCTTCAAGAAGAAGTAACTTTAACATTTCTTGTAATAGTGGTTTGGTGGTGATGAATTTCTTTAGTTTTTTTTGTTGTTGTTGTTCTGGAAGCTCTTTACCTATCCTTTGATTCTGAGCAATAGCTTTATTGAGAGAATTATCTTAGTTGTAGGTCCTTGCTTTTTATCATTTTGAATATTCATGCTAATTCCTTCTGGCCTGTAAAATTTCTGTTGAGAAATCAACTGACAATCTTATGAGAACTTCCCTGTAGGTAACTGTCTGCTTTTCTCTTGCTGCTTTTAAAATTCTCTGTCTTTGATCTTTGGCATTTTAATTATGATGTCTTGGTGTGGGCCTCTTGGGGTTCATCTTGTTTAGGTCTCTATGCACTTTCTAGACATGTATGTCTATTTCCTTCACCAGGTTAGGGAAGTTTTCAGTCATTATTACCTCAAATAGGTTTTCAATTCCTTGCTCTGTCTCTTCTCCTTCTGGTACCCTTGTGATATGAATTTTGGTATGCTTGATGTTGTCCCAGAGTCCCCTTAAACTATCCTAATTAAATATGTTTTTCTTTTTGCTCTTCTGTTTGGGCGTTTTTGCTAACTTGTCTTCCAAATTGCTAATTTTATCCTCTTCTTTATCTAACCTACTGTTGAGTCCCTCTAATGTAGTCCTCATTTCAATTATTGTATTCTTCATTTCTGACTGGTCTTTTTTGTTTTCTATCTCTACTTTTATGTTTCCCATCTCTTGTCGAAGTTCTCACTGAGATCGTTGAGCATTCTTATAACCAGTGTTTTGAACTCTGCATCTAGTAAATTGCTTATCTCCAGTTTGTTTAGTTCTTTTTCTGGAACTTTGTTCTGATCTTTCATTTAGGACATGATTTTTTGTCTTCTCATTTGGGCCACCTCCCTGTGTATTAGGTAGAGCTGCTATGTTTCTCAGTTTTGGAAGAGTGACCTTATGTAGTAGGTTTCCTGTGAGGCCCAGTGGAGCTGTCTCCCTGGTCACCTAACCCAGGTGCTCCAAGTATGTCCCTTGTGTGGGTTGTGTGTGCCCTCCTCTTGTACTTGAGCCTTGGTTGCTGTTTGCACGTCAATAGGAGGGATTGACTTTCATGCTGATTGGTTGTGAGGACTAGCCGTGACTACAGCAAAGAAGCTGCTGTGT
>NW_006439568.1:702188-760026 GCF_000325575.1 Pteropus alecto | reverse complement strand
CTTCCCCTTGGTTGTGTTATTTGTGAAGATGGTTGGGTGGTTCTCTGGTGTGGTCTGAAACTGGCCACTGGGTTCTAGGACTCTGGCGGAGGCCAAAGTCAACACTGTATGTGGCCTGCCTGGAGCCACTTGGTATGAGCTACAAAGTGATCTTCCCATGGTTGCTACTTGGGCTGCATTTGAGGTTTCCAGGAAAAGCCCAAGCTGTGAGCTGAGGTCTGCTGCTGCTAGTGCCAGGCTTGGGGCTGCTTATCAAGATTTATGAGGCATGCCAAGGCCAGATGCTTCTTGTTTAGGGTTTGTGAACCTTTAAGAGATTTTAGGAAGGTCCCCAGAATGAACCAAGACAGTATAAAAAAAATCTGTATAAAAAAGACAGTGGAAGCAGCTTGAGTTGTCCCACAATTTGGGTGGGGTGGGGGTGGGGCTGTCTCAGGGTATCACCAAGGTGGTAAGAAAGGTGTTAGCCAGATTATTGGAGACTCAGAGATGGTGTCTTCAAACTGGATGTGGGGAGAGCTCAGCAAAAGACCAATGGCTTCTGCCCACACTTCTGTCTGGGAGAAAGTTGCCCCTCTAACCCTTGCTCTAAAGCCAAACAATTCAATAACTTTTCATATGTCCCTGGCACCTTTTAAACTGCTGCCCAGTGCTGGAGCTCAGAGCAAGTGAGTCCATCTGTGAGTATGTCTATGAGTGGGCCTTTGAGAGGAATTCCTGGGACTCCAGCAGTGACGACATCTGCTGGTTTTCATAGCCAGATGTTATGGGGGTTTTTCTCTCTGGCACTGGTGTGGTGCTGGGACCTTTCACTTATTGGGAATCTCTGCAGATATCCCTCCCTATTATATTCACTGCCACTTGTGAGCATGGGGTATGCCTGTTTTGAGTCTCTGTCCATCCTACCAGTGTTGACAGGGCTTCTTCTGTATGTCCTTAGTTATAGGACTTCTGTTCATCTACACTCCAGGTTATGCTCAAAGTTGTTCTGTAGTTTCATTGTAATTTTTATATGGTCGTGGGAGGAGGCCAGCAAAGTGTTTACGTACTCCACCATCTTTGTTCTTAATTTCTATAATTTTGTCATTTCAATAATCTTATATGAATGGAATAGTACAGTATGTACTATTTTGGAGCTGATTTTTTTACTTGGCATAATTCTCTGAAGATCCATCAAGGCCATTATCTATATTAATAATGTGTTTCTCTTTTTTTTCTCCTGAGTAGTTCATGGTATGATTGTACCACAGTGTGTCTAACCTATTCATCTATTGAAGAATATCTAACCTGTTTTTAGTGGTTGGTTAATACAAATAAATCTGCCATAAACATTCCTGTAAAGATTTTTAGTGTGAGCAAGTCTTTATTACTGTAGGACACATGCCCAAGATTACAACTACTGAGTTGTAAAGTAGGTACATTTTTAGTTTTAGAAAAAAACTGCCAAGCAGTTTTTCATAGTGGCTGTACCACTTTACATTCCTGTCAGTAATATATGAGTGTCCAATTTCTCCATATTCTTGTCATCATTTGTTGTTGTCATTGTTCTTTTATTTTAGCCATTCTAGTAGGTGTGTAGTGATATTTCATTGTGGCTTTACTTTACTAATGATGCTGAATATTTGTTTCATGTGCTTATTAGCCATCTTTGGTGAATATGTATTTCCATCTTTTGCCCAAATTCTACCTGGATTATTTGTTTTATCTTACTCTTTGGTTTTCAGGTTCTTTATATATTGTCAATATTAGTCTTTTGTCAGAAATGTGGTTTGCAAATATTTTCTCTGTGTCTTAGCTTGTCTGTTCATCCTCTTCACAAAATCTTTTACAAAACAAAAGTTAACTTTGGCAAGTTCCAATTTATCAGTTTTTCCTTTTATGTTTTGGTGTGAAGTATAAAAGCTCTATTAACATATCCATAAACTCATAGTTTACATTTTGTATGTGTATGGTGAGAGCACTTCAGATCTACTCAATTGGCAAATTTCAAGTATATAGTACAGTATTATTAACTATAGTCACCATGCTATACATTAGATCTCCAGAATTTATTCATCTTTCATACTGAAACTTTGTACCTTTTGATAAATACTTTCATATTTCTGCCACCTCCAACACCTGGCAACCACTATTCTACACTCTGCTTATAAGAGTTCAAATTTTTTAGATTCTGCACGTAAGTAAGATCATGTTGTATTTGTCTTTGAGGATCTGGTTTGATTAGCTTAGTATAATGTCCTCCAGGTTTATTCATATTGATGCAAATGGTAAGATTTTCTTCTTTTCTTTTTAAAGCAGAGTAATATTCCATTATACACACATACCACATTTTCTTTATTCATTCATCCATTGACAAACACTTAGGCGGTTTCCATATCTTGGCTATTGTGAATAATGTTGCAATAAACATGGGATGCAGCTATCTCTTTAAGATACTGATTTTATTCTTTTGGATATATATGCAGAAGTGGGATCACTGGATAATAAGTTGCATTTTTAATTTTTTTGAAGAACCTCTATACTGTTTTCCATAACGGTTGTACCAATTTATATTCCCACCATACTATACTAGAGTTAGCTTTTCTCCTCATCAACACTGCTTATTTTTTGTATTTTTAATAATTGCTATCCTAACAGGTGTGAAGTGATATTTCGTTATGGTTTTGATTTGCTTTTCCCTGTTGATTAGTAATCTCAAGCACCTTTTTGTATACCTTATGGCCATTTGTATGCTTTCTTTTGAAAAAAAAAAAAAGTCTATTCAGGACCTTTGCCTATATTTTAATCAGATTATATTTTTGCTATTGAGTTGTAGGCTTACTTATATATTTTAGATATCAATTCCTTATTGGATGTAGGGTTTCAAATATTTTGTCCTATTCTGTAAGTTGCCTTTTTACCCTATTGTTTTCTTTGCTGTGCAGAAACTTTTTGGTTAGATGCAATCTCACTTGTCTATTTTTGCATTTGTTGCTTGTGCTTTTGTAGTCATATCCAAAAAAATCAGTGCACAGATCAATGTGAAGAAGGTTTTCCCCTAGTTTTCTTCTAGTAATTTTGCATTATTAGGTCTTAAATTTAAATCTTTAATCATTTTGTGTTGATATTTGTATACGATGTGAGATTAGGGTCCGATTTTATTTTTCTGCATATGGATATTTAGTTTTCCCAATACTATTTATTGAAGAGACTGTACTTTCCCCTTGATGTCTTGGCATCCTCTTTGAATATCAGTTTGGGTTTATTTATGTGTTCTCAATTCTGTTTCACTGATATTTGTGTCTGTTTTTATAACAATATCATACTGTTTTGATTATTATAGCTTTGTAATATATTTCAACATCAGGAAGTGTGATGCCTCTAGCATTGATCTTGTTGAAGATTGCTTTTGCTATTTGGGGTTGTTTGTCACCCCACATGGGGTTTAGAATTGTTTTTTCTAATTTTTGTAAAAAATGTCATTGAAATTTTGATTGCATTAAATCTGTAGATTGTTTAGTATGGATATTTTAACAATATTAATTCTTCCAAGCCATGAACGCAGGCTATTTTTCAATTTATTTGTTTCTTCCTCAATTTATTTAATCAATATTTTATAGTTTTCAATGTACAGATCATTCACCTCTTTGGTTAATTTCTTCCTAAGAATTTTATTTTTAATGATGCTATTATCGATGGAATTGTTTTCTTAACCACTTTTTCAGATAGTTCATTGTTAGTGTATAGAAACGCAACTTTTTAATGTTGACTTTGTATCCTGCAACTTTACTGAATTCATTTATTAATTTTAAGAGTTTTTTGGTGGAGTCTTCAGGATTTTTTATATATAAGTTCATATCATCTGCAAATAGAAACAGAAATTTTATTTCTTCTTTTCTATTTTAGATGCCTTTTGTTTCTTTTTTTCCTGTCTAATCGCTCAGGCTAAGACTTTCAGTACTATGTTAAGTAGAAATGGTGAGAGTGGGCACCTGCATCTTATGCCTGATTTTAAAGGAAAAGTTTTTATGTGTTTCACAGTTGAGTAGGATGTTAGCTGTGGGCTTGTCTATATGGCCTTTATTATGATGAGGTACATTCCTTCTATATCTAAATTATTGAGAGTTTTTTTTTTTTTATCATCCAAGGATGTTAAATTTTTCTACATCTATTAAGATGACAATATAGTTTTTATCCTTCATTCTGTTAATATGTTATATCAGATTGACTTATTTGAGTATATTGAACTATCTTTTACATCCTTGAAATAAATCCCACTTGTTTATGGTACATGATCCTTTCAATGTACTGTTGAATTTGATTTGCTAGTGTTTTGTTGCGATTTTGCATCTCTGTTCATCAGGGATATTAGCCTATGATTTTTATCTTGTAGTGTCCCTTGTCTGGCTTTGGTATCAGGGTAATGCTGGCCTCATAAAATGATCTTGAAAGTATTCCCTCCTCTTCAATTATTTGAAAGAGTTTTAGAATTGGCATTAAAAGAGTTTTAGAATTGGCATTAATTATTCTTTAACTGTTTGGTAGTATTCACCAGTGAAACACCTCTGGTCCCATGCTTTTCTTTGTTGAGAGATTTTTTTTTTTTTTATTAGTGATTCAATATTCTGACTTAGTATTCTGTTCAGATTCTCTATTTCTTCATGATTCAGTCTTCATAGGTTGTATGTGTCTAGGAATTTATCCATTTATCCTAGGCATCCAATTTATCAGTGTATAACTGTTCATAGTAGTCTCTTATAATCCTTTTTTTATTTTTATAGTATCAGTAGTAGTGTCTTCTCTCTCATTTATAATTTTATCTGACTCCTCTTATTTGTTTATTTTAACTTAAGGTTTGTAATTTTGTTTATATTTTCAGAAACCAATCTTAATTTCATTGATATTTTCTATTGCTTTTCTAGTCTCTATTTCATTGATTTCTGCTCTAATCTTTATTATTTCCTTCCTTCTGCTAATGTTGGGCTTAGTTACTTCTTCTTTTTCTAGTTTCTTGAGATTTTTTTCTTAAAGTAGGCATTTACCAGTATAATTTCCCTCTTACAACGGCTTTTGCTGCATCCCATATGTTTTAGTATGTTGTATTTCTATTTTCATTTGTTTCAGGTATTTTTTCTTTGACCCATTTGTTGTTCAGGAGTGTGTTGTTTAATTCCCATATATTTGTGACATTTTACATTTTTTCCAGTTATTGATCTCTAGTTTCATACCATTGTGGCCAGAAAAGTTACTCGATATGATTTTGATCTTATTAAATGTGTTAATATTTACTTTGTGGTCCAACATATGATCTATCCTGGAGAAAGTTGCATGTGTGCTTGAGAAGAATGTGTATTCTGCTGCTGTTGAGTGGAATGTTATATATATATGTCTGTTAGGCTTATTTGGTTTATAGTGTTACTCAAGTTCTCTTCATATTGATTTTCTAATGAAATAATCTAATTTTGAAACTGGAGATTTAAGTCCCCTATAATTATTTTTTGTTGTCTACTTCTTCCTTCAGTTCTGTTAATAACTGCTTTATATATTTAGTGCTCTGATGTTGCTCGTGTATGTATTTACAATTGTTATATCCTCTTGAAATTGAAATTGACCCCTTTATCATTATAAAATGACTTTCTTTGTCTCTTATGATAGTTTTTGACTTAAAGTCTATTTTATCTAATATAAGTATAGCCATCCTTGCTCCTTTTTGATTACCATTTCCTTGGAATAATTTTTCCATCTTTTCTCTTTCAGTCTCTTTGTCCTTATAATTAAAGTGAGTCTCCTGTAGACAGCCTATAGTTGGATCTTGATTTTTTAAATTCATTCAGTCATTCTATATTTTTTGATTGGAGATTTTAACACATTTACATTTAAGATAATTATTGATTGGTAAGGATTTACTATTTCTATTTGTTAAATGTTTTCTGACTGTTTGGTTTTCCTTTGCTTCTTTCTTCCTATCTTGCTGTCTTCTCTTGTGATTTGATGATTTTTTGTAGTGATAGTCTTTGATTCTTTATCTTTTGTGTATCTACTACAGTTTTTTTCTTTGTTTTTGCCATGAGGCTTACACAAGACATCTTATAATTATGTAACAGTCTTCTTTAAGCTGATGACTTCACTTGCATATGAAAACTCTACACTTCTCCCCTCCCACATTTTATGTTATTCATGTCATGGTTTATATCTTTTTATTTTGTATGTCCATTAATGAATATTAAGGCTATAGTTATTTTTAATCCATTTGTCTTTTAAGCTTTTAACTAGAGATAAAAGTAATTTATGCACTTCCATTACAGTTTAAGAATATTTTGAATTTGACTATAGACTTTATAGTGAGTTTTATACTTTCATATATTTTTATGTTTCTAATTAACAACACTTAATTTCAATTTGAAGAACCCTTTTAGATTCTTGTAAGTCAAGTCTAGTTGTGATAGACTCCTTGAGAAGGCAGTTAGTAGACTCCATGGCCTTTTGTTGAGTTCCATGCTCTGGTTGCTCTGAGCCCCAAGCCCTTTTCCCTTTTCCTAGATGATCCTAGACTATTGAGCCATAGCAATCCTCTCAGTGTTCTGGGTGGGGTGAGAAAAAAGTGGGGTTCTCAGGCCGTGTTATACATAGCTGAAAAACACAGATGCTCACTAGGTTCTCACTGTCCCCCATAGAGGAAATCTCTGGCTGAGGGAATCTTTCTTGGCACTGAGCTATGCTACCTTGAAGGAGGGGTGATATGGGAAAAGTGCAACTATTTTTTTTACCCTTTTTAATGCATCTACTTTTATACTTTTTGATCCAGTAGAGTGTTGGAAACTTTCCACTGGACTCCTAGACTTTCTTAAAGGTACTCTCATTCATGGGTGGTCATCAAAATCAGTGTTTCTGTGGAGAGGGTGAGTGTGACAGCTGGAAACTACTATTCCACCATCTTGGAATTTTTGGAAAAAATTTATCTCTATTTCTTCAAATACTCTTTCAGCCTCACTCTCTTTCCTCTCCTTTGGATATCCTGATGATCCTTTGTTATTGTTCCACAGGTTCATGAGGGTCTGCACTTTAAAAAATTTTGGGGAGTCTTCTTTTTTTCATTGTTCAGAATTGGTGATCTCTAGTGTTGAATCTTCAAATTAATGAATTTTATTTTCTGATAATTTTTATATGATGTTCTGAGACTATGGATTTTATTATACTTTATGTTTTAGCTAGCTTGTTTTGATACCACTTTGGCAGAGGAAGGGAAGATTGCACTTTTTCATTATTGACAGATGGAGGTAGAAGTCCAAGTTCCAAACATGGTTTCCATCCACATTTGGGAAGAAGGACACTCCTTATTCCTACTGAGTAGAGTGAAAAGTGAAACTATTTTTCTTACCTTTTTCAATACATCTACTTTTATATTTTTTGATCCAGTAGAGTGTTGGAAACTCTCCACTAGACTCCTAGGCTTTCTTAAAGGTACTCTCATTCATGGGTGGTCATCAAAATCAGTGTTTCTGTGGAGAGGGTGGTTTCCATTGACATGGCTGAGCAGGTAGACTTCTTACCTCTGAATGATGGTGAAAGTCCACCCAGCCTTATATGATATCACCCTAACTGTTAAGGGGAAAGTCTAGGTTTTCCTATCAGCCTTTGATGTCATAGGTGGGGGTGAAGCCACAGTTTTTCTTTGATGTTTGTCTATAATAAGGTGGTTATTGCCTCAAAGTTTTTTGTCTCACCAGTTTGCCCCTTCCCTAGTCCTTTGGCCAGAGATAGCTTTTATCTGAGTCTTTTTTTTGGTTTGTGTTCACCAGCATTTCTCAGTTTCTGGCTTCTTAATATCAAAGTCTATGATATATGTGAGGAAAAGAAAATCCAGGAAATTCACTGAAGTGTTGTCCCTCTGTCCTGAAGTCTCTAGTCATCTTTCTTCTTCTCTCCATCTTTCAGTCTTATTTTACATATAATATTCAGGGATTTCAGTTGTATTAAGTGAGAGGAATAGGAAAAAGTACATCTACTTCATTGTTCTGGAAATGGAAGTCCTGCTTTCTCTTTTTAAAATAAGGCATAAAGTGGCTGTCAGCAAAAGCTGTTGGATGAAATGATGGCAAGTGTGTGATACCTTTACTGTTAGCAACCTGACCTCAGGAATTTAGAAAACTAAGGTCCCCCCAAAGTAGACCAGTACTCTTCTCAGCCTATTCTCTCTAGGCAGTTGTTTTATTTCAAAAAGCAAATTCCATGGAGATGGCCTATGTGTTTTACTTCTTTATGGTTCACTCAATGCCTACTACTGCTGTAGATAAGGTACTGTAATAATTAAAAACAAGACTCTGAAGTTAGACTGCATGGGGTCAAATTCTGGCTTAATTATGTACTAGACTATATAACCTGTGTGAATCTCCTAACTTCTCTAAGTTTTCTCAGCTTTAAATGGAGATAACAATGTTATCTCTCTCACCGGACTGAGTAGGAGTAAATGGAATAAAGCACTTAGCACGAGGCCTGACATGTCATAAGCGTGCAATAAATCTTAGCTTGTTATTAATGTAATATACTAGTATACTATGTACAATTAATATAGAAACATTAATAAACACTTGTTTAATAGATCTTGTATATTTTTCACTATGATTTGGTTTGAAGCATTGCCTTGTAATGTACTTAAACCTTGTTCAGTATTTCCTCCAATAGACAGAAAATTAACATAATCTTGGGGGGTGAAGGCTCTCCTGCTGTATCACCATATTCTCTAATGTGTTATTTTGGTCAGCACATTCCAACTTGATGGTGATTTGTGAAAACAAATTCAGCTGGTTTCCTGAAACACAATGACTTTATCAGAAAGAAAATCATTTTTATGCACAAACAAACAATTTCTGATAACTCAGGCAATTTCAGACAGACAAGGCAGATTTTTATATTTAGAAGTTTCCAGAGGAGCTATCTTCTCAGATTCATTCAACTTTTTCTCCTTCACTTTGGCCATATAGACCTGATTCTAAACATAGCGTGAAATAAGCTGTACATCTGGCACCAAGTTCATTATATTTGGTCCAAAAATGGCATTAAAATCACTAACTAAATACATGTTGATTTGGAAGGAAAGAGAAAAAGAACTCAAGTACAAAATGATGAGTATTGCCAAAATCTGAGTCCTCTTTTAGCAACTGCTACAACCTGAGTAACACTCAAGAAAGGCAAGTGGCAGGCATCTTTTATGCTCTAGGTGTCAGTGATTAAGTAAATTATAGTGGGAAACAATCCGTTTCCTCTTTTTTAAAATATCCAGGGACTTTTTAAGGTCCTGGATATTTTAAAAAAGAGGAAACGGATTTTCAATATTGAATTTAAAAATGTTCATTTGCAAGTCCTCCTCTTGTTTCTTGCTCATTTTGTTTCGAATTAAATCTTGTAGTTAAAACAATAGATCTTCAAATATTCTCACTACCATCATGATTTCTACGTGTATGTTTCTTAATACACTGGTGTCTCTTTTTGTTATTTACAAGGAAAGAAATGGTATCAAAAGAATAAGTAACTTTATTTCACAAACACATTGAAAACAAGGAGAACCATTCCCAGTCAGTGCTACAATGCCATATTTTCTAATGTGTTACTTCGGTTGTCAATATTTTGGTCAAATAATAATGGATAAGAAAAAACTTAAGAGTATACTATTAATTTTCCTGATAAGATAAAGCAAAAAGTGGCTGTGGGCTGGGTTCAGCAAATAAATGCTAATAGTACTCTAGATAACCAAAAACCATTGATATTTTTAAAACATTAATTTCTAACATCTTCATGATGCCTCTTCTCTTTATTACTTTTTAAAATTCAATGATACATATATATATAGTGAAGAACTGATATAGTTGTAACTATAAGAAAATGTTAACTTATACTTAATATTATACCTGCTAAGGACCTCCATATAATTTGAAGGGCCTGTGTGTTATAAATATAAAGATGCTACTTCTTTATAAAATATTTTTTCATAATCTGCTAAATATAATATTTAATAGATTTATTATTTATATAAAAATGATAATTGAACATTATTAAAATGTTTTTAAATACATATTCATAAGTAAAATAAAGGTAAACTATATTCTCACAACCAAATATATTCAAAGTTGTTATTTTTAGTATATCCTTCCAAGAATTTTTCTACATAAAAATAATTTTTAATAAAAATAAGATTATACAATAAATTGTTTTATAGCTTTATTTTTAAATGAATAACATATCACGACCATGTTAATGCCAGCCAATGTATAGCTACATTATCAGTTTTAGTGGCAACAAAATATTTACCATAATTTATTTAGCAAATCTTAAATAATGGGCAATCAAGTTTTCTGAGAGTAAGGACTGTTGGGAATAATCCTAAAACGAAATACTTATGCATATATCCTTGCGGAACTCCACTGTTATTTCCTTAGGATAAGCAGCTAGAAATGGGATTACTGAATCAAAGAGGAAGCATTTTTAAAGCGTTTGGTACATATTGAGAAATTGTCCTCTTGACAGTCTGTATTTATTTATGCTTCCAACAACAGTTTACGAGGGTGCCTATTTCTTTATATACTATTATTATTAAAAGTCATCATTCAGCTTCTCATTCCTTGCCAAACTGGTGAATGGAAAATAATAATATGTTGCATTAGAAATAAAATATATTTTTTTAAATTCTAAAATTATATTTATTCACTATTTGAGAACTGTTTGGATATTGACCTTAATTAAATTCTGTAGTTCATATTTGACTTTGAGGAAATTGTAGACCTACACATATTTTAAATGTAGACCAATTACTTTTTCTAGCTCCTCAATTTCTTTCAAATTTAAAACATCTGATAGAGTCTTTTTATTGAGAAAATTTGTTTATTTAGGTCACTTGCTTTATCTATTAGGAGAGAAAAATGATTAGATAGTAAAACAGTAATTTTATGTCTTGTTTACATTTATTATTATTTCTCGAGAGCTCTGTGTTCCAGGAGCCAAATTAAACTTTTCACATGAATTGTATTTCTTTTCCTTACACAATTTTATGTAGTGATAGGAAAGTAACTCCACTGTAAAAGGTGCTATGGCTCTAAATGTTAAAACCATAATTTTAGTCCAGGTTTGCTGGAGTTTGAATTACTAATCACTACAATATACCACTTCTAAAATGGTCTCACACTAATGATGATATGAACTATTTCTCTCTTGATGACGGAAGAATGAGATAATTAATGTCATCACATGGCACATCTGGTAGCAGCATTCTATTCCCTCATCAGAAAGTTAAAGAATGGGAGGGGAGAAGTTTGTCTGTTATTTTTTGCTTCCTTCAGTTGCCTTTCTTCCTGCCAGATTTCTGTTTAAGCTAGTCACACAGGGTATGATGGTTTCTGTGAGAGCTGATACTCTTCTTTTCCCATGGGCACTCATCCATCCTTGTTCTGTTTCTCTTCAAATCATCTCGGGATAATGTGTAATCTGCCAGGCCTAACTCATTACTCACCCTGGGGTCTGTATATTCTCCAGAAACCAGAGCATTGGCCTTGACGGTTATGTAGTCCTTGGTCTCTGCCCTCTGGGAACTGAGGGTGAGAGATCTTGTCACATTGGGAAGCATTAATCCTACTTTTTTTTCCTGCTGTAATAAACCACAAGCCGCGATTCCTCCCTATTCTATAGAAAGCAATAGCATACCAGCCAGGATGTGGTGTGGGCTTCTGATTGTTTATAGACTCACAGAGAGCCCATGGAATGAGTGCCCAACTGTCCACAAATATCTCCAAGTATTTCTTTCAATTTAACTTTTATTTATTTTCTTTCATGGAAATGAGTTTTCCATTGTGCAGGGAAACTCCAGGATCCCTAGCAACCCTTGTAGAAAATGTACAACTCTGTTCGTGTTTTCTCACCTTTGAGCCTAGCACAGAATGTGAATTCTATATAGCCAAATCTATATTGATTTATACAACAAGCGGGACTTTGTTCATGTGCTCACTTAATAAATGTTCAATGTGAACTCATTGTATGCCAGACACAACTCAAGGGATAGAGGGGTGAACCAGATAGACTAGATCTCTCTTTACATGGAATTAGGAGGCAGCAGTAGACAACTAATTAAATGAGACTAGTGATGCATGCTGTGAAATAAGTAAAAACAGAATGTTGTAATAGAAAGTGATGTGGTAGGGAAGGGACTACTTACAAGTGAATGTCAGTGAGGAGGTAACATTTGAGCTGAGAATGAATGACTAGAAGGAACCAGCTAGGCAGAGATCTAGAGGCAGAGAACTCCAGCATTAGGGACCAACAAGGCCAAAGGCCCCAAGGAGGGAAAGATTTTGGCCCATTCTGGAAGGGCAATACGGCGAGTATTGAGAGTAAGGGATGAAAGAGAGGGAAGTCATAGTTAAGGGAAGGGTCAGGTCATGTAGGACCTAATGGGTCATAGAATTTAGATTCTACTCTAATATAATAAGAGGCTACTGAAGGGTTTGAAAAATGTATGTTTTTAAAGTAGTACTCGGGCTTTTGTATGGATTATAGAGCTGGACAAGTAGAAAGGAAACAACAAGCCGGAAGACTTTTACAGTAATGAAGGCTGGTGAGAGCAATGACTTAGATTAGGATGAAAACAGTAGAAATAAAGAGAAGTAAACAGATGTGGAATATATTTTTCACGTGGAGCCAAAAACATTTGTTGATGGATTGGAATATAGTAATGGTGGTGGTGGGGTAAAGGAAATAGAGGAATCAAAGATGACTCTAGATTTTTCACCTGAGAAGTCTGGTAGATCATGATGACATTTACTAAGTAAGATGAGAAAGATTCAGGAAAGAACAATAGTCAGTGAGTAGAAAAGTTAAGGCATCTATTAGGTAGTGTTATAATGAATAGCCAAGTGAGAAAGTCATATAGTTGGGTTAAGTAGGACTTAGTTAAGATAGAGTTAGGGAATCACCTTTTAATTAATTGAATCTGGCATGAAGAAACCCTCTCAAATGAAAATATGTGTAGTTTTGCATGGAGGAAAAACATCTCAATCTATTATCTTTTTCTGTCAGTATTGCCACGCTGTGTCCTCAGATGGTGGGAGGGGCTAGAGACTGCTGTGTGATCTCTTTTATAAGAACTCTAATCCTATTTATGAAGGCAGAGTTTCTCAAGAACTAATCACTTCACAACAGTGCCAGTCTCCTGATACCGTCACCATTGGGGATTATGATTTCAACATGAATTTTGGGAGGACTCAAACATTCGGACCATAGCACCCAGATTCCAAAACAAAATTATATTTAAATCTTTCTCTCTTCTCGGCTCCCCTATCTGGATACTGATATATATATATTTTTATCAAATATTATTTGTTTTTTTTTCATCACTTTATTTATCTGCTCTAAGATCCCCATTGGATAATTCTTTAGCCCTTTAGGCCTGCATCTTCAACTACTCTGTTTTTTAGTTTTTTTCTTCTTATTTTTCTGAACTCTGTTTCAGTCAAATATACCTGCCTAACAAGAGTCTTCTTGTGCCTTCTCTCCCCTCTCCATCTGAAATGCCCTTCACACTTAGACATGTCTCACTTAGCTTTTGAGACCCAGATAAAATATTCCTCCAAGAAGTGTTCTTTAGCCTCTCTCTGACCTATAGATAGATACTTCTGGGTATCATCATTTGGGCCCTTATTTTCAGGATCACTCTCACATTAACTGTATGGATTGAAAACTTCCATTATTCTCTTCTATGTTATATCTATTCAGAAAATCAAGCTTATTTAAACTAGCAATTGGATTTATTCCTTGAGTAATTAACAAATGCTTTCTGAATAAATTTAGAGTTAAACTGGACCATATAGGATCTTTTAAAATATATAAACGGAGTGAGATTATGTATTTAAAATACTTTATCAAGGAGCAAAACAAAACAAATGAAACCTAGTTGGTGTTTGAATGAAAGAAAATGGGTTTTGGAGACAAAAATTTCATAGGGATTTTATGAGTTTTCATTAAGAAAATGTGTACACAATAATTTATACCCTGTAAAGTACTACCTCAAACCTTTCTTAGCATCAGCAATTTATTCGGCTCCCCTATCTGGATACTGATATATATATATATTTTTATCAAATATTATTTGTTTTTTTTTTCATCACTTTATTTATCTGCTCTAAGATCCCCATTGGATAATTCTTTAGCCCTTTAGGCCTGCATCTTCAACTACTCTGTTTTTTAGTTTTTTTCTTCTTATTTTTCTGAACTCTGTTTCAGTCAAATATACCTGCCTAACAAGAGTCTTCTTGTGCCTTCTCTCCCCTCCCCATCTGAAATGCCCTTCACACTTAGACATGTCTCACTTAGCTTTTGAGACCCAGATAAAATATTCCTCCAAGAAGTGTTCTTTAGCCTCTCTCTGACCTATAGATAGATACTTCTGGGTATCATCATTTGGGCCCTTATTTTCAGGATCACTCTCACATTAACTGTATGGATTGAAAACTTCCATTATTCTCTTCTATGTTATATCTATTCAGAAAATCAAGCTTATTTAAACTAGCAATTGGATTTATTCCTTGAGTAATTAACAAATGCTTTCTGAATAAATTTAGAGTTAAACTGGACCATATAGGATCTTTTAAAATATATAAACGGAGTGAGATTATGTATTTAAAATACTTTATCAAGGAGCAAAACAAAACAAATGAAACCTAGTTGATGTTTGAATGAAAGAAAATGGGTTTTGGAGACAAAAATTTCATAGGGATTTTATGAGTTTTCATTAAGAAAATGTGTACACAATAATTTATACCCTGTAAAGTACTACCTCAAACCTTTCTTAGCATCAGCAATTTATGAAGTGAAACACTGGGGTGTCCATATTGCAAATTTTAATGACTTGGCTGTCATTATACCTTTGTCTCTGGACCTATATGACATCCTTGTATTCTGAAATCCTTTTATTTCTAACCAAAATGTTTATACTAGAAGAGCTAAAATTTATCATTCTTGAATTCATGTTTAATACTACCCTTTTAGATTTATTTACCCTTTCTGAATTAAAAAAAAAAAAGACGAATTGAAAAAAATTCACAAATGTGAATTATTGGCAAGCACTCAGGCTACTCTGAAGTCTGCATTCTCAGAATCTTTTCTGAATCAAGGCACCAAACACTCTCAATCAGCTTTTGAAGAAGCCTGACTGAAAATACTGGCATGCTACACCATTACTATTACTATAATTCATATCAGCTCAGCCTTTTTGAAGTCTTCAGCAGAAACCAAAGAGAACAACAACTACAAAAAACCAACCACATTTCATACTTTGTTGTTTATCTACAAGAAATGAAATGCTTAAGAATTTAGGTAACATTTATACATGCTGCCTTGAGTTTATGCTGACAATTTATTCAGGGTAAAAGCAAAATACACAGCATCTGTGTGAAAAATGTACATTGGTACTCAGCAATTGTGCAGCCAGACAGGGCTTGACAGTGTGGGCCAGATGAGCCCATATCCTGCAGGGAAACCCTAACAACATCCACTGCTCTGAGTGTGTTTCATTTTCACTCTGCTGCTGTTGGACTAAACAATCTCTTAAAAGTTAATGGCTTTCTCCAATGCTGACAGAGAAATTGCTGGTATAATAAAGGGTTAATTTTTTCAAAATGTCGTTACAATACACACCCATAGAGTCTATTCCAGGTTTTCAGTCCTGTGCTTAAGGGACAAAGGGAGTTTTCAACAAAATAAACTCACAAGTACAAATAAACCAGATTTTCAGTTTATAGATTGAGAGTGTTTAGTAAAACGCTTCTCATTTATTTTGGTGAGAAAATATTTCTTCCCATGGTCTCCTGCCTGCCCCACCTTCCATCCCAGAAGCAGGAATCAATTTTTCTATCATCAAACTGAAGAAAAGAGTTCTTCACTATTTGTTTAACTGGCTCTTGGTGTGAAGATTATCTTCTAATTACTATCACAGCTGTTTTAGCCATGGGTAGGAGAGGACCTACAGAAAGACCAAATAGAATTAGCAAGATTTCTGCAATTATTCTGGATTTTTAAAGGAAATAGTCCCAAATAGACCCAATAGTTAAAGTGGACAATTTATTTTTTGGAAATATTTCAATTACTAACCGAGGAAGGAATGAGTCATTATATCACCATTTTGTAACCTCTAGCAAATTGCCAGATCTATATAATGATTATCAATGACTAGTAACATCATAAACAGATTTAAAAAGATTTACATTAACATATCTATGAGGTATTTTGCCAAGAAATTAAATTCAAATATGACTCTATGTCTAATAATATACAGAAAAAATACAAAGCAGAACATGTTAAATGAAAGTGTGGAGATGCAATCAGCAAATCCAAACTGCAAAAACTAAAACACTCTACTCTCTTCAACAAATAAATTAAAAGAAAAACAATACGAAATTGTAGGTCTAAAAGAACTTATGTTGTGATATGTAGTCCATATTTGGATTCTCATTTATGAAACAAATTTTAAGAAAAAAAAATGATTATAAATAGAGGGAATTTGAATACCGACTGAAGTATTTCATGACATTATGGGATTATTATTAGTTTTTACTTGAGAGAGTGGTATTCTATTTGAAAGCACTTGTTCTCAAACTTTTTGGTCTCAGGATCTCTTACATTTTTAAAGATTACTGAGAATCCTAAAGTTATTTTGTTTAAGTGAGTTACATTTATTGATCTATGTGCATAATAAATTAAAACTCAAAAAGTAAAACAAAATATTATTTAAAATAATAATAATGCAGTTACATGTTAACATAACATATTTTTATTTTTAAAATGTATAATGTTTAAAACCAAAAAATAGAAGTGTGGCATTATTTTATATTTTTGCAAATCTTTAAAAGTTTTCTTAATAGAAAACAGATGGATTCTAACGTCTGCTTTTGCATTCAATCCTTCATGATAGCACATGTCATGTAGCCTCTGGAAAACTTCACTGTCCACTCATGAGAGGATGGAAGAGAAAAAGGCAACCAACATTTTAGTATTATTAAGTGAAGATCACCACGAGTCAACCAGACATAGTTTAAGAACCGCTGTATTAGCGATACGTTCTGATTTAAAAATGAAAGGAAATGGGTGATCATTTTGTGAGTTATATAAATCTCTAATCACTACGCTATACAACTGAAACTAATATATTATTGTATGCCAACTATAATTGAAGAAAACTCACTGAATTGTACAAAGTAAATAGAAACAACTAATTGTGTACTATATTTCAGTAATGCTGGAAAAAAATGAAAGGAAATGATTTTTTTATTTTAACTTCACTGTAATATGCTATTGGAGAAAAGTAACTATATATTTGATATACTATATTCCATAATTTGATAAAGTGGGTGAGGAGTACATTGGGTTCATTATACTGATTACTTTCTGATATTTGAATTTACCATAACAAAAAGTAAAGCAACTTAAAGAAGTAAATAATACAAGTGTTTTATAAATGTGGCTATTATTTGACTCTGATACAGTTATAATCACAGTATTGAAAATTTTGGACAACAGAAGTAGTAATCTGTGTCTGCTAGCATTGTCTTTAGGAAAACATGAATGAATATATGGTGAATAAGATTATGGTATTGTAACATTCAGACTTTTTGGAAAGATACAGTTTTAATCCTTTCATTGAAATTGATGAGTTTTTGCCATCAAAATGTCAACAATTATAAAGTTAATATAAGTTTCAAGGTTGGATGAAATTGAGAGATTATAGGCTTTACTTTTCTAGCCTCTGTGTTTGTTATAGTAGGCATAAACAGTTAGCTGTTGGCAAGAACATCTTCCCACAGAGAAAACAAACCTAAATGATTTACAGGTGAGTTCTAACAAGCTTCTAATGAGCAGATCCTCTAATTTTATAGAAAACCGTTCAAAGTGTCAAGGAACATTAAAAAGAGTTCTCAATTCATTCTACAAGGCCATTATAAACTGATTTCAAACCAGACAAGGGCAGAGAAATAAAAATATTGTCTGTTAAAACTCTAGATATAGTTGCAAAAATCCTGAACAAAAAATTATCAAACTAAATTTATAACAGTGTATAGAACATATGACATATAGGATGAAGTTAAGGTTTATTCCTGGTACTCAAGTAAGATTTAATATCTCAAAACTCTCTAAACATTGCTCACCATACCAACAGATTAAAGAGAAAACCTGTAAGATTAGCTCAATATATGTAGAAAAAAGTTATGATAAATCCTTAATAAGCTAAGATTTGGTGTGACCTCAGTGAGATGGAGAAATAACAGGTTCTGGCATTCATATCCCCAACAGAATCATTGATTTTAATAACCCCCCCCACCCCCTATGAGAATTCCCTATGGGAGCCTGGGAGTACACCTGAGAAGTTTCAGCACCTTAGTGGAGCAAAAAATCTGCGAATAGATATGTTGAAGAGGGTAAGAAGAATAGTTTCATTTTACCCATGTCACCCTACCCTCAATGCAGCACAGCTCAGAGTCAAGAGAGACCCCTTCAGGCTATAATTTCTCCCATGGGAGAGAGTGAGAGCAAAGTGTGCACCCTGCTTTCTTAACCTTGTCAGATGTCGCCCAAGAGGCACACTTCTGTCTCACACCATCCAGAACACTGAGGGAACTGGTGTTGCTAAGAAATCTAAAAACAGCTAGGAGCAGAGAAAAGGTTGGCAGCTCATAGCACCTGGCAGATCTTAACAATATGCTGCAGACTCTAACCTTTTTATAGAAAACTCCACCAAAAACTTAGAATTAAAAAGCAAATTTAATAAATTTGCAGGATACAAAATCAACATAGAAAAATCGTTTGCATCTTAATATACAAACAACAAATATCTGAAAAGAAATTTTAGAAGAATCCCATTTATAATAGTACATCCTAAAAATAAAATAATTGGAATAAATTTAACAAAGGAAGTAAAAGACCTGTACACTGAAAACTGTAACATTTATGAGAAAAAATTGAAAAAAAAGATACAAACTGATGATATTTCATGTTTATAAATTAGAATAGTTAATATTAAAATGTTCATACTACCCAAAGAGATCTACAGATTCAATGCAATTCCTATCAAAATTCCCATGGCATTTTTCACAGAAATAGAAAAACAATCCTAAAATCCATATGAAACCACCAGAGAATCTTAATAGCAAAAGCAAGAAGAATAGAGCTGGAGGCATTATTCTTCTTGATTTCAAAGTATATTACAATACTATAGTGATCAAAACAGTATGATATTGGCATAAAATATAGAGAAACTACTGGAACAAAATACAGAGCCCCAAAATAAATCCACCCTATTCAGTCATCTAATCTTCAAAAGAGTGCCAAGAATACAAAATGAAGAAAGGATAGTCTCCTCAATAAATGGTGTTGGGAAAACTGGATATCCACATGGAAAAGAATGGAATTCTCACACCATATATAAAAATCAACAAAATAGGTTAAAGACTCTAATATGTGACCTAAAACTATAAAACACCTCAAATAAAATAGAGAAAAAGCTCATTGAAATAGGTCTTATTTTTTTATTTTTTGGATATGACCCTAAAAGCACAGGCAATAAAAGCAAAACTAGACAAGTTGGACTGCATCTAACTAAAAAGCTAAACAAAAAAAGAAACAAGAAAATGAAAAAGCAACCTATGGAATGAGAGAAAATATGTACAAACCATACGTATTATAAGAAGTTAAAATCCAAAAAAGATAAGAAACTTCTACAACTCAGTAGTAAAACAGAACAAGTAATCTGATTAAAATACAGATGTTCCTCGATTTATGATTGGGTTATGTCCTGATAAATTCATCCTAAGTCAAAAATATCATAAGTTGAAAATACATTTAATACACCTAATCTACCAGACATCATATCTTAGCCTACTTTGTTTCTACTGAATGCCTATTGCTTTTGAACTACCATAAAGTTAAAAAATCATAAATCAATCTATCCTCAGTCAGGGACCTGTATGGGCAAAGGACATGAATACACATATCTCAAAAGAAGAAATGTAAATACAATAGGTATATGAAAAAGTGCTCAACATCAGTAATTGTCAAAGAAATACAAATGAAAACCATAATAAAATATCACTTCACACCTGTTTGGGATGGCAATTAATTTTTTTAATTTTTAAATAATTTTTAAATTTTTCAATAACAGTTGGCATACAATCCTAAAACCCATATAGAACCATTAGTTTCACGTCTACAACACAGAGATTAGAAATTTATGTAACTTCCGAAGTGATCACCCTGATAAATCTAGTACCCAGCTGACACCATACATAATTATTATAATAACATTCACTATATTCCTTATGTTATAGTTTACATCATTATGAGTTTGTTTCTCTTTTGTTTGTTTATTTTTTTCTTTAGATTCCACATAGAAGTGAAATTCTATGGCATGTTCATTTCTCTTTCTGCCTTATTCAGCACAATACCTATATGTTCATCCATGTAGTTGCAGATGGCAAGGTTTCATTCTTTTTTATGGCTGAATATATTCCATTGTAAATATGTACCACTTCTTCTTTATGCATTCATCCATTGATGGATATCCATGTTACTTCCATATCTTGGCTATTGTAAATAATGCTGCAATGAACGTATGGATCACATATTCCTTTAAAGTAATGTTTTGGGTTTCTGCGGCTAAATACCCAGAAGTGGAATTACTGGGTCCTTCTCTGTCTCTCGTTGTAGTTTTTGTTTTTAGGTCTATTTTGTCTGGCATAAGTATTGTTACCCCAGCTTTTGTTTGTTTGTTTGTTTCTATTTTTATGAAACGTTTTTCCGTGTCTTTATTTTCAATCTCTGTGTGTGTTTCTTGTAGGCAGCATATAAAAGGGCCTTGTTTTCTTATCTATTCAGCCACTCTATCTTTTGATTGGAGCATTTAATCCATTTACATTTGAATTATTTGTTACTAGAGACGTAGTTGTTGCCATTTTATTATTCACATTTTTAATTTTCTTTTTCTTTTTTTTTGTCTTCTTAAAAACGTCTCTTTCAAATTTCTTATAATAGTGGTTTGATGGTGATGATCTCCTTTAGCTTTTTCACGTCTGGGAAGCTCTTTATCTGTCCTTCAATTCTAAACAATAGTTTTGCTGAGTATAGTAACTTTGATTGTAGGTCTTTACTTTTCATCACTTCGAGTATTGCATGCCAATTTCTTTTGACCTGCAAAGTTTCTGTTGCGAAACCAGCTGCAGTCTTATGGGAGTTCCTTGTAGGTAACTGCCTGCTTTTCTCTTGCTGCCTTTTAAGATTCCCTCTTTGTTTTTAACCTTTGCATTTTAATTATGATGTGTCTTAGTGTAGGCCTCTTGGGTTTATCTTGTTTGAGACTCTGCACTTTGAGGACTTGAATGTCCATTTCCTTTGCCTAATTAGGGAAGTTTTCAGTCATTATTTCTTGAAATAGGTTTTCAATTTCTTGCTATATCTCCTCCTGGTACCTCTGTGATGTGAATGTTAGTATGCTTGATGTTGTCCCAGAAGCCCCTTAAACTATCCTCATTTTTTAAAATTCTTTTTTCTTGTTGTTGTTCTGATTGAGTGTTTTCTGCTACCTTTTCTTCCAAATCACTGATAAGATTCTATTTCATCTAATCCATTGATTCTATCTAATGTATTCTGACTAGTTCTTTATGCTCTCTATCTCCCTTTTCATGCTTTCTATCTCTTTTGTAAGTTCTCACTGACATCATTTATTTTTCCCTTAAGTTCATTGAACATTCTTATAACCAATTTCTGAACTCTACTTCTGGTAGATTGCTTGCCTCCATTTTGTTTAGTTCTTTTACTGGAATTTTCTCCTTTTCTTTTATTTGGTACATGTTTCTATGTTTCCTCATTTTGGCTGCCTCCCTATATTTGTTTCTGTGTATTAGGTAGAACTGCTATGTCTCCCATCTTAGCAGAGCAGCTTTATGTAGTACATGTCCTGTGGGGTCCAGTGGCACAGTTTCCCTGTTCACCTGAATTGGGTGCTCCAGGGGTGTCCCTTATGTGGGTTGTGTGTGCTTTCCTGTTGTAGTTGAGCTTTGAATACTGTTGGCATGTCAGTGGGTGGAACTGACTCTAAGGCTGATTGGCTATGAGGACTGGCTATGACTATAGCAGATAAGCTGTTGTGCAGGAGCTGAACCCATGGCTAAGGAATCATTTTAGAAGGACTCTGGTGCCTGCCGTGTCCACTTTTTGAGTATGTCGTTTGTGGAGCTAATTGAGTGGTGCCCTGGTGTGATTATAGCTAGCCACTGGGTATGTTGGTTCCGAGGTCTCTAAGGAGGAGCTCTGATGCAGGCCAAAGTAGCTGCTGCTTGTGTCTGGTCCATAGCCACCTGGTAAGAGCTACGAAGTGATTTGGGCTTGGTAGCTCTCTTTGTTGAGCTTGGAGGCACCTGGGAGTGGATATGCTGTCGACTGAAGCTGTCTGTTACTATTACCAGGTTTGGGGCCACTTAGCAAGAGGTACAGGGCACACTGAGGCCCACTGCTGTATGTTTGAGGTTCATGAAGCTTTGAGAGATTTTAGGAAAGTCCACAGTGTGGGCCAAGTTTGGCTGCTTGTGAGGAACAGCTACTGAAAGAGATTCAGGTGGGTACATGAATTGGGTGGGGCAGGGTCTCAGAGAATCTCCTGGGTGGGACCAGAGCAGTGTTAGGCAATTTTTTGGAGACTTACATTTAGGTGCCCACCTAAGCCTGCAGGCTAGGTGGGGTGAGGGCTCAAAAAAGGAACCATAGCACCTGCTGGCACTTTTGTCTCAGAAAGAGCTGTTCCTCCAATCCTTGCCCTGAAGTCAGATAATTTACTTCCTCTTCTTATTTTCCTGGTGCTTTTTGAGCTACTGCCCCAGTGTTTGAGCTCAGGGTGAGTGAGTCTATCAGTGAGTAAGTCCATGGGTAGGCCATTTAAGAGGAATACCTGGAACTCCAGCTACCCTCTGTCTCTCTGAGATAGAATCCCTGCTGATTTTCACAGCCAGATGTTGTGGTGACTCCTCTTCCAGGCACTGGTGGCCCAGACTGGGGAACTTGGTGTGGGGCTGGGAGCCCCTCACTCCTCAGTGGGGACCTCCGCAACAGATATATCTCTCCTGATTCTTAACTGCCACATGTTGGTGTGGGACCAACCAACCTGTTTCACATTTCTGCCTTTCCTACAAGTCTTGAAGCGGCTTCTTCTTTACATCTTTAGTTATAGGAGTTCTGTTCATTTTGTCTTCAAATGTTTCTCAAAGGTGGTTGTTCTATAATTTAGTTGTAATTTTAGTGTAGTCATAGGAGGAGGTGAGCACAACATTTACCTGTTCCACCATTTTGACCAGAAGTCTCTAAATATACTTTTTAAAACACTGTATTTTTGTGAAGATTTCTTGATAGGTAATGTGATTCATTATTAATTTTTTTAAATTACCTACAGCACCTGGTATTCCTAGGTGGTCTCCCATCCAAGTACTAACGAGGACACATCCCACTTAGCTTCCAAGATCAGATGAGATTGGCACGTTCAGGGTTCAATATTAATTATTTAATAATGAAATAATGAATACAAGTGAACTGTTCATGGACCAATGATGATAATATGTCATGAACCGAGGATTATGATTAATCCAATTATGTTCACCTAAATTCCAAAGGTAACAATAAGAATGTAATAAAAAATAAAATCTTATAAAGCAAGAAAAAATATGAC
Organism: Pteropus alecto; assembly: GCF_000325575.1. Lineage (NCBI taxonomy): Eukaryota > Metazoa > Chordata > Mammalia > Chiroptera > Pteropodidae > Pteropus > Pteropus alecto. Next base: position 736,310 of record NW_006439568.1, on the reverse strand, counting down.
TATTTAACTGATCTTGAGATTAAAAATGCCCCTTCTTTTCAAGCTTAAGAGTATCATGAAATCATTAGGAAATAATCGGTAATTTGATTATACAAAGTTTAATATTTACAAATACCAAAAATACTGTAAACATAGTTCAAGAGCAAATCTTGACCTAGAAGAAAATATTTGCAAATGATGAGACACATGATTAATTCCCTTAATATATTAGGAGCATTCAAGAATCAATAAGAAACATGTTAACCTAATAGAAATGTGAACAATGATCATATACAAAATTTAGAACAATGATCACATATAAAAAACTTCAGATGACCAATATAAATTTTAAAATGTGTTTTCTGTAAATGAATGTAAATAAAATGACAGTGATATAATATTTCATATCTATCAAATACTTCAAGATTTTTTAAAAAAATGTAATGTATAATTTTATAAAGAGAACAGTGACATAGATTCTCTACTAATTGACCTTACTGTATAGGAGAAAAGGTATTAATTAAATAATTACACAAAATGTGTAATTACAAAGCATAGTCATTTCTATGAATGAAATATACAGAGTGCCTTGGAATATATAATAAGGAATTTGAATTCTGGACAATCAAGGGAGATTTCCTTTGAAAAGTGGTAATTAACTTAAAATAGAAATCATATAGGATTAATTAGGTGAAGAAGGTGAACTCTAGAAAGACAAAACAACCTTAGCAAAGATCTTGTGGTGACAGCTCCGGGAATAAATGGAGGATGGCTAGTTTAGGATGAGACTAGTGAGGGAGGCAGCAGCCAGTCATCCAGGGATCTGTGGGCCATAGTAAAGTCTCTGATCTTTATTTTAAGAGCATTTAATTTTACAAATACTGTTGGTTTCAATGTGAAGACTAGATCAAAGTATATTAAGAGAAGCTGAAGGAGCTCTTTGAAGAGACTCGTGCAGGCATATGGGAAATCAGTGATAGTAATTTGACTAAGGGAATGAACAAAAACATCTGTTACGGTTTTATTTTTTTAATTAAAAAATGTCCAAATGTCCTTTAAGCTGCATCCATATAATATGGTGTCATTCAATCATTCACTGAAATTTGCTTCTGAAAAATATTTAATGACTTCGGCAAATTTGCAATGATATAAAGCAGAATGGAAAGCCACACATGTAGGATGCACCCTAATTGTATAGGCATAGAAATATTAAGAAGAAGAAGGAGGAGGAGGAGGAAGAGGAGGAGGAGGAGGAGGAGAGGAAAAAAGGAAAAGTGAAGAGAGCAGATGGAGAAATATCTATGGAAGTATTACTAGTGCCTTTATCAGATAGGAATATAAATAAATTTTATTTTCATTTGTACAGATTTCACTATTTACTAGATTTTATACATTAAGTGCATGTTGCTTTTAAATTAAGAATAAAACATGAGACATAATAATATAATTTAGTTCACAATTTCATTAAAAAAAATAAAGCCAAGAAAAATGTTTTTAAAAGCCCAAGAATCACATCTGATAGAATTGCACGAATTATTCATTTAGATTAGATTAATCAGCTGGAAAAGCAAATATGCCACCTGGATAACACAGAGCTTTGAAAGGAGTGGTCTGGGTAACACTATTTTCAACATCAACACCAGCAAAATTACCCATCCAGTTCCTTTTAAGTGTCTGAAACATTTGTGGTCCACTGAGAATCATGATTCTTGTGAAGACTTGCAAATCAAATGCAGACGCCCGACTGGGTAAAGAACCAGGATCAAATCGAGTTAACAACTTCATTTTTATGATTCATATATTTTCATTCCTGTTTTTTTTCTTTCTCAAATACTCCTAGTTTTATGAATATTGTTAATAAATATAATGTGAACAGAAGTCAGCATTGCTAAGTAACTAAAGCACAAATTCTCTAAGCAAATTGCCTAGGATTGAATGTCTCCATTCTTACTAGCTTCATGACTAGGGGCAAAACATTTAACATCTCTGTCTCAGAATCTTCATCTATGAAATTAGAAATAATAGTATTACTCTCATAAGATTTTAACAAATGATGGAATAGTTTGCATAGTGATGAGGAACATGGTTCTAGAGCCTGGACAATTCTCAGTGCCTCTTCTGTGCAGAAAGAAGCCAGGCAGTCCTCAGGTTGCTTTGTGTCCAGGAAAGGCTGAAGCTTCTGCATAGTCTCAAGTATTTCCTTGAATGTGGAATCCCAAAGAAAAGTCTGGAATATTGGTATAAAGGTCACTGACTTTCCAGCTGTAATATAGTTTCATTTTCCTAAACACACAGTAAGCACCAAAGGAAGAATATACTGTATATAAAACCAATCTCCCTGAGCTGTTAATTGTTTATAATGAATTTAACATCAATTCACATACTTATACTTATTTCTTTATGTACGTTTTATATTATTGGTTTATTTAAAGAGTATATGAATGAAGTCTTCAAATTTAGCATTCTTAAAAGCATTTAAATATTGTTGGCAACTAAAAAGTTTAGTTCTCTACTCAGTCCTTTGACCAATTCTCATGGTTTACTGAGTAATAGCATGTCGTGATTGCTTTCCTCCACAGAGAAAGTTGTCCTACAAGTATCATCAGAAATCAAAAAGGGCAGAATACAGTGCTTTTAGGTATCTGGGGCTCACTGTTTCTTTTTGAAGACTTCAGGAATTTGGATCTAAGTTGAATTGAATTAAGATGTTGAAGTTAGACCAAGCAATTTGTTTTTGAACCTTGTTAATTCTTTAGTTCTAGGAAATTGATGTGTCAATCAACTAGAACCACAAGAGTTCTAATGGACTAAAAAGTACATAATGAAAAATCAAGTCACATTCTGCACATTAAATGTTGATGGAAAAAATTGCATGCTTTACTTTCGCGAGTCACTAATATTGCAACAGCCTGATAGTTGATAGTTCTTGCTGTAGATACACAGGAATTTAATAAGCATTTGGTTGACTGAATGATGTCTTGATTACAAAGAGTTAAAAGAAATTCCTATCCTGAAGAGTTATATTGTGCAGGCTCATAGATCAAACTCAGAAGATGGTGAGAGGGCTTTGGCTCTGCTGACCATTCATCCGCAGGAAGATCAGTTTAATAAGAAGTTCGATTGTAGGGTTGGCTCTACTGGAAGCATACCAATTCATTCTATTATTCTAAATATTATGACATTCCTTCCTCACTTGTAAAATTGGAAGAGATTTTCTTGGGAAAAAATAAGTGAGTAATTGTCTTGGATCTTTAGAAACAATTGGCAGCTGCGGTAATGTAAAACTCTTGGACATTTGAGGTGAGCCATTTGTTATGCAGATCCCATTTTCTCAAAGTGTCTGCTTGATCAGACATCCAGGAACTCTGCTGGCTCCACATTTCTTTGCCACCAGAGTAATTTTTAAAATTGTCTAGAGTTCTAGGCTCACCCAAAATTAGGTTCAATAGCGATGGTATAGCGGATGCTCTCATGTGCAATCCATGTGCTACCCTCTAGAACCACAGCACGCATTGCCCCAGGTTTTAGAAGTGTTGGTTACTAATAACTTTTAGTTGAATCTTTCTCTGGGAATTGCCCTGTGCTAAAGAAAGCTACCTCATCCAAGGTTGTACTCCCTTCCCTGGGGCAGCGTGCATCCATAACTGACTGCTGAAGAGACGACAAAGCCTCAACCTCATTGCCTGCATTTAGGATGACTCTGAATGGCCATTCTCATCTCTAGAACTTCCTGGATGACCGACTGAGGCCTTTGGTGGAGAACCGTATTGCAGCTAACTTGTCCCTTGGATTGATACTGCTTTTCTTTCCTTAATAGGTGTTGCACCCAAAAGCACATCCCCCCCAAATCTCCTGCATACAAATCTTCATCTCAGAGTCTCTCTCACAGGGATCCTGTCCCTCTAGCCATTGATGTTATCAGGCATGGTTCCAGGAAGTAGAGTATAAAGTGAGATCATAGAGTTAGATCTCTTTCTGGCCAGCTAGTAGTAATAAGGACCCAATCACTGTTGGTGGGTAGAATACTATAGACCTCAAGACGTTGGGTGGGGTATTGTTAAAATATTAACTTATGGTGAAATGGAATAGGATGCTGGTGGATATGCACCAGTAGAAGGGAATCTTAGGCATTTGAATGATTCTGGGGACATAGTAATTATAAGGACTATGAAATCAAATAGCTTTTGCATAGTGCTATTTGGTACATTTAAGACAGGCATTAAAATACTGAGGATAATTGATAACTAAATGTGAGCTCTGACAGCCAGAGGGCCTTCTTAATAGCACAAAAAGAAACTGGAAGGAAAGAACTTTATAAGAATAGTAGAGCTTCAGAGAAAGTTGACGGTTCAATTGTGATGAATCTGATATGCCGACATCAGGACCCTGTTGGGAAGGCATGGAATCCTGAGCCTAAGGATGGGAACATATATGTTGATTTCTCAAAAATCTTAAATGTGTAGATCCTCTTGATTCCCCTGAACCTGCAGAAGTGATCCATGCATCCCAGTTAAAGGCTAGTGTTTCCCTCTTCTGCTTTGTAAAAGACTATGTACTCTTAGCATTTGTTTTCACATCCTCTCCTGACCAACAGACAACTATCTTGCATTAGTTTACAATATAGCCCAGCCAGGAAGTGCTAGGTCTGCTATAAAGAAAAAGGAATATATGTTAAAGGATAAGTAAGACCTGGCTAACATATTTTAGCAGGGACCAAGAGAGTTTTTATGAGATTTATTCTTGATGTTCTAAATGAAGAGACAGTGTACAAAGTTAGATAACAGAGAGTTTATTTCCTGCTCTTCTGAGACATAGGATTTAACTCCCTCTCAAGAAAAAAGTTTAACAGACTGCTAGGATGATCCTTAGAAGCTTGGAAGAAATAAAGGCCTGCTCTAAGTGAAGTAGAAATTCTAGAACCACTGTAACAAACAGCCGAGATAGGGATCAATAGGCAGAGAAAAGTGAATATGCTAGAGAGGATGTTATTTACACCTGGAGAACCAATAGTTGACAATATTTTGTGAGAGGGCTAAGAAGACACCATTTATCAAAACAACAAGGATTATTCTGGTCAGAGAGACATGCATGTTACTGGGATGCTTAATGATGGCTTTCCCCCGTAGGCAAAGAACGATAGGAGGAGATACTGTTACAGAACTGGACATGAGGATGATAGATGCTAGGTTCTTAATTGTCAGAAGCAAGCTGTGCCCAAGTATTGTAATGAAAAGACTGGAGTAGCAACTCAGAGTCTGACCTGCAGAGAGTTGTGATGATGCAATTAATAGGACACAATGTTCATAAGGGGAAAGATAATGGACAATCAACAAGGACATTGCTTACCTTATACAACCAAAATAAATAAAAATTCAATTGTTAGGAGGCTGAGGGCACCAACCCCAATAAAATTGGATTATCTCTTGCCAAGTTTCCTGAGCCAAGTCTCAGGCCCAGAACCTACCAACTAAAGGAGATGGGTCAACAGGAGGAAGGACTCTGCAACTCCATGGTAAATGTATATGGTAATAGTTCCCCCTGCTCTAAATGAAGCCTACAGTCATTTATTTAGGTAACCACGCATCAAGGAAAAAGGAATGTCCAGACATTTCAAGGACTGTAGATATAGGGTCTGAGTTGACACTGACACCTCAGAATCTGAAGTATCATCATGGAACTCCTGTTAGAATGGGTAATAAATGAAGCTCTGACCTAGGGATGGCTCACAGTAAGTGGGCTCTTAGTCCATCTCTGAACATGTAATTAGTAATTGGTACGAATTCCACATTGGCTCCCTGGCCTGTGGAATAAACATCATCGCATTAGAGGAGGATAGATGGAAGCCATTGAAATTTGCCCACTCCACCCCTAGTCAAGATGATAAATAAAAGCAATATTGAATTTCAGAAGGAAGGGCAGAGATTAAGAACTAAAGGAGGCAGAGGTGGTTATTTGTATTGTTTAATTTACTAGTCTCGCCCCTATGAAAACTTTTTGACCCTGTTGAATAATAGCATACAACTGAAAACTCAGCAAAATAGTAGTCCCAATTGTAGAGGCTATGGCAGATGTGGTATCATTGCTATAGCAGATTAATAGACTTAGATATATGAGCCATCGATCTGGCGAAAAAGAGGGTTAGAACCAGTTTACATTCACACGGAATAAAAATACAGAATACACATGGTCTCGATCCCGGCTATGTTAACTCTCCAGTCCTCTTGTAATATAGTTCCAAGAAATTTCAACCATTTGGATACTCTACAGTATATCATATTGGTCCACTATTTTGATGACTTATGTTAATTGGGACAAATGAGCAAGAAGTGGCAAGTATGTTAGAGGCCTTGATAAAATATATGTGCTCCTTGACAAGACGTGTATGCTCCAGAGGGTGGGAGATACACCTTATGAACATCCATAGACTGCCATATCAATGATTTTCACAGTGGTCAAGAGCATGTCTATGTATCACCTCCATAGTAAGGAACAACTTATCACAACTCATACTTCTTACCACTAGAAAGATAGTATAATGCCTCTTTAGGTACCAAGAGGCAAAACATTAAATACTTGAGAATACTTCCTGGACCATTTACCAAATGACATAAAAGCTATCAGTTTAAGTGAGGTTTAAAAACAGATAAGAGGTCTGTGGCAGGTTCAGACTGCAATACAAGCAAGCCTAATATGGGCCACAAGGCCCAGGAGACCTTATGTTACTAGAGATTTTTATGGTGAGGAAAAATACTGTGTTGAATTTTTGGGCCAGCTGATATCAGATTGTATCTATCATTCACTACCTCAGTGCTGGGACAATAGTCTCATGAGTGGAGTAGCCAGGATGGCAAGAATAGAGGCTATGCCTGGGCCCAAACTATCTGTTCCCACTTATCAAAACTTATGTAGCTACTGACCCTTCTAAATATTCAACATGCCAGCAACAGAAACTAATACCGAGCTCTCAATACAGTACCATATCTTGAGAAGGATAACCAGCCAATTTATAGTAAATTGTTTATATTGGATCACTTTTACCCTAGAGAAGGCAGCATGTATTTTGTCATTCCTGCAGACACAGTCTTAGCCAGCAGTACTGATGGCTCCAGAATATTCAGTCCACTGACCAGATAACCAAATATCCCACAAAACATCAAATTAGACGCAAAATCCCACTTACAACAAAGGGAGTATGGTAGTGGGTCTAGTCACATGGCAGTCCTCTGCCCAAAAGCCCAACAGAGTAATTGAATGGCCTTTTAAATATGCAGCCCTGGCACCAGCTAGGATATGTTACCTTGTAAAACTGGAATGCTATCCTCCAGGATGCACTATACACTGTAAGTCAAGGATCAACAAACCAGTACAAGCACCATATCTGGCCTGCCATCTTTGTTGAAAATAAAGTTTTATTACAACAGAATTATTCTTTTTCATTTACATGTTATTGTGGCTGCTTTCACACTATAATGGTAGAGTCGTATAGTTGTGACAAAAACCATATGGCCTGAAAAGCCTAAAATTATTACTATTTGGCCTTTCACATAAACACAAAAAAATGTGCTCACAACTTCTCTAAATTGATGACTATTATATAGTATTATGTTCCCAATAGGTTGAATACATGATTCATGAACCTCATCTTCAAGGTATAGAAATCAGAATTGCCCTACATATCATGACTTCCAGTGACCTACATGGCGGAAAGGGGGAGTATGTGCTTTCAAATTCAACAGCTAGAGGATAGATGGGTAATGCTTTTATTGGGGAATATGGTAAAAGTCCCATTAAGCAATAAGATCAGGCTCTTATCCAGTTACTTTGGATTACCCATGCAAAGAAATCAGCAGAAAAGCATAATTGGCCCTGAATACTAGGGGGAAGCAGAGTGGGAATAAGGAAAAATATATTTGGCAACCAGATGATCCAATGGGTCATTTTTGGACATGCTCCTACAACCCTGCTCAATTTTGATGGAAATAGTAAAGTACAGTGCTCATGGCCAGAGAATGACAGGGTGACCAGGGACTTAGATTGCTCATGAATGAGAGTCTGGGTCACCCTGCCAAGTAAACCACCTATAGCAGCAGAAGTGCTAACTGAGATTGAGGAGAACCTAGAATTAGATTAGTAGAGGAGAGAGACAATACACATCAGTTGTAGTCTTGAGATAGCAATATAGTGAGTCTTAGAGTTTATACCACTAACCTTCTATTGTACAGTTCCCCAGAAAGAGAAGCCAATTATAATCCTGGAAAAGCTGTTCCCAGATGGAAAAAATTTACAATAGAAAAAAAAAAAAAAGAATCTGAGTGGTGTAGAGGGGGGATTTTTTTCTTCTCTAACATCTCCAATATCATTTCATACCATTCTCTCTCACTACATTCCAGTTATATTGGTCTCCTTTATCAACATGCCAAGTGTTTTAGGCTTCTAGGCTGTTGGAATTTTTATTTTTTCTTCCTGGAATGCTCTTCCCCTAGCTTTTTTCATGGTGGTCTCAATTTCCTCATTCAAGTCTCAGTTCAGATGCTATCTCCTCTGAACAGCTTTACTAGACCACCGTATATGAGGTGGCCTTCCCAGATTATGTTCTATATCATCAACTTGTTTAATTTTATAACACATCATAGTGTGTTGATTATGTTGTTTATTTACTTGTGACTTACCCCCTAGAATGTAAATTGTATAAGGGCAAGGAAGTTGTCTCTTTTGTTCATCATTGTTTTCCCAATGCCAGACTGTGACAGGCATATACTTGTTGATTCATTCAATAGAAAAATGAATTAAGAAATTTAAATAGATCTGGGTAGGAGCCACAAATGAGCATTTTCAGCAGACATCCCACACCATATGTTGATGCAAATTTTCCCATACTATATTTTGAGAAAGAGTAATTTAATGGTTAGGCAGTTAAAAAATTACTTATTTCTTATAGAATATTTTGATGATAATCTATAATTTTATTGACTTGCCTGCCATATGCCAACTCTGTGTTTCCCACTATATATATATTACTGTATTTGATCTCACAATAACCCCATTTTGTTTACATTTTACCAATAAAGAAGCTGAAGATCAGAGTAGTTACATAGTTGGTTAAAGTTTATACAGTGGTAAGGAGATTCAGAACCAGAACTCAGGTTTGTCTGACACTAAAACCAATGCTTTCTTACTTCTTTGCTATCACACAAATACACAGATGGCTTCCCAAGTCTGTTGATCAGAGTTGGTTCAGTATTACTGTTCTCTGGTCATCTTTTTTTCTTTTTGCCTTGTCACTAAACAAGAATGAATTTATTACTCTAGCCAGATGGCAGCCAAATCACAACTCTGAAAAAACTGACGGCCTTTATTTTAAATGACACATAAATCTTAATATTTAAATCATCCATTTAATATAGTGTCAGGAAAAAATACAAGGGAAATGACTGAACAGATCAGAAATATTCAGAAATCCCTTATTGTGGAGAGGTTGAAAACTTTTGAAAATGAACAGGATATTTCAGGCCATTAGACAGTCTACTGGTTGAAAGATGACACCTCAGACAAGTTGTGATTGAGCAGTTTTAGATGATATTTCAAGAACTCAACACACCAAATTGAGTTGGAAACCTTGCCAATGCAGCATTTTCCCAAAACATTAATTTTTATTCTCCTATTGGTTGCCATGATTATTTATTTGCTCCGTAAATGTACATGTAGTGGATGCTTTTTAAAAATGATGACCATCTTTTTCCAAATAACATTCTATTTTGTTCTCATAGGTGTTTTCTCTCTACCTGTTGGACTCATTTTTAGATTAAACAACTATCCTATTAGAGAACATAGAGCAGGTCTTTGTAGCCTGGATTTAAATTGAGGAAGTCTACCAAAATAAAGAATTGTGGAATTATTAATTGAATTTAGAGCTTAAACACAAAATGATATGCTTTGTGACTGTTATTGTTGTAGTGACAGAAACCAGAAGAGGAAAGATGGAGATTGATTGTTAGCTCTGCTGCTTAGAAATAAATGTAGAGGCAACATACCAAAGAGGCTTCCATTTACTGTCTAAGAAGTAAGTGGAGAATCATAAATGAAATAACTTTTGTTATTTGAGTTTTACAAACTTCATAATTTACTTCTGCGAAAAGGCTACTCGAAGTGAATTTATTTCAAGAGGGGGACAGAATTTCACATCTAACAGTGAACAAAAGGTTTCTTGAACTTCACACTGAAAAATAAAACCAAAGATTATAAAGTATACTTATTAAACCAGTAATATAATTAGGTTATTAAATTAAATATACTTCAACCATGTGCTAATATCAGGAAGAAGTAGAGGGCAAATTGTTAATTGTCATGAAGAAATCAGACAAAATTGTTTGATATAATGTTATAACATCCTTTGTTTTACATTTAACATTTTATAGAACATGAAGGGTCATTTTTGCAAAGAGATATAAAAGCTTCATCGATTTTTTTCCCCAATAATCCTTTAAAATTTGTTATTCAAAAACATTCTCTCTTAGAGTGTTTATTCTGGCATCATTCTTGTCATTATTTTCATCTTCAGTTTCAAACTGGACTAACTCTTCCAGATTATTTCTTAATCGTTTTGCCTGTGATTTTCCAGCACCTTTTTCTTATACTTGAGAGACTGGATAGCCATTCATAAACTAATAAAGATAGTTTCATAAAATGGGCAAAGGATTAATGCAATTACTAAGCAGAGAAAGATGTTTGAATGGGAACTAATCTTTAAATTAATATTTTTGTGCTTTGACTTGCTTTTCTAAAGAACATGTCTGCAGAGACTTAATGACCAATAATTCACAGAATAGAGAGTGATTTAAAGAAAAAAGTGAGATGACATGTGTATTAGTCTGCTCAGGCTACTGTAACAGAATATTGGAAGCTGGGTGGTTTAAACACAGACATTATTTTCTCACAGTTCTGTAGGCTGGAGGTTCAAGATCAAGACACCATCAGGGCCGTGGTTTCTAGTGAGGCCGCTCCTCCTGGCTTGTAGACAGCTCCCTTCTCATTGTGTCCTTACATGGCCTTTTCTTTCTATGTGCTGAGAGATATCCCTAGTGTCTCTTCCTTTTAAGGACACAAATCTTACCAAATTAGAACCCATTGTATGAGCTCACTTAATCTTAATTACCCTCCTAAAGGCCCTATCTCCAAATACATTGGGGATTAGGGCTTCAACATATGGATTTGGGGGGACATTATTCAGTTTCTAGCAATCTGTGCTCATATCACATAGCTCCATTGCTTTCTTTCTGTTTGACCATGGTCAAATTATAAGCATTCCTTAGCCTTAATCTATCTATGTAATGTGGATGACCGTATTAATCAACTCATAGAATTTTGACATTGATTAAAAATAATAGTGCAATTTAAGGACTCAACACAGTACCTGGCATAGTATAAGTGAGCACTAAGTATTGGTTGTTATTATGGGTTCTTGTTGCTAACACAATATTGAGTAAATCTAAAATTTAAAAGGAATTGACTCGTTTCTTTATGGCAGTAAGAAATGGGGAAGTTGAGTTTTGCAGAGAGGGATAGAGTATGAGAAAATAGCTACTAAACAAAGAGAAAAGCAGGTTGAGTCCCTGAGACTTTAAGCAAAGGTTAAAAGAACATCTCTGTCCAAGAGAAGCTTAGTTACCCAAAGACCTTTGAAGTTTCCCAGTCTGTCTATCTTCCCAAGTAAGCCCAAAGCTCAAGGAGAAAAATGACCAAGTTTTATGTATCTTTGTATTCCTGACATTATCTAACATTCTACTTTACCTAAAGTCAATGATCATTATGTGTTCATAGAATTTATGTATTTAATGATTTAATTGTGTATTATTTATTTATGAGCAGCCTAGTTCTTTGCCTAACCAGTATTTTGGGGGTCCAGCCACCATAAATGATTGATTGGATCATCCAGATTATTCTGAAGTATCTAGGTTTGCTGAGATCTAGAGGGACACAACTGTGTTAGTCTAACTCAGGGATAATCATGGCAGCCCTTGAATTACTTAAGAAGAATATTGAGATGAGTTTGATATTTTATTGTGAATAGAAAAACAAAAGTTCCTAAATAAATACCCAATTTCTCTTTGAAGTCATTACTGCTTTGGCCTTGCTTTAAATTCTTGCATATTTATTGAAATTGGTATGTTTTAGTGGGTTTTCTCTCTCAATTGTTTATTTTGCTCATGACTGCTTTCTGTGGTTTCTAGATTTAAAAAAAAAAAACTTCCCCCAACATAGTCTACCAGGTTGCTTGCTCATTTAGTTTTTCTGTTCCTTTTTTCCCAAAACTATAGAAATTGAAGATGAAAAAGACACATTGCTCATCATCAAGCCTCCCCTCTCCCAAGGTAGGATGGTCCTTTTTAATAGAGCAATTCTTCCACTTAGCTGAAAATGATTCAAGTGATGGGGTTTCCACAACTTCCTATGAATGATTATTCCACAGACTGACAGATCTCATTACATGGTCATTTTCCCCCTTATTCTCTGCCTACATTCTTCTTTGCTCAATTTAATCTGTTTCTCTTAGTTATACCCCTTTGGATAACTCAAAGAAATTCCTCTCCTCTTCTTGCTCCATATTTTCCTCAAATATTTGCAGATGGTTATTATTTCTCCTTAGTCATTATTTGGCCCAGCATTTGAATTAGGTCTTTCATCTTTTCCTGTTATCCAGTGCCTCTAGCTTCTTCAATCTTTTGGTATTTGTGCTCAGAGCTTGTCATTTTAAAAAATGTTCTGACTGCTTTGGAATGAAAAGGTCCAAATCTCAGCATGAGACTTTTCTCTAAGAAACTTTAAGGTGACATCCACACACATTGCAAAACAGAAATAATTCAGGGCCTCACGTACTTGTAGCTTTAGCTGTAACATTAAGTAATGATGCTTCTTTCTGATTCAAACACTCCTGGTTCAAGTCTCATTTTTTCCATGAAACCTCATTCACACCTCTTAGCACTGTTAAGGGAAGGACCAATACTGCACTATCTGAGGGATAAGGATATTTCTGTCACAGAACAAGTAAAAACACCCTAAAAGAGTCACCATTCTTCTGAAAGAAATATACAATTTTTAAATAAAATTTTAATTTAAAAAGAAAATTTTGTGGGATATAAAACTAAAAGTAACAAATGAACAGGACAAACAGAGATTCATGGACATGGACAATAGACTAGTAGTTACCAGTGGGTAAAGGGAATGGGGAGAGGAGGAATGTAGATGGGGTAAAAGGGGTCAAATCTATGGTGACAGAAAGAAATCTAACTATGGGAGGTGAACACACAACGCAATATATATATATATGCCTTACTGTTGAATTGTACACCTGGGACTTACTGGATTTCATTAACCAATGTCACCATAAAAGAATTAATTAATAAAAAAGGAGGTAAAAATAATAAAATAAAATTAAAAAGAGAATTTTTCTTTAAAATCCTTTGCAAACATAATTTACTCTCCCTACATTACCTCAGATCTCCAGGTTCATTTTTGAAAGAGTTCTTTACAAGCCAGTGCTAGAAATATTTGAGCATGTTCTAAGAAATAGATAATTTTTAAATAACTGCAATACAGCTGTTATTTTATTAGCAACATGGATAAGGATGGTGTGAAAAATATATATTTAACAAATATCAAAAGGCCAAAGGTCTGGAGTGTTCCTGAACACCACAAATTCCTCGAGTCTTTTTCTTCTTGATCTCTTAGGTGATCATTGAATGAGTTAGATGACCTTTTCTCATACCTAATGCATTTTTTTAGTCAGTGATTATTACCATGAAATGTAATTCCTGTTTCCTTTTCTTTATTCTTGTTGCTACTTACTCCTGATATTTTGCAGGAGTAAGCCACTAGGGTCAGTCATTAACAATATTTGTTGCTTTGTTCTCTGATCTTGGAAATGATGATAGATAGAAGATAGATAGATAGATAGATAGATAGATAGATAGATAGATAGATGCCAAATAATAGTGTAGAAATACATGGGATTTGGAGCCAGATGGACCTAGTGTAGACATTTATCTCTGCCTTGCTTTGAAATCTACAGTAAGGACTTTCCCACGTTCTTTTTGAAATATTTATTTTCTCTCCCTTTTAAATTGAAAGTATGACTAGGTATCTCCTTTTTACTAGTTATTACCTTCTTATCCTTAATATCTTATCTTTAACAGTTATCTCTACCGAGTATATAGAAATCAAATAATGTTATATTCCCCACCCACTGTATTTATTTGGCCATTCCTGCCCATCATCCTTACAGAACTTTTAGGATGGTTATACTTTCCAAGTAAATTCTTCACCTGTCTTCCAATTCTTGAATTTGCTTAGGAAGTCATATTTTGCTTCCTAGTCAATATTTTTTTTCCCTCACAGAATGTCTGTTTTATGGCATAAATTCTCTCTCATCACCTATGTTATAATTTTCAGTTATGTTAAAACCATTTATTTAGATTTCACCATGACTATTACCAGATTATTTGCTCATAATTGTCTTCTATAAATACCTGTTCTATCTAGAGAGTTCATATATAACTTTCTCAGGAAATTGCCTCAGGTAGAACACATGGAGAGACATAGAGTATAATTTTCAAATCTTTGTGAGATCTGAAAATAAAGGATATATTTGGGGAAGATAAGAATCTTTACAATGATACTAATTCTTGTTAATAAACCTTATAGCTCTCACTTTTATATTCCATTGTTGTAGATAAAAAATTTGATGCTAGATGGGTGGCTTTCCTGAAGTGAATAATTCAGAGGAAAATAAGGTGGAAGCCACAGAATCTTTTATGACACACACAGTGAATTTCAGGAGGCAGGCTCTATGAGAGCCATCCTGGAGGTTGGCTACCACAGTAGTTTTGTTTGAGATTTTTTATTGAGAAAAATGTAGCTATATGAAGTTGTAACTATACAGAGAGATCCAGGGCACATTTTGCCAAGTTTTCTCCAATAGTATCATTTTTCAAAACTATAGGATAACATTATGACCAGGATGTTGACATTGATATAATTCACCAATTTTATTCAGCTTTCCCAGTTTTACTCCTACTCATCTGTGTGTATATGTGTATGTGTGTGTTTGTGTGTATTAAGTTCTATACAATTAAATCACATGTGTTGGTTCGTATATCTGATACCTCAGTCAAGATACTGAACAATTCCAACAGCACAAGAATTCCTCCTGTTGCCTTTTTATAACCACACCTTCCTCTCTTTCTTGCATCAGTTCCCTTCCCCAATCCTAATTCCAGGTATCACTAACTTGTCCTCATTTCTACAGACAAATTGTTAAACAAACTGTAGTATATGCATAACATAAAATACTGCTCAGCAATATATAAAAAAATGGACAATTGATATAAGCAATAACTTGGATAACTCTTTAAGGAATTATGCTGATTGAAGAAAAACAAGTTCGTTCGTTCTTTCTTTCTCTTTCTTTCTTTCTTTCTTTCTTTCTTTCTTTCTTTCTTTCTTTCTTTCTTTCTTTCTTTCTTTCCTTCCTTCCTTCCTCTTCCTTCCTTCCTTCTTTCCTTCCTTCCTTCCTACCTTCCTTCCTTCCTTCTTTCCTTCCTTCCTTCCTTCCTTCCTTCCTTCCTTCCTTCCTTCCTTCTTTCTTCTTTTCTTTTCTTTTCTTTCTTTCATTACTTCTCTTATGTATGAAGAACTTCAGCTAATCTTTGAGAGTATGTTTGCTAGTTACAAATTCTTTTAGTTTTCCTTCATTTGAGAAAGGTTTTTATTTCTCCTTATACTGAATAATAGTTTCTACAGATATTGGATTCACAATTGACAATCCTTTTCATTAAGTACTTGAAAAATATTGTGTCACATTCTTTGGCCTCCATGATTTCCAATAAGAAATCCACTGTTATTTGAATTGAGATTCCCCTACAGATAATGTAATTTCTGTCTGGTTGCTTTTACGATTTTTCTTTGTTGTCAGTTTTCAAAAGTTTATTATATGTCTTGGTGTGGATTTTATAGTCTTTATCCTTTTGGGGGATTTGCTCAGCTTCTTGGATCTGTAGATCTATGTGTTTCACCAATTTGGAAAATTTTCAGACATTGTTTCCTCAAATACTTTTTCATTCTCACTTTCTTTTTCCTCTTCTTCTGGAATACCAATAATATGAATGTTGATTTTTATCATTTTCCCTCATTTTCCTGAGATTCTATTAATTTTATTTATTCTATTTTCTCTTTTTTTCAGATTGGATAAACAGCCAATTTATTATTTTGTCTTCACGTTCATTGATTATATCCACCATCATCTGCTCTCTACTATTGAGACCATTCAGTGAGTTTTTATTTCTGTTATTACATTTTTCAACTCTATAATTTTTGTTTCTTTTTTTATATAACTTCTATTTTTGCTAATATTTACTATTTTTTATTTCTTTCAAGAAAATTTGTAATTTATTGTTGGAATGTTTTTATGATAGTTGCTTTATAATCATTGTCAAATAATTCCAACATCAGATTCATCTTTGTTTAGGTGTCAGTTGATTGTCTTTTCTCATTGACATTGTGATTTTCTTGGTTCTTTTTATGGTGAGTGATTTTCTATTCTTGACATTTTTATCTATTATGTTGAGAAACACTGCATCATATATAAATATATACATATATATATGTATTTTTTTTTCCAAGCAGTATCTCGTTTAGGTTTATAACATGAGGCTTTGCCTACTTTATGGGCCATGTCCAATGGTTTTATTTTCAGCCTTTGTGGTGTTATTTTAGTCTACTTGGTTTACCTGGTGATTCTGGAGCACCTGTTGCTCCTGCTAGTGTTGCTGGAGAGTAGAGAAGGGGTGTCAAAAGATATGGCTACTGAGAGTCTTTCAGTATGGGAAGGTTGACACCTCCTGGTTATCCTGATATATATGGGCAGGGATAAGAGATACTTAGGCTTCTGAGATAAAGAGCTTTACAGACTGGTTCCACCTAGTATCTATTGGTGCAAAACAGACGTCTCAGACTCTGCAGGAGAGGAGAATGCTTGCCCGGACTTCTTATTTTTGGTGGGACTCTCAAGCCATCCCTCTTATCTATGGAGTCTGGCTTACCTGCTATTGTCAGAGGGACTCCCATTCAATCCCAGGAGGAATAAATCTACCTCAGCAGCCTTCTTTTTCTGGCTTGGGAATCAGGAAACATTGGACCTGGGTGACCTTCCTCAATTGTCATTATGCAATTTTTCCAGTCTTCTCCAAAACTAGCTCATTTTCTTCTTTTTAGCTTTTAGAGTTCTCTTCTTTTTTGTGCCTTATATCATTTTCAGGATTTATAGTTGTTTCTCCCAGAAAGGAGCAGGAAAAAGTGGTCCACCTCATCTAATAGTATACTTTTAAAATCTTCAGCTTAAGTAAATTTTCTTCTTTTCATTTATTTGTTTATTTATCAATTGATGTGTGAAATTGGTGTTCTGTTTTTGCAGAGAAGCAGTGTTATTTCCAAGTCACTGTGTTCTCAGTTACACTTCATACATGTACCTCATGCAGGAAGATATAAGGGTTAAGGTATGTCAGGGTTCTCCTCAGCCATGATCATTTTGGTGTTTATGTCCTCCAACAGGGAGAGCTCCACCTGGTGTAATATTCTTCTGCCAGTTGGAGGAAGGAGAGAGGAAAGAACTAGAGCATCTTTAGACAAATGGCTGAATTCACAATGGAGTGGACAGAGAGTTACTAGCAGGAAAAAAAAATGAAGGTTACAGTAAGGAGTATGAGTCCCTATATAGCTGTAGGGGAATCTCAATTCAAACGGTCTCAATAGCAGGTTTAGAACATTTGTGTTTACAGCTTGGGAAGAAGAGAGACCTGGGAAACAACTTACAAGCATAGGCATTACTGAGATCCAAAGAGGTAGAAAAGAGAATATAAAACTGTATTTTGAAATATGGATAGAAACTATTCCCACTCTGAAATTTTCTTGAGGAATAGTACTATATATTTAATTTTTAAAAAGTCATGTTTGAATGTTGGATCAAAATTTCTCTGAATATAACACTTGGTCAAGATAAGGCCACTCAGTGGCTAAATTTTATGTGGATTAGAAGAGTAGACAAAAAGGGTAAAATTCACAGATTTTGGCGCTAGGCAGTACTTGTTTAAAATCTTGGCTTGACCAATTACTTGCTGGATAAATATGAACACATTTAACCTCTCTAAGCCAATTTTCTTATCTGTTAAATGGAGATAGTACTGCCTATCTAATGTTGTCTTAAGATAAATTCTAAAATCTTAAACATACTTTACAAAGACTTTCAAATTGTGGCAACTGCTCACACCTACTCGCATTACACACACCAGCTAAAGGAAACCAGGACTCCTTTTAGTTCCTTCAGTATGCTATAGTCTTTCTTTTGATTTGTAATCTTCTCAAAGGCTGTTCCCATTGACTGTAAATTATTCCTCTGCTCTCTCTTCTCCTGTATTATTCCCTTTCATCCTTCGGGTCTCAGATTAAACATAATTTTTTTTCTATCTTCATGTCCCTTAGTCTAATTCTCCTTCTGTTCTCCCATAGTACACTGTTTCTTTATTATAACATTCTAAACATTTTTTTTTTTTTATGATTATCTGCTTGTTTTCTCTTTGGTTTTGGTCTTCCCCACTTGTTAGCAGAGTGGCCATCAGAGGTTAAGTAGTTACTGAATATTTGTTAAAAATATAAATGAATGAGCAAATGATGCAGTGCCTAAGATGCAGTGTGTCCAACAGATGGTACCGTTACAGAATCCTCTCAGCTTCATAATTTACACGGCTATATTAGCCACTAAGTTGTAAATCTCCAACACATTTTGTTATAGACATTCAATTCTACAAAGTAAAATGAAAAGCACAGTTTTGTGTTTTTTTTTTTGTTTTTTTGTTTTTTTTTAATTTAACACAGATAACAACCCACATATAGTGTAGGGAGTGAGTAGCCCATTTGCTAAAATTTATTCCATGTGTCATATCAATAGTAAGTCTATTTTATAATAGTCTTAAAAGAAAATCTAGCAGTTATTTCTAAACACATGAAATTGATAATGTGGAGAGAAAAGCACTGTTTATCATACTTAAAATCCCAGGAGTCAATCATATTTGTTGTTACCATATAATTTTTTCTTCACAATCCTTCCTGTCTACAGAGCCCACACATATGAAAGAAAAGTTTTCTCTTTTGTAACAGTGTACAAAATAACCATAGAAAATTCTGCTGTTTCCCGCAAACCAGAACTAAGGTAGCTAAGTCACTTTTATCACACTACTGGGTAAGCTGCCAGGAGTCAAAGTACTTTCCAACTACTTAGCTCAAGGGGCAAGTTCAAGAACCCACCAGACCCTCTTGAGATGTAGAAAAAATAATAGATGAGGACAATTCCTGTCAAGGTTATTTTTGTTCCAGCTCATCACTTTCATTGCCGAATTAGGAAACAGATTGAACAGCTCCTCAGAAACCTAATGTGAAGAACATTATTCTCTCAGGACCATTAATCTTTGAATAGTATTCTAGCCAAAAAGATGGATCTGGACATGCCAGACAACTTCAAATTAAGAAAATGTTGCTTAAATAAAAAGCAAGGCCCTGGATATATTTTGAGTTGGAAAGTAGTTTATGCAAAGCAAGGAACTCCATCTTTCTTGCAGACAGAGTAATTAAGAAAGGCTTCTAAATTGGGTGATAAGAAGCCATGAACTACAGATCCCAGGTGACCAGGCTCAGACATCCAGATGATTCAGAGGTTCATTTCAGTGAGATTACTAAGCTTTTAGACTCACAAGTATCTTAAGTAATTATTATTTGCTTTCTATCTTACCCATTATCCTTAAGTTCCATTAGGTCATTGACTATCTGTGTCTCGTACGCCATGGTAACCTTGCAGCCATGGAGGGTCCATGTCCTAATGTAAAACTCTGGATAAAATGTGTTCACATTTTATTCTTGGCAGGTCGACCAGGGACCCAAGTTGCTATTGCTCATCTAACACTCTCATTTAAAAATCATATTTGCAATCCACAGTGGTTACAAAAGAAAGTTTCAAGGTTTCCCATTAAATTAAAGCACTGATTATCCCTCCAAATGGAGGGCATATAGTGTCCTCTCTTTTAGTTGAGACATAAACCGCAATAAATATAATATTTTCAGTCTCTTATAGAAGAGGGATTATAACCAACCTGTTTCAAGAACTTGATTTGATTAACAAAATGTCCTTCTTTGGATCATCTTCTTCTCTCTTTTTAGAACTTAATGTCAATAGAGGTGACAATTATTTTAAAATAACATGTTCTCCAGACAACTCCAAGAGCTAGAGGCTCTGTGGGTATATAGTAGGAAACTTCTTGTACAAGTAGATTGCATGTAGACCATTTCTAGTGATCAGAATTTATTTCAAAGAAGCATAGGTTTACCATATGGAGATATTTAGATATATAAAATCTCCAAGAGAAAGTCTCACACAGACTACAAAAAAATGTTGTTGTATGTGGCATTGAGGCATACAGCCAAACTTAAAGTCTGCCACTGGGGGCTGTGATTTAGTACACACTATAGAATGTTGGAAAAAAAGAGAAGAAATACTTGGAGTATCTGTATTCTTGAAGAGGACACAGTAATGAAGGTAGCTTTTTAAAAATTAATATTGAGTGAAAAAAGAAACATATGATAATCACCACGTGTTATGCCAATTACACACACACACACACATACACACACACACACAAACACGCACGTCAATATAGCTATTCTAAGAATACAATTAAATAAAGGATAAACTGAAAACATTACTTTATTTCATTGTATTCTTTAAATCATTAGCGATGATTTAAAAAGTAAATAAAGTGAAAAATGAGATGGTCCTGTATAAACCAGTGGAGAAAATATACTATGGAGGAATAGAAATAATTCAATCTTAATACCTCTCTCCACCTGAAATATGCACGTGCACGTGAGCGCACGCACGAGCTCTGATATCGCTCCAGGCTCTGAGGCTCCTAAAGACTGCAACGAGAGTCAGAAAACTTTGTGTAAACCATAGGCATCTAGTGGGGATGGGTATGGGAAGTAGCCCAAGAAAACTTCATAAGCCAAGGTTGCCTAAAATCTATTTTCTAATCTTGACTTAGTTGCTTCCTCTATTAAGCTCCCCAGGTTTTAATTTTCTAATCTATAAAAATGACCATATTAATACCTGTTGCATGGGTAGGTATTAGTGAAATAACATATTTATAAAGAGATTAACACAGAGTTTAGCACATTAGTGAGCATTTGAATGATATGAATTTTAGCTCTTCTCTTTTTATTTCTCCTTCTTCCCTTTCTTCTATTTCCTATTTAAAATGAAAAGTTGACCTATCTTTTCAAATTGGAATACTAATGATCAACTTTTGAACACTCTTGTTCTGCCCACTGTGCTTCACATACAATATTTCATAAATGAGATATAATATCCAAGTGACCCTGCAGTTTGATGCTAGCATTATTTTTTCTAGATGAGAAGTCTGAGGCCAAGAAAGGCTAAGAAACTCGGCCAAAAGTTACACAGATATTATCTAGAAGAACATAATCATACCTTCTCAACCCTCACAGAGAAACAAAGATGTTTGAGCACATAATTCTTTTAAGGTGCAATCCTCAAACTTCAGCTACTCTGTGTATGGCTAAAAGACTGCTATTAAATGAATAAAATACTTTTTCCTTACTTTTGAGAAGGCTAAAAGTGACCACAAACTGATAAAGGCTTGGGATGAGAGAGAGAAAAGGCAGGAAAGGAATGAACACACATCTGCATAATTGTGTAAAACATCAACTCAATTGTGAGAAATTATGAGGCAGTTACGAATATATTTCTACTGTTATCATGGGTTTAGACCATACAATCTCTCAGAATAAATATTTATCTTTGGAGCCATGCATATGCTTGGTTCAACAATTATTCACTGGCCAATCAAAGGAGGAAACAGAGGTGTCTGAAATCCATACTGGTGGACAGATCTTAAATAGAAGATAGATCTTAAATAGAATGTACTATATGGGCCCACACTCTCCTGAGCTAGGTTATGGAACCTCTAGCAGCAAGTCTCTCTCCTTCCAGATCTTTTTGTGGAATCTGGAATATGACAGTCAGTACTGTTCAGTGGAATCTGCTAGATGATTGAAAGCTTTAAAGAATGCTAATGTTTGGGTTTCAACCTCCAGAGATTCTGATTCAATGGTTTGAATAGCAGGATTTTAGAAGTTTCTCAAGTAATTCTAATGTGCTGCCTACTTTGAGGATTACTGTGTTATGCCTGTTGTGCTCATTTAGCCTCATCTTAAGGCACTGTGGGGAAAAAAAAAGGGTCAGGGCAATACTGCATCTTGCTCAACACCACTCTCTCCATGCAAAAAGAAGCAACAGCCTGTCAATGACGGTTACCTAACAGTTCTGGGTAGTGACCTGCATCAGGGAAAGGGACAGTCGTCCAAGGCGAGAGCTAGAACAGTTTTGAGAAGCACTGAGGCTGAGGAACAATATTCAAATAGAGATAAATCAGGAGCAATTTTCAAATAAGTAAATCTAAAATTCCTGCTTTTTAAACACATATTAAATGGAAGCTGAAGTTACAGTGGCAAAATTAGAATTCAGTCTCAAAACCAGGGCTCATTCCTGTGCCACAATCATTCTCCATTACTTGGGCCCCAAATCTCAGATATCTATGTTTCAAGTCCAATGATCAGGTAGATATATTCATTTCCTTATACTCTGAGCTTTTTACCTCTGAGCTCATTTTACACTCTTATTTAAGGCCTCCCACCCCCATTCCATTCATTAAAGCCTAGATCAAGCCCAACCTCTCTGAGGTCTTCCCCAAAATACCCTAGCCCACATTGCTTGCTCCCATTTCAGAAATTACATTATACTTCCAATGGGCATCGTACAGACGACTGTTACTTAATGTCTGCATGTGCATAAGTTCTATTTCTACAATAATATTTTAAATTTTTTGAGAGTAGACATCATGTTTTACTTCTTTTGTGGTTCTTATATTCCTTGGGACATTGCCAGGCACATAGTGGGTACTTTGGAAATATATAATTAAGTGATGGGTTGCAGATATTAATAATCCTCAATCTTTTCAAGGCAAGAATATAGAAAGCAAGCAAGGAATATGATAAAGAAATATAATGTTAAATTTGATAAATAAAACCTTTTAATGAGAGTGTCATCCTTTTAGTGTACCTCTATTCAACAAAGGTGTAAAAAGATTATAAGCAGAAGACACCTACCCCCAATTTAACATTTAGACATGACGTCAGTCTTTTCTATGATTTAGTTAGATTATTTTACCATTAACTATCTAAGACTGTTTATTATAGAGTTTTCCTTTCTTTTTTTAACTACCTCCTTGACCTTTTCTCTTGTTTTAAATCTGTGGCTTTGATATATTCTCTATTGAAATTTCTAACTCGAAATTTCTTACTGCAAATATGGAGTTTAAAAGAGAACTTCTGGGGCATTGAGATAATTTTTCCCCTCTTCCCAAGAGCCAAGTTTCTTCCCCCATATTTTCCCAAATGCCGCAGCCAATTATGACCTGAATACCTCAATGAATTCCAAGGAAAAATGCCACTTTGCTTGATTGACCTCATTGTTGAAACTGTCTTGCAAAAGGTCTACTTGAACATTTGTTTTTCTCTTTTTGAGAAAATTCTACCATTATATCATTTAAAATAATTTGTTATTACTTAAATTCTTTTTAGCTACAATTTCAAAAGTTTGGGTTTTTTTTTTTTTTTTTTTTTTTCATTTGATCTTCAATTCCATTTTGTCTGGTGGTAATATCCCACATTTACTACATTTTTGTTTTCATTTGCCTGATAGCCATTTGCTCGTTCTTTATTTTATGCTTTATTTGACACTGTTTTAGGGTTGGGTTTTTTTGTTTTTTTTTTGTATAATATTTCCAGTCCTAGATTCCACGAGTCTCTTTCTTTTTATTTAAGAGAACTGAGAAGAGCGGCTTCATTAAGACAATGGAGGGTGTGTGGATTCAAGACTTACACCTATTATATGATGAATATTTGAAAGGTTGGCCACTATTCACCTATATGAGGATTTGGGATTTTGATTATAGAACATTGGTCATCAATTTTTGTGTGCATCAAAAGACTTATGGACCTTTTTTAAAATTCAGTGTGTCTAGTGCATCCATCTGAGATGGACTTAAGAGAACCCTGCACACCATCGGGTAACAATTTCAACTTTTTAAGAAAACAGATGGATTCAATAAACTATGACCATTGTTCTTAACTCACCCAGATCTCTGTGCCCCTTTTGCTGAAAATAAACTACATGCTACAACAAGGGAGATAGTATAATGTTTGCAGAGTTTCCATTCAAACTTCAGTTCTACTTAGAATTATGAGTGCTCATTGTTTTATATTTCTATTAGGTAAGAGACATAAACAAGGCCCTCAGAGCAAAGAATGAAGTAAGTGGGTTATGGTACAATGTTCTCATGAACCTTTGATTTTTGGCTATATGTCTAAGCATATAGCCCTCTCCAAAACAAGAACAGTTTTTCAATTGACCATTGTTCTCCCTACACCAACAGAGTTTGATTGGCAGATGTGAGCAGAACTCTGGGTGCACCTCATTACTAGGGAAACTAGGTCCACTCACAGGTTAGAACTGTATTCACTCATATTAGGAGGCTGGAGAGTTTTAGGTGTCATTTGTTTATTATTTAATATCTTGTTTAATAGGAAAAAAATAAAGGACAAAACCATTTGGTTTCTGCTATTTGTTATCCTGAAACCTGTGTTTCAATGGGGATTAAAAGATTCATAGTTTTGCCAACTATAACTGAAAAAATAAAAAAATATATTATTTAAAAAAAAGAAAAGATTCATTGTGAGACCTAAACCAAAAAAGGGCTAATACAATCCCCAATAACAGGGATCCTACAAAAAACAGCAAGTCTAGATACTAGAATGTGGCCAGACGTCTGAATTTTAAAAAGCTCCAGAGGTGATTCAGATATGTTCCAAAGATTTAAAACCTCTGCCTAAAATCACTTGAGGACTTTGTCAAAATGTACGCTACCTTGTCTTCTGCCTAGTAATGAGGCATACAGAGAAGACTGCTATTTGCCAGACTGCATTCTTTCATTTTAAAATCATTTTTGTGGCTCTCCTATGTGCAGGCACTATGTTAAGTGCTGGGCATGAAGAGTTATTTCTAGCATCCACAGTCTTTGCCCTACAGAGACCTACAATCTATTATCTTTCTCTTGGATGTCATTAGCAAAAAATAGTATGGGTTTCTAGTCACTTCTTGGTTTAAATTTAGGCATTGCTACTTAATAACAACTTATTGAACCTCTGGGATCTCAGTTCCCTCATCGATAAAGCAAGGATACTAAGACCTTCACATCGTTGTGTTGAGTGTTAAGTGCAATCATATATAAATATGCATGAACGAATATAACGTGTAAATTCTATTGATCCCCACTTAGTTTCTATTTTTTCCCACTTTTGTATTTTGTTTATCTTTTCCGTTTAGTCAGACATTTTAGAAATTTCAACTCCATCCTTGACTCGCTATGCAGACTAGAGTAAAGGAGTTAATATTTGGACCTAGTTTCTTCAGTTTGCTAAAGTGGGTATCTGACTCCAGGAATGCTACAAAAATAATTTTTAAAATGAAAACAAGGTTTTAGATAACCTGGCATGTGGCATCATTAAGATTCTATCGTGAATCTGTCATTGTAATCTCAGAAATTTACTTTTGGCTATGTGAATCACAGCTTTGGAAACTTCCTCTTGATGTGGACTGTGTTCAATTCAGGGTTAGCCAGTTTTGTCACCTTCCCATCTTGTATAAATCACTCACTCCATTTGCATGATCTCCATAGCTTTGAGTTGCAGAGCTCCCAGGAAGATGGGGAGGACATTATGATGATATTTTCATATGGATGTTATCTATTAAAAATTCTAAAGGGATACAAAGCTGGAGTCAAAAATGACAAGAGTAAGAGAAGATAAAGATAGTCAATTTTCTCATGCTAACCTTTATCTAAGATCCCATTCACTTCATATATTTTCTATAGCAAATGACACTTTAACTTGTATTAAAATTATGTATTATATTAGTTTTCTGTTGCTACTACAACAAATTACCACAAATTTAGGGACTTAAAACAACACAAATTTTTATAGCTTACAGTTCTAGAGGTCAGAAATATGACATGGCTCTTCCTTGGCTAAGATCAAGGTGTGGGAAGGACTGTATTCCTTTCTGGAGGCTCTAGGGGAAAATTCATTTCCTTGTCTTTTCCAGCTTCTAGAGGCCACCTACATTTCTTGGCTCATGGAGCCTTTATCTTCATAGCCATCAACATTGCATCTCATTATTTACATCTTCCTCCGACTATAGATGGGTAAATCTCTCTGATTTTAAGAATCATGTGGTTACTTTGAACCCATCTGAATGATCCAGAATAATCTCCCCCATCACAAGGTCCTTAACCTGAAGTCCCATTTTGCTACTAGAGTAACACATTCACTGATCCCAGAGATTAGATAGTGGACATCTTTAAGTAGCTGTTAATTTCCCTACCACTTGTATGCATGTCTTATTTCTTCTAGTAGATGATAAGGTTCTCGGGGCCCAAAATGTGTATCTGATCTGCTGCTGTTGCATTCTCCATAGAATCTATCCAAATGTACTGCATACAACAAAGGGTTCGACCAGCATTAGTTGAATGATCTGGCAGAACACAAAATATTTCAAAGATTCGTTGGAGCAAATAGCAAACTCATAGGGTTTCAAGAATTCTCGAAAGAACAACTCTTTAGATATTTCCACATCCACTGGAAAATTCGTGAACACTTAAATAATTTTGTAGGTATAGAATTACAAAAATTATTTTTTATCTTCAGTGCTTATATATGACTGTAGATATATGACCATATTACATATTCCAGGATGCTCTGGTGCTGTTACTTTCCAGCTAGATTCCAGTCTGTCAGTAGAACTTATGCCTGAGTGTTTTGCAGTGATGATAAGCACAAGTCAACAACTGGAAATCAGGTGTCACAGGAAAGACTTAGCATTGCCTATCAGATGTCAGCCATAGACAGGTCAAGGGGAAAGTCAACATCATAGGGCTGGCTTGGGTTCTTGTCCTGGCAATTAACCTGCTGATAATTTGCAATGTTCATTTCTTGTAGAATTGAATATCATATGCTGCTAGACTCCCCAAAGGAGTAGCTTTTAAGAAACATGTCTTTATGGTTTGCATCACATGGAGTTCTGCAAGTTGCGCAAAGCAGCTACAGACTCTGGAATCTATAGCTGGCAAGAGAAATAAATATTTCCGTATTGCATTTAGCAATTGCTATTAAGGCAATTTTGTTTAAAAATTATTAAAGGCTTTGTAGCACAAAGACTCTGTTAAATTACACAGAAAGGATTAGATTTAGGGGATGGGGTGGACTGGGTGATATTGGATATGCAAGCACAGATGGTCTTGATCGACTCATGAACACACCAGAGCCAAGTGGGAAATGTATGTTTTGTGTGGTTACATATGTTGTAAAGAAAATTGCCCCTGGTTCTTTCCTGTAAGAAAGTATGAAGAGGGAAGAGAAGGGGAGAGAACAAGATCGTGTGGGGGAAAGGTGAAACAGACACAAGAACAGCATGTGTAGCAGATGTCTGGCAAAGGAAAGGGGGCAAAAAGAGAGTGGGGACACAGGGGAGTGAAATTTCTTCCCTGGCATGTGAGTGACCAATGAGAGGAAGGATCTTCTGTGACAAGGATCAAGGGCACTGAGTGGTATCTGTTGTTTGGATAGCTGCCTTAGAATTTAGGTATTATTCTCCAATTATCCTGCCTGGTTTGGCATACGAACTGTCTTTTCAAGAGGAAGGAGTTTATACGAAGTTGCTCCTAATCCACCCAATTCCTTCCCTTTCCACAAGGACCTCAGACACCTGGGAAGGGCGTGGGGAACCTCAGTTATTCTGAACTCCATTCCGAGCCCATTACAGAACTTACCTCATATTATCCTAAATAGATGAGGAAACCTAGGCACAAAGAGGTTAAGTAACTGGCTCAGGATTGCACAGCTAGTGATGTTGGGGTAAGCTTTGAAAGCAGGCAATCAGGCTCCAGAGTGCTCACTTTTAACCTTTCACTGCCTTAATAAGCACTCTATAATCTTATCTCTTTAAACCAATGAGCCCCTTAAGATCAGTAATTACAGATTTTCATCTTTGTAGTCCTCATAAAACTTGTCAGAACATCTATCCACAAAATAGAGGTTTGATTTCATAGTAAATAAATTATTTACTTCGGGTTTCAATATTATTTGTAAGAAACTGGAAAAAGTCCCTGACTCTTGTATCTCTGTGTAGTGGAGATGTGATATAAAAAGGATGTGTTAGCAACTCCACAGCCAAAGTGATAAAGAACTCGAAGACCAGTCAAAATGCAGCAGTCACTTTAATAATCTGAAGTTCTGGTGATACATGACAACTCCAGTGACATTCTGCCATGTTCATAGTTTAGTTTCCTTTCTATCTTATTCTCTATCTCTTGCTACCTTCAGGCTCCTACTCTTTCTACCTTCTACCTTCTTTTACTTTCCTCTCAAGTTCTTTTCTCACTACTGGCTGTGACATTGTACACCTCCCTCAGATTCCAAGTGAGAGATCTGATGGGATCAGTCATTCCACCATTTTGTTGAGTAGAGTTCTCCAGTTGGACTCCTTCCTGGCCCTTGCCCAGTCTATGAATAGCTGCCTTTGGGTTGGGCACACATTCTTTGGCAAGAAAAGCTGCAGTCAAAGTAGGTGGGAGGGAGGATTGGGGACCACAGAATATAAAATACAGTAATCTATGGATGAAGAACCACCTTGAAGGGAGCCATGGGCTTGGCAGGGACTCCAAGCCTTCTCAGAAGGGTACATTATTTTTCTTGTCTTATAGAGTCACATTCATGAGAACAGGTGAAGTTACAGCCCCAAGAGTTTGAAAAATATAAGAAAAAGTTGTATTCTCAGCATACATGATGGGACGATAGTTTAGACTAAGAACAACTTTGCTTTGAGTCCTAGGCTGTGAAGTGGTGCTAAATATGTTTTGAAAGTGTTGAGATGAAACTTGGATGATCTGTCCTTCTTCAAAATTAACTTATGGAATCAGTCAATCAAACTTCAAAACATAGCAAAAGGTAAAAACCAAAGCCTATCATGTAGTATACATACTGTTATTCCAGTTGCAAAGGACTATATATTTTTTTAAATCACAGTGCTAATGATAAACATGGTATTCAGTCTTGGCACAATATAAATCAAACTCATTTAAGAAGCTTGAAAGTACAGAAATAGTTACAAAGCGCATTCTTTTTTGTCACAATCTTAAATTTGTAATACCCTATTCCCTTTCAGAATGCCATATGGAAGAGAAACAACATTTTAAATGGGTTTCTGAAAAACTGCAGCTGATATGAATACCGAAAAACATCACAAAACCACTAAATATTTGGCTAGCATGGAGTCTACTGGAGGTTTTAAAAAGTCAAAAGACAAATTGTTATGTTAAGAGAAAAAGTCTTCAGACCATAGCTGACCCATCAACTGACCAATAACTTTTCCTACTGAGCATTTAAATCACCCATCCTTCAGAACTAGAGACTTCCCTAATTAAGCAGCTTTTCCCCCAATAGTCTGGAATGGGTCACTGTATTGCTTTGGCTCCCCTGGCATGAACATGCACAATGTCTGGTCTGGCCAGCCATCCAAACCACTTTCCCATACATCAAAGATCCAAAATAATTTCACCAGACATGCTAAAGTGCAATTGCAATTTGCCAATTTCCATTTCACGTATCTTTCTAGAAAACAAAGCTCTACAAACAGTCCATGATATTTTTGCTCACGGACTGAGACATAGGTCTTGGCAGATGTCTCAGAAACCTGGGAATGGATATACGGCTAGCAGTAGTACTAAATGAAGTATCTTTCACATTGGGCATTGATGAAAATTACAAAGTGAATAATAAAGGAGAAGGGAGTTTATATTTGAGATTATAATTTGAACTTTTTGAAAGGGTTTCTAGATGTAAGAATATAGTGAATTAAGAATCAAAACACAATATGGCATTACAGCAATAGGGGTATAATGGACTTTCCTGAAGCCATAAGTTCTTGTAGAATTTTCAGATAAAACATCTTTGTATTTCATATTCCAAATCAGCAGTTTCAGAATAATTGTGTATGTCAAAAGAAAATATATCAACAGTAGGTTTATATTCTGATTTCCTTGGACTTTGCAGTGGTGAGAATTCTGCTGTTCTTAGAATGCTGGCCAAGGCTGAAAAATACTTGTTATAGAATTTCAGATGGTAACAAGGCCAGTCTGGTTTATTCATAACAAGTGCTGTGAGAATTGAAGACATGCCACTTCAACTGAATGTAGAATCTTTCTGAACATCAGTAGAGAAATCCGTAAATTCTTAGCTGTTCTTCAATCTGAGATCACATGTGTGCCTCAGACTTCATTCCAATTTTTTTGAAAAGAACTGTTTGTCTTTTGGGCATGGAGGGAACAAGCTTTCCTCCACCCACCCCAGATTCTCTCCCTTTCAGAGCCAGAGCAATACCTGCTGGCCACTCTTATCTTCTGACTTTATGGTGATTGCCCAGAGTTGAGCTTCCCATATGCTTATGTGTCCACTGATGAAAGCATAGTCTTGGCAGCTGGCCAGAGAATAGGAAGGTCAAGACCACTGTAAGATCCCGCTTCTGTTCAACTTTTTAAGCAATAGCCTTGTCCCACATGTATCGTTGCCCTCCCAATCTCTAGGGGATGTAAGTACCAGGTTTTATTGGCTTGCTGTGTACCTGACCTTTCTAGCATTGTCGTCTTTTGGAACCTAGCTGTATTTCATCTGATTAAGAATTGTTGTGGTATGAGAAGAATATCTAAGAGCTGAAGCTGGCACCGAATAAATTATGAGGTCCACAAATATTTGTAGAGGAACACATGAAGTTTATGTATTAGTTATTACTTTTGTAGGTTTAGAGGTAAATAGAACTAGTTTCTTGGGGGAGGACATCCCTCATCATATTAGTCAGTAGTGTATAGCCTTGGATAATAGTGGATAGCATATAGACACTTAGTGAATATGGCAAAGGATAGAGAGGAGGACAGCTAGGAGGTGGAGTGGGGATGGTGGGACGATGAAAATGGTTGGAAAGTTTCCAAAATAAATTTTACTCTATTTCATGATGATCTCTGTTTTCCCAACCAACCCTTCATCCTGGATTGAGCAAGGAGTCCCAGAGTGGAAGGGAGCAATAGAAGCAGATCAATGAATCCCTCTTCATTCTGCATTCTTTGCAATTGTGTGACAACACGTTCTGGAGATATAAGTACATGTGTATGTAAGTTTCTATTTGCTGCCAAGGCAGGGGAGAATATTTGACCTAATTCTATATTTCAAAGCTAGATTACCTATCAAGGCTTTTTATCTACCCTCTTAATCCATGATTTTAAGTTCTTCATGCCTTTAGTGCCCCTTTTATTCTGTTCATCTGTATTTCTCATAGCATCCTGGTGATCAGTATTGTTATTTCTGTTTGACAGATATAAGTTGGGCTTGGGGAAATTAAAAGACTTTGGGTAAGTTATCCTAATAAATAGGGATAGCACTAGAAAGCAAGCTAAGAAGTTTTTGGAATACATCCTATTGTATAAACTATAGACTTAAGAATAGCCTTCTCCTCCCATCTCTACTTTTTATTTGCATTAATTTAAAGTTGTTGTTGTTGTTGTTGTTGTTGGGCCTCGTTGGCCTGTGATTATTCTGAAATGGCAGGTCTTAAGCTTTGTTTTTGTTGTTGTTGTTGGGTTTTTTTTGTTGGTTTGTTTTTGAGCATGGCAAAGTGTTGCTAGGGAGTGTTTTAAGAGAATAAAATATGTCCTGTCATGTAGTTGTGGCTGAAGAAGAGACACAGAACTCAGAGCCAGGAGTTCCTTACCATTAATAAGCTCAGTGACCTGGATGAAGCCTCTTGGTGCTTTAGTTTCTCCATCCACATTCTCTGCCTCTCAGGGATATTATGTAGCTAAATTAAACAAGTGATGACAGTTCTTCAGCTCCTATCTCATCTTTTTTAATGACAGTTATTTTAATGTAGGATTTTATCCCTAGAGGTATTAATTGGGATAAAAATTATTGGATTTTTTTTTTTTAATCCAGCCACCAATCTTATAGTTTCCATGAATGACATGTGCTTTGGCTGAGAATTTGAAGCAGTGTCTTTGGCAACTTTATACTTTCTACAGGAAAAATACAGTTATCTCTGTTTCTCGGTGATAGTTTACTCCATTCTTTTCTTCCCTCCTTCTTTTACTCCCTCTCTGCCAGTGAACTTTTTTGTTTCTCTCTCCTTGTGCAATTAGCTTATTAGAGTGCTCCACTTGAGTTCGGTTCATCCATAAAATCCACTGTCTATAGATCATTGACCTCTTCATTCAAATTCTTACCAAATGGAATGAAGTTTTTAGAAAACCCTCTGTCTATGGCCACGCTACCCTGAACAAGCCCAATCTTGTCTGATCTCAGAAGCTAAGCAGAGTCAGGCCTGGTTAGTACTCAGATGGGAGACCACCTAATAAGACCAGGTACTGTAGGCATAAAATAAATAAAATAAAATAAAATAAAATAAAATAAAATAAAATAAAATAAAACCCTCCCTCTTGGGTTATTCTGGTAGGAATCAGCTGTAAGAGGAAGAGGACATGGACAGAAGACACAAACATGGACTTCTATCAGGGGTCATAAACTGTGCAGGCCATAATAGGCAAGTCTACTTTGGTTTGCAATCTATAATAAATGAGCTCCTCCACAAAGCTTAATACATAGCTTTGGTAATAGATAATAAATATACTTTGAACACATGATGAATTTCAAGTGAGGAAATCTTTGTTCATGATCCTGGCTTTATCTCTTGCAACTATCTAAATTTCTTATTATTTAACAGTTTTACTATCTATAAAAGGGGAGAGGATAATGTTAAATCTTCTATCCATCTTAAAGAATTATTGTGAAGAAAATATGCCAAAAATTTTTGTTTGTGAATTTAGATAATGCTATGCATTTTTATATATACTTTTCCAAGATTATTGAGATATAATTGGCATATAACACTGTATTAGTTTTAGGTGTACAACATAATGATTTGATATATGTATATATTGTGAAATGATCACCATAATAAGTTTTCTTAACATGTATCACTTCATGTTACAAATTTTTTTCTTGTGGAGAGAACTTTTAAGATCTACTTTCTAGATCTTTGGAAACATGGTGGAGTGAGAGACATTCCCAGATCTCTCTCCTTGAAACAATAATAAGCTAAACAACTAAAACTCAACAAAAAACACCCGAACTGCACATGAGCATATCTGAGTGTGGGATCTGCACATAAAAGCTATCATATGTCAGAACCCCAGCTGTCGGGTGGTGGACTGGCAGTAATAAAGAAGATGTCTCTTGCAGCCGCAGGAGGTCCTTGCTGCTGCAAGAGGTCCCTGCAGGTGGAGGGTGAGGGGAGAAGGACCAGCGAGTTCACAGGGCGAGTTCTCTGAAGATTCCTGCCCGGGGTTGGCTAAGAGTTCCCTGAGGCCAGCGGGCTGCAGGGCCCAGACATCAGGGCAGAAAACGGAGAAGCGAGATGGGACCACAGAAGAACAACAGTTGATTTTTACCGACTGCGGTTGCAAAACCAAGGATGAGCCACAGCCCCCAATCCCCAACCCAGAGGCCCCCTCCCCCATACCCTCCAAGACTGATCACCACAGAGACCCAGGGGAACCTGAACAAACACAACCAAAACTGTTGCTAACAGTAACAGAGACCGAAACTGAGAGTAGTGAGTGTGATTAAAATCTACAAGAAAATAAAAGACCTTAGGCTCTATATAGATCCAAGAAGCTTAGATGCCACCTACTGGAAACCAAAAGAAAAGCACCTTCTTTGCAACAGGCTAAAGAGAGACCTTTATATAATAAACCTTCTTTCTGGAAAAACAGCAGAATACAATTCTGTTAATGTCAAGGCAGAGAAACAGTC